>NC_089838.1:254467424-254795638 GCF_035609145.1 Eleutherodactylus coqui | reverse complement strand
GCTCGGCCTCAGCTGCCACTCACTGTCACGGTACTTGGGATATTGATATTGAATGTAGCCACAGAGGTAGACTATTTGCATAATTATTCAGTGATGGTAGAGATCCATAAGATACCATGTCAGTTTTAATAAAAACAATATTGAAATGAACCTTAGGAGTCCCAGTCAATAGAAAAAGAGAAAACATGATTTTTTTTGCATTTTAAGGACGGATTCATCTTGCTCATTTGACTTCAGACCATAGATCGTATTTGGAATAATTGTTTCATTTTGGCCTCCAAGTACAAAAGCCAAAAATCCTTGCATCTTTGTAGACCAGAGTCTCCTCAGAATACACATTTAATTAGAATAATTCATGGCAGCAAAGAAATAAAAGGTTACACATTACAAAGAAGCAGATGTACCTTCTCTGGAGACCACAAGGACTGATGTAGAATAGTAGCAATCTCAAATTGTGCATGGGTAAACATAATTCAGTTTTAAGAATTGTTTACTATGCTGGTAGATTCATACCATATATTTATTTCTACAGATATTAAATGTTGTGGCAGTTCTGGGATTGCTGCCATGCTGATAGTCTGGTGCAGGTTTTGCAGTTGGTTCTCCATCTTCTGGCCCTGGTGGGTGTGGTATTAGGTGAGACATGCTTAGGCGCAACTGTGGGTAATTGTCATGGCTATTTAGTCCAGCTGATGCTGGACTGAATTGCCGTTGAATCTTTAGTCTAGCTCTGACTGTGGTCTCAGTCAGATCTAGGTCCTTGACCTATTATTTGCCTGCTGCATCTTTAAGCTAAGTTTGTGTTTCTTTTCTTTTGTGCTTCTTTGTTATTCCCCTGTCCCATGTAGGGTTAACTAAGGACCGAGGTACGAGGTCAGGCACGTCCTTGTCAGGGTGAATTGCCTGCATGTACACAGGTCCCCGTGCCTGAGGTTATTTAGATAGAAAAAAAGAGTTCCCATGTTTTAGTTTATTATTGTTTTGATGCAGTCTGTGTATTTATATGCGAGATCTGTGGGTTACGGAACCAGCATGTCCTGGGTGGACGTGACATTTAACTTGAGATTTAATACTCTATGATATCTTTCTGTACCACAGTTTATCTACCTTTTTGTTGCTTTGCAATGGGTTTTATGTTAAGATAAGAGAACAGTTTTTCAACAGCTTAAGATAAAACAACTTGCCACAGAAAGTTGTAACACACAAGTTAAACTTTGCTGCATCAGGCCTCATTCACACGAGTGTTGTTTTGCATGTATCAGTGCTGCACAAAAGGCAGTACTACACAGATGTGCAGAAAAACGTGTGAATCAAGCTCAGTGCCATTTGCTTTCAATGGGGCCGCCGCTGGTGCTGGCAGCCCCATTAAAAGCAATGGGCTGCAGGCACCAACTGCAGTGATTTTAAGGAAGGGCTTGAAATATATGCCCTTCCCTAAAAATCATGCCCAGTTTGTGTAAAAAATTTAAAAAAATATATACTCATCTCTCCGCCACTGTCGGGGCTCAGCGTGTCTAGCCACTTTGCTCCCAGACACTGCTCTGATGCTCTTTCAGCCTCCTGAAGTGGCTGCATCTGATTGGCTGAGTGTTCAGCCAATCACAGGCAGCACTCAGCCAATCATTGAATGACAGCTGAGCGCTGCCTGTGATCGATGACAACACTCCGCCAATCACAGGCAGCGCTCAGCCATTGATAATTCAATGAATGGCTGAGGGCTGCCTGTGATTGGCTGAACACTCAGCCAATTAGACACAGCCCTTTTAGCAGGCGCGAATTTCAAATCCCCGCATGCTGAAACAGCTTCACAGCAGTGCAGGGGGACCAAGCAGCTAGATGCTTCGAGCCCCAACAGCAGGTGTCGTATATATACTTTTTATTTATTTACAAAACCTTGGGATGATTTCCCCGAAAAACACTGCAGGGGTTGCCGGCAGCGCATTGCATTCAATGGTTCTGCAGGCAGCAGTGTCTTGTCTGGAGCATGGAGGTGGAAATTGGCATTCATTTTGCACCTTACCTGGTTTGCTGCTATTCATACCATGTGTACTTAGAACTATATATGTACCATGTATATATGTTGAGCAGGGATTAGTATTTTTGCTGCATCTAGAAGGAATGGGAGTAATGGGTCTCTTTTTCGGGTACCCTCTTGGGGATTATGTTTAGCAGAAGCAGCATGGGTGTAAGTAATACTTCAAAAACAATAATAAATTTTAGAGTCTTTGTATTTTGTGCCAGAACGGGAGTAGGGATGGGCATGAGGACCAAATATGTGAGAGAGAGCCTCTGCTTTGGAACATCTCCAATGGGTCAATGGGTATTTCAAATTGATTCTGTGGAGCAGCTCTGAGATTTTGTACCACCTGGAGATTATTTTCTAGTTCAATTCTTGGTATCTTACCAAGTTGAGCTTGAGTGTGAGTTGCTTAAAATGTAGTACTGAGATCTCTTTCTCAACTGGAGATATAAGAGGGGTTTTCTTTGTTATGGATGAGTGTATGATATATAAAGGGGGTACTTTTCCTGAGGAGTTTATGGGAGAGCAGGTTTTGGTTAGTGCTAAGAATATCTGATTGATAGCGCATCTCTGATCGTGTTATAGTCCTTAGAATGGAGTTGCAACAGGCAAATTGAGTCTTGGAGATCCTGATTTGAGATGAACGAATTATTATGGCATAACTTCAGGGAAGGCATGTTATGGAGATTTGAGTGTTATAAGAGGTAATTTTTTTAGAATCTTCAGCTTGTTTGGTAATAGGTTTAAAAAGGGAGTGTATCCGCTAATATAGAGCAAAGAGCTCAGTTTCTGCCAGATTTTGAAAGAAATTGCAGTGAGAGGACTGGTATTTCCGTTTAGTGAAGGTTATAGTAACCCAGGGCAGAGAGTGGAGTTCTGTCTCTAGTGGATGGCGTTCTAATTGGGCCCACAGTGTATTATTAGAAGGGTGTATAACTTCGAATATACGAGCTAAATGTACTGCTTTGTAATGGTGTTCAAAATCTGGCAAACCAATACCCTCAGATTTTTTTATGCTTAATTAGGTTTGTGTACTTTGCTCTGTGGCTTTTATTTTGCCAGATAAATCTGGAGATTAGGCGTTTCAGTTTAATAAAAAAAAAAAAAGATTGCAGAATTTCTATAAGGAGCACTTGTATCAGATAGAGAGCTTTTGGTAGAACTATCCTTTTTATTAGGTTCTTCCTTCCCAACTATGACGTCTGGCGAGATATCCAGGTATTTAAGTCTTTTTCAATTTTGTCTAACAGTGGCAAAAAGTTTATTTTGTATAGGTCGGATAATTCAGGTGAAATTTTGGTTCCCAGGTACGTTATGTAAGGGCATGTGTTTTTAAACAGGAATTTTTTTGATGTTCGGGACCAGATTGTTTTCCCTAAGTTTATGTTAAAGACTTTTGATTTTGCAAACTTGAGCTTAAAATTTGAAATTCGGCCAAAAAGGTCAAATTGCCTCAGGAGTGGTTTGAGGGAATGTTGGGGTTTAGATATGAATAACAAGACATCAGCAGAGTTTAAACTTTATTACTTTTTAAAAAAATAATTAGTAAAACTTTATTGATCTCATTTTTACTTCTTTTTAGTCCCCAGAGGGGACAACAACTTATGATGCTTTGTTCACTCCTGCAGTAATGCCATAGCAATACATCATATTGCGATCAGGCAGGCATTCTATCAAGCCACCCCACGGGCATGGCTTGATAGGCATTCTGCCATGACAGCCCTGGGGCCTTTCAGAAGGCCCCCGGCTGCCATGATACCGGTACGGCTCCCTGCGATTTCATGTCAGAATTGATAGTGGCATTTAAAGGGTTAACAGCTCTAATGAGCCGTGCGGTTTATTGGAGCTCTTCTCGACGGGTGTCGGCTGTAAGAAACAGCCGGCAGCTGCGATGTATAGAAGGAGATTGCCAGCGATACAGGATGTAAAAATGCGATAGGCCATTTACTAAGGGGTTAAAGAGACTCTGTCACCAGTTATGAACCCCATAGAGTACTCATAGGGCAGGTCCTGAGGAATCTGGGAATATATTTCTTATTCTTACCTGGCTCCTCATTTTTGCGCTGTCACTCCACAAAGTCCACGCATGGACAGTGCAGAGGACACATCTCTGCAGGCTGTGTGTGCTACTCCCATAGAGAGCAATTGGAGTATGCACATATAGACTGCAGACGAGAGTCCACTGCATTGTCCATGTACCGACTTTTGGGGCTAACAGTGCAGAAATGGGAAGCCAGGTTAGTAATAAAATAAAACCCTGGACTCCTTAGGACCTGCCCTATGACTACCATAACTTAGTTTATGTTGCTCATAGGTGGTGACAGGTTACCCTCAAGCCAGGCTCGCATATTTCGCAGCGTGCCACCTGTGAGATACACACACGTGTCATGTAGCAAGTACACAATGAATATTGCGTGCTTGTAGCAGGCCGCCAATCCCATGAACTTGCCTGGTGTGTATACCAGAGTAATACCTGCCAATATAGAACATGCTGCAATTTATCTTAACGCAATATGTGTAAGCAGCACAATGTAAGTCTATGGCCGCTTGCTACAGCGTATTATGCGTGCGTAATATGCAATTGCAATATGGTCGTGTGAGACAGCCCTTAAACCTTTGAGTCAGTGACAGACAAAGGTCTACACTGGAAATACTGAAGTTAGATTTACTGCAACCTCTGTAATTTCTATTCCACAAATGTATCTTCTTTATCCCCTTCCTGCAGCACAGGTCATATAATTCATCAGTTTATAACAGTTTAATGCTCATTGTATCCCAGTGTTTTTGCATTTTATACAATCCTGACTGTTTGTCCCCATGTAGATATGTTGACACATGGTGTCTGTGTACTAATTTATAGTCTCTATTATTCTGATTATTTTGATTTCAATGTAGCTAAATGTACAATACTGTACATTGACCTATACTATTCCGCTGATAACAATCTGCTGAATGGGAGCATATTTGTATTCACCTGCTCCTTTCTGTCAGATTCTAGCGAATGTAATGTATCACGAATAAAGTAGCGACATTTAAAGCAATTTTTCAAAGGTGAACCATCTCACAGCATCCCAAGTATTAGATTTCTAGTTAATCTCAGTATATCATATAATGAGTCTGCTATTTAATCCTTGTTTTGCCTCTGCAAAAAAAAATTCAATTTATCGTCATTTCTATATGTTATTGTATTGCAACTGATGAAAACATCTCATTACTTTCTATAGAAAATCTCCATTTAGTCCAGTAAGGTTCTGATATTTATAGAATGAGAGCTACCATTCATTGATACTCTGAACCATACTGGGAATAAGTTTATGAAAACCACTATATGACACTAATCATAGAATGGTAGCATTGGAAGGAACCTCCAGGGCCATCAGGTCCACCCCCCTGCTCAATGTAGGATCACTAAATCATCCCAGACAGATATTTGTCCAGCCTTTGTTTGAACACTTCCATTGAAGGAGAACTCACAACCTCCAATGGCAACCTGTTCCACTCATCGATCACCCTCACTGTTAGAGAGCTTTTTCTAATCTCTAATCTGTGTTAGCTCCATTTCAGTTTCACCTAGTCTTTCCTTGTGCAAATGAGAATAGGACTGATCCCCCTGCACTGTAACAGCCCTTTAAAAAATTTGTAGACAGCTATTACGTCTCCTCTCAGACATGTTCAGCAAGCTAAGCATTCCCAGATCCTTTAACTGTTCCTTATAGCACATTGTTTGCAGACCGCTCACCATCTTAGTAACTCTTCTCTGACCTTGCTCCAGTTTCTCTATGTATTTTTAAATTGGGGTGCCAAGAACTGGACACAGTATTCCAGTAGAGGTCTGACTAAGGAAGAGTAGAGGGGAATAATTACCTCACGTCATCTAGACTCTATGCATCCCTTAATACATTCTAAAATTGTGTTTGCCTCTTTGGCTGCTGCATCACATTGTTGACTCATGTTCAGTTTATTATCTGTTAGTATACCCAAATCTTTTTCACATGTGCTGCTGCTTATCCCAATTCCTCCCATTCTGTATGTGCTTTTTTCATTTTTCTTGCCCAGATGTAGGACTTTGCATTTCTCCTTGTTAAATAATTTTCTGTTAGGCGCTGCCCACTGTGCAAACATTTCTAGATCTTTTTGAATACTCTCTCTCTCTCTCTTCCCTAGTGTTAGCTATCCCTCCTAGCTTTGTGTCATCAGCAAATTTGATCAGTTTCCCATTAATTCCCTACTCCAAATAATTTATAAAAATGTTGAACAACACTGGGCCTAGGACAGAGGCTTGTGGTACCCCACTTGATACATTCTTCCACTTGGATGTGTAGCCATTTATGACCACTCTGAGTACGATCACTCAGCCAGTTCTGATTCCATCTAACAGTTGCCTTGTCAATTCCCTATTTGGTGATTTTTTCAATAAGTATAGTACGAGATACTTTGTCAAATGCTTTACTAAGGTCCAGAAGGAAATTAGATTTGTCTGGCATGATTTGTTTGTTACAATCCCATGCTGGCTCTGGTTAATTACTCCATTTTCATCCAAGTACTTGCAAAGCTTGAACAGTGAGTAGTGACTAACAAGGAGAAATGCAAAGTCCTACATCTGAGCAAGAAAAATGAAAAAATCACATACAGAATGGGAGGAATTGGGCTAAGCAGCAGCACATGTGAAAAAGATTTGGGTATACCAATAGATCAAAAACTGAACATGAGTCAACAATGTGATGAAGCAGCCAAAAAGGCAAACACAATTCTGGGATGTATTAAGAGAAGCATAGACTCTAGATCACGTGCAGTAATTATCTCCCTCTACTCTTCCTTAGTAAGACCTCATCTGGAATACTGTGCCCTGTCCTGGGCACCCCACGTTAAAAAAGACATAGACAAACTGGAGCAAGTTCAGAGAAGAGTTACCAAGATGATGAGTAGTCTGCAAATCATGTCTTATGAGGAACGGTTAAAGGATCTGGGAATGTTTAGCTTGCAGAAAACAAGGCTGAGAGGAGACTTAATAGCGGTCTACAAATATCTGAAGGGCTGTCACAGTGCAGAGGTATCAGCCCTATTCTCATTTGCACAAGGAAAGACTAGAAACAATGGGATGAAAGTGAAAGGGAAGAGACACAAATTAGATATTAGAAAAATAGATATTTCTGACGGTGATCAATGAGTGGAACAGGTTGCCACGGGAGGTGGTGAGTTCTCCTACAATGGAAGTGTTCAAATAAAGGCTGGACAAATATCTGTCTGGAATGACTTAGTGAATCCTGCACTAAGCAGGGGGTTGGACCAGATGATCTTGGAGATCCCTTCCAATGCGACCATTTCTCCTTGCTAAATACAATTCTGTTAGTCGACGCCCACTGTTCAAGCCTTTCTAGATCCTTTTGAATACTCTCTCTCTTCTCTAGTGTTAGCTATCCCTCCTAGCTATGTGTCATCTAAAAAATTAGATCAGTTTCCACTCAATTCCCTCCTCCAGATCATTTCTAAAACTGTTGAACAACACTGGGCCCAGGACAGAGGCTTGTAGTACCTCACTTGACACATTCTTCCATTTGGATGTGCAGCCATTTATGACCACTCTTTGAGTACGATCACTCAGTTGTAAATCCACGTAACAGTTGCCTTGTCAATCCCATATTTGGTCATTTTTTTTAATAAGTATAGTATGAGATAGTTTGTCAAATGCTTTACTAAAGTCAAGATATACTATATCCACCGCATTTCCCTGATCAACCCAGTTGGTGATACTGTCATAGAAGGAAATTAGATTAGTCTGGCACGACTTGTTTGTTACAAACCCATGCTGACTGTGGTTAATTACTCCATTCTCATCCAAGTACTTGCATACTTGCTGTTTAATGTGTTCAAAAATCTTTCCCGGTATAGAAGTCAGGCTCACAGGCCTGTAGTTTCCTGGATCCACCTTCTTCCCTTTTTTAAAGATAGGGACAACATTTGCCCATTTCCTCCCTTCTGGGACTTCTCCTATTCTCCAAGAATTTACAAAGATTATGGCAAGTGGTTCAGCAATTACCTCCGCTGCTTCCTTTAGTATCCTAGGATGTAATTCCTCTGGACCTTGAGACTTGAATTCATTTAAGTTAGCTAAGTGTTCCCTCACCATATCTCTGCTTATAGATAGCCTACATTCTTTTATTCACCCAATAGCACAGGGAAGATCAGTTGATGTTTCATCTACTTTCTGACAGAAAACAGATACAATATAGGAATTTAAAAGCACATGCAATGCAAGGTGGTAGAATAGATATTGTTTATTGGGAGCTTCTAGACAACAGATTTCTTATTTATCCTGCTCTGATTGAATCAGGAAAATACACTGACCACCAAAGAGTAAAAGCTGAAGCAGAGGACATGTTTCATTTATTAAAAAAACAAAACACCCACATCTTTAACAGACAGATGTGATGAATGATTACAATATTTTGAGATTAGTATTTTCTCAAATGAAAGAACAAGAATTATAAAAATTGTCAATCTCTTGACCAAGCTATCGAGGTAAAACACACGTCAAACATTCCACATGTTTAAAGGCAATGGGTTATGTCTCCACAGCAGCCAATCACAACAGAGCTTTCATTTTAAACAACTTTAAGCAACTTAAAAAATTATGATTGATTGCTATGTGAACAAACAGTTTTTACGCAGTTTTAATAAATCATGCCTATCGTATAATCTATGGTACAAAATGATGCTTTGTGATTCAGTGGGGTGAATAGCTCTCCTTCAGGAGATTCAACATTCCTCTTGACTCACGTCACAGGCCTCTCACCAGCCAAGCCAGAAACCTACTGCACACTAATGACGGGCAACACAGCCGAAACGGTTTTCTGATTTGATTTCTGCTTCCTCCCACTTGCAAGCACTCAGCAGTAAATCTGCTTAAGTCAGCCATGAGCAACCCCGTCTACTTGACCCTGTGCCAAATCTCCTGCACACTCCAAAGCGGTCCACATGGATTAGTCTGAGGAGCTGCTTGATCATTCAGTATCATGGATGTCAAACGGGCTGTCCAAACAACCAAAGGGAGAAGACCAAGATATTGAATGCACTGATGCCCTATCATTTTTTTCTTGAGTGAGTCAGTGTGTGCAGTCAGCCCTCCGCAGGTAATGTTTACTCAGGGGGATGTGGAAATGGAGTTGCCGGCTCCTAAAGCTCACTGTGACATAGCGTGGAGGAGGAGGATAAGGAAGAGGAAGAAGGGGTGGAAGATGATGAGGTGCTTGATGCTATAATGTTTCCTACCCTCAGACCTAGGGTTAGAATAGAGCCAGGGCAGCCCTACATGGGTGTAAGCGGGTGAATTATGGATAATTATTCAGAACATCCATCTTCCTAGAGTTTGATAAGGCAGCACATTCCTTAGTGTTTTGCCCAAGTTTCAGTGATGAAAATGGAGATAATGCTAACCGTGGGATTATGTTACATGAGGAAACAGTTGCAAAAGGGGGGATTTGTGAGAGTAACTGTAATGTCTGCTACACTCCATATTGTTCTCTATTCCATTTTGTGTATTTTGCTTAACATGTATCCGGATGTCTTGACTCACGGACAAGACAGGACAGTCAGAGGTATGCAAGGTCATATACAAGGTATTACAAAGAAGAGTTGCAATTAACTTTCTTGTACATAAGAGTAACCTGCACATGGCCCCTAGGGGGAAAAGACGAGAGATTAAAAATAGACTTTGTTTAGAAATATACTCATGCTGCATGATCAGTCTGTTTAGTAAAACAGAAGACAAATCGTTACGCATCTATGTATATATTTATATACACATAATGCTTGGAAGGATATACTTTTTTACATGCACTAGCTGATATACCCAGCATTGCCCGAGGTAATTTGGTACAGGTGTTTACCTGTGGTTCGCACTGAAAATTTTCATGAAGTCATGGTTACTTCAGAGGAACTGAGCAATAAAATATGTAAACACATAAAGTAGCATTAGATTTTTCTCAGACTGCATGTACTGATGTCCCACTGCAGAATGTGCCACCACTCCTATTCTCCTCACTTTTTACTCTTAAAGGTAACACTCCTTTTATTCAAATTTAACCTCAGACTAGAGGTTACAGCCTTTACTTAGCCTTAAAGGCATGCTCCATCACTGCAGTCCATGGCTGCTTCCTTATGTACTGTACAGCCTTGCAGTATATGCACATAGAGGTCATTTAGCTTGTTCTCAGTATATACACATAGAGGTGAAGTAGATTCTCCTCCGTATATGCAGAGGTCAATTAGATTGTTGTGCCAAATTTCACGCTTGTACAACACTGGGAAGTTACATTACATAGGGATACCCTTATTTTTGCAATTAGTATTGAATAATCAAGTTGTGACCCATTTACTTTTCCTATTTATGACCTAAAGAATGCTCCTGCCAAATTTCACGCTTGTACAACACCGGGAAGATACATTACATAGGGGTGCACTTACTTTTTCACTTAGCATTGAATAATCGAGTTGTGATCCCTCTACTTTTCCTATTTAGGACCTAAAGAATGCTCGTGCCAAACTCAATGTTTGTATGACACCGGGAAGGTAGAGAATTAGATTAGGTAAATTACATAGGGGTGCCAATACTTTTGCACTTAGCATTGAGTAATCAAGTTGTGACGCCTTTACTTTTACTATCTAGGACCTAAAAATGCTTGTGTTAAATTTACAGTAGAACAACAGAAGTCACAGCCAAAGGGACCACCACTGAAAATGCTACAGAGAGAGATAGCAGTTTATCAAGAATCACCTACAGACTAGACTTTGAGAGTCTTTATACCCACATCACTGTACAGAATACCTCAGGGCGTTGTAAGTGAGGTTCGACCTCAGTAAAAGCTGAGTGTGCAAATTTGCATAAGGACTATTGAGAGTAAAGTGAGCCTGCTAAACACTTTATACTACTCAGCATATGCTTAGGGAAGGAGATGAAAGCTTCTCTGTTCATTATTCAAAGAAATTTCTTTGGGATTCTTTAGCAACTTCATATTCTCCACTTAAGGAAAAACGTTTGTTCCACTACAGACTATGTGCAGCAAGCCACTATGGTGGGTTAACATGTGGTGTTTGTATGTTTACCATTTATTTTTTGGTTAAAGTGGAATCCTGGATCAATACTGTGGTTTCAAGCAGTTAAGCCACTAACTGTAAATAAACCTATATGTGCTATTAGTTAATAATAGTTAGGATTCAGAAGTAGAAATGTATCTTCCAAGTGATTGTTTACATCGTCTGTATCGCTATAACCATTTTCCTACCAGAGCTACCTGTTATAGTTAAAATTTAAATATTTTTGTGCTCAGGTGCCCGCTTTGTATCCTGAAACTTTATATCTCCCCACTTACAATGACAGTGAGTTACATATGAGTGTAATTGCCAAGCTAGGTGGCACTGTTGTAAGCATCATGCTTGTTATCTCTGACTCGGAATAAAGTTCTGTTGCACTAACTTTATTGGGTCTGCTTCCATTACTGTGTCATCCTTGAATTGGGTCCTATGTCAGTGTTAAGGGTCTCACACAAAAAAAGGACCTCTAACATGCTTAGCCTAAAATCTGAGATGAGGTCTGGTAAAGTTTATGCAACGCAATAAAAAAGATACAGGTCCAGACAAATAGCTAAAATGAGGTCCTGCTAACCTCCAATATACACTGCTTGTCAAAAAAAACTTCAAGCACTTAGAAGGAGTTGTCATTTTGTTGGCAAAACTATGCAGATACATCTCAGGCAGATATGCAAATAGTTAGAGTTGTGGCATCCATGAACAGTCTTGTCACTTAAGGCCCTAAAAGTGGTTCCACCCTGTAAAAAAGCTTTCAGAGGCTACTTGTGTGTAGTGGACCTCTTTTTCCGTTTGTGTAGAGCTTGTTGACTACTAGACATGCCTCTATGATGTAATCAAAGAGATATCACCTAGTTAACACTGTTTGAAAGGCGTTGCATTACTTACCAGACTGTTAGGAGATGCAGAAACCAGTGGATGCGTGAGAACATGCACACAAGGCAACCGGGCTCAGGACACCCTTGACAAACCACCAGTAGAGAAGATTGTCTGGCATACTCAAGCAGCTCCAAATGTTTTATTTTCTGCCATGCAGAGACAGATGGCAGCATCGTAACAGAACCATTTCCAAACACTTGGCTGAAGGACATTTGGTTTCATGGCGACCATTACATGTATTGCCTTTGACACCTACCCATGCAGCATCATACCTCAATTTGGTGTGGTGTCATGAATGACAAAACTTGACTGCTATGGAGTGGAACTGAGTTTAGTTTGGGCATTGACGACAGCTGTGTTCGTCTCTTGAGATGTAGGGCAGAATGCCTCAATCCTGCCTTTGCTGTGGAGCGGCACACAACCCCAACTTTTAGTGTAATGGTCTAGAGGATGATTAAATACTACAGTTGGAAACTTCTAGTAGTGGTATGAGGAACAATGACAGCTCAGTGATATGTTCAGGACATCCTGCAGCCACATGTGTTGTCTATCATAGTAGGGCTTCTATGAGGTATTTTCCAGCAGGACAATGCTCAGCTGCACTCAGCAAGGAAGTCACAGGAATGCCTCCATAACATTGCCACATTTCCATGGCCTGCCCGGTGACCAGATTTATTGCCAATAGAACACATATTAAACCATCTAGAATGCTAACTTCGACAGCCTACGAGTTTCATGATCTAGAGGCTCAGTTACAGCAAATGTGGACTGATATGCCACAGGATACCATATGGAATCTATATGCCTCCATCCCCGCCTGTATCACATTTGAATCCAAGCTTGAGGCGGTCTAACAGGATACTAGAGCCTACCTTCACATGTTCAGTTTTCTGCAATAAATTATCTTTTTGCTCTGATATTGTCATCACTTACTTATATCAACATTAAAACCACACATACAAGCTTTCATTACATTGTGACAACTCCTTCTATGTGCTTTAGTTTTTGACAATGAGTGTGTATATATACTGTTAACCTGATCAGTTCAGTTAGGCTGTGTGTTCTTTTACTGTTAATTAAAGGAGCTGTCACTTTAGTAGATGCTGGATGACTGGCAGAAGTGCCACAAAACTGAGACCTGCACTCTTGCGCAAGTTGGAAGAGCCTATAAATGCCTTGGGATTGGAGGCGCCTGTGGTCTGGGAAGAAATCTGTGTTCTGCAGAGTCTGTTTCTGTGGCTGCTCCAGAGTGAAGAAACAATCCTTCCAAGACACAGCTTTGCTTAGAAAGCTCTGGGTTAGAAGGCCACAAAAACTCCTGTGTCAGGTGCACTGATTGAGAGAACACCAGTCCTGCATTCGTGTGAGAGTACAAGTGACATCTCATACCGTCAAAGTCCGTTGGACCATCTGATTTGCTACTGCTTCCGAAAGCTGTATTAGTACTGAAAATAAAGTTAAGTTGAAGCATAAAGACGCAGAGATGTGTTTGCAGCCAATTACATTTCTCTAATAATGCGTTTCCCCTGAAAATAAGACCCTATTTTTGAAGGATGTCTTATTATACTTACCTAGCAGGCTCGTCCAGGTCCCTCCTGCTTTCTCCGATGTTCTGGCATGCTTGCTTGCAGTCCTCAGCTGCCAACAGAAGAAAACCCTGCCTCCAGGAAGGGATGGCTCTTATTGGTTCCCGAGCACTGTGGCTCAGCCAATCAATGCAGCACTCTAAGAACCAATCACAGCCCTCACTTTAGTTCATTGAGCGCTGCAGTGATTGGCTCAGCCATGGCACGGAGAACCAATCAGAGCCATTTCCTGGAGGCGGGGTTTACAAACCCTGTTACCAGGAAGCGATCTTATATCAGCGCCTGAGGAATGCAAACAAGCATATCAGAACTCCGGAGACCAGCGAGAAGGATCTAGATGAGCCTGCTAGATAATGTACTGCTTTTTTTCTATGTAGTGTAGATAGGGCTTATTTATGGGGTAGGGCTTATATTTCAAGCAACCTACCACTCCCTCCCCCCAAAATAATAGTAATAAAGGTAGGGCTTATTTTCGGGGCAGTACTTATTTTCAGGGAAGCAGGGTATCAGCCTCACATTTGCAACCACTGCTCCAAGGATTTTCTCCAGGAATACCCAATGACATACCAACGCATGGAGGCAAAGCTACAAGTGGCAGCCCCTTCCAGCTCAAACCATCCTGAGTCCAGCTCATCCCTGGACTTGATTTCACAGCGATCCCAAGGTGGAGTCAGGAAACAGTCCAGTCACCTCCAAAATAGCAAACAACAAACACATTCTCCAAAGAACCTTGTTGCTCAGGAAAGGTACAGTATAACAGATCTGAGGTTTGAAAAATCTTAAATGATCAGATACAAACTGAGAATCAACCAGCACTGCTATGGAGAGGCTAGGGGTCACAGTGGTAAGCCAAGGTGGAGGATGGCAGATGCACAGGTCCATAGCAGTTGGGATTGTTATATAAGCACTAATCTACAGTAATGTAGCAGTCTTATTAAAGTAATCTATATATATAAAATTGAATGTATGCGTGTGTGTCTGTCTGTCTGTTTGTCCTTTATGCGCTACTACACCATTCATCCGATCGCCATGAAACTTTGGGAAGTTGTTGAGTACACTCCTGGGAAGATTATAGGCATAGTACATTTATCCTACGATAAATGGCGCGCGTGCGTGCGTCGTCGACAGTTACGACCCCCCCCCCCCACGTAGATCGTTCGATTTCCATCATTGCCACTAATTCTCTCACTTCCCGATGTTGTAGAAACATGAAATTTGGCACGAGCATTGATTATGTCATAAATAGGAAAAGGTAATGGGTCCCAGCTCGATTATTGAATTCTAAGTGCCAAAGAATTAGCGTCCAAATTTTACGTACGGAATCTAATTTTCTCGCTTCCCAATGTCATAGAAACTTGAAATTTGGCACAAGCATTGATTATGTCATAAATAGGAAAAGTTAATGGGTCCCAAATTGAGTATTCATTTGTAAGCGCCAAAGAATTAGCGTCCAAATTTTACGTACAGAACCTAATTTTCTCGCTTCCCAATGTCATAGAAACTTGAAATTTGGCACGAGCATTGATTATGTCATAAATAGGAAAAGTTAATGGGTCCCAACTCGATTATTTAATTCTAAGCGCCAAAGAATTAGCGTCCAAATTTTACGTACGGAATGTAATTTTCTCACATAGAAACATTAAATTTGGCACGGGCATTGAATATGTCATAAATAGGAAAAGCTAATGGGTCCCAAGTCGATTATTCAATTCTAAGCGCAAAACAATTAGCGTCCAAATTTTACGTACGTAATCTAATTCTCTCACTTCCTGATATATATAAATGAATGTCTGTCTGTCTGTCTGTCCTTTATGCATTACTACACCATTCATCCAATTGCCATGAGACTTTGGGAAGTTGCTGAGTACACTCCTGGGAAGATTATAGGCATAGTACAACTATCCTACGATAGGTGGTGCGCGTGCGAGCATCATCGACAGTTATGTCCCCCAGACGAAGATCGTTTGATTTCCATCTCAAGCACGAAAGCAAAAGGCATTACAAGCAACGGGATGCGTGTTCAACCAGAAAATGATGCATCCACCGAACGTTTCGAAAGACAATTGGTGGATATTGGGAATGCTGAGGTAAAATGAAAGCTGTGCTGTGATTGGTTGCTATTTCTTATACTGCTGAGGTAACATGAAAGCTGTGCTGTGATTGGTGGCTACTTCTTATACTACTGAGGTTGCATGAAAGCTGTGCTGCGATTCGTTGTTATATATTATACCACTGAGGTAACATGAAAGCTGCGCTGTGATTGGTTGCTATATATAATATCGCAGAGGTAACATGAAAGCTGGGCTGCGATTCGTTGTTATCTATATATATAAAGCTGAAAGCCCTCACTGACTCACTGACTCACTGACTCGCCAAAAGTTCTCCAACTTCCCGATATCGTAGAAACATGAATTTTGGCACGAGCATAGATTATCTCCAAAATAGGAAAAGTAATTGGGTCCCAACTCGACTATTCAATTCTAGCGCAAAAGAATTGGCATCGAAATTTTACGTACATAATCTAAATCTGTCACTTCCCAATGTCATAGAAACTGGAAATTTGGCACGGGCATTGATTATGGCATAAATAGGAAAAGCTAATGGGTCCCAACTCCATTATTCAATTCTATGCGCAAAAGAATTAGCGGCCAAATTTTACATGCGGAATCTAATTTTCTCACTTTCCGGTGTCATAGAAACAGGAAATTTGGCACGAGCATTGATTATGTCATAAATAGGAAAAGTTCATAGGTCCCAACTCGATTATTCAATTCTATGCGCAAAAGAATTGGCGTCAAAATTTTACGTGCGGAATGTAATTTTTTCACTTTCCGGTGTCATAGAAACATGAAATTTGGCACAGGCATTGATTATGTCATAAATAGGAAAAGCTAATGGGTCCCAACTAGAGATGAGCGAGCACCAAAATGCTCGGGTGCTCGTTACTCGGGACGAACTTTTCGCGATGCTCGAGGGTTCGTTTCGAGTAACGAACCCCATTGAAGTCAATGGGCGACCCGAGCATTTTTGTATTTCGCCGATGCTCGCTAAGGTTTCCTTGTGTGAAAATCTGGGCAATTCAAGAAAGTGATGGGAACGACACAGCAACGGATAGGGCAGGCGAGGGGCTACATGTTGGACTGCATCTCAAGTTCACAGGTCCCACTATTAAGCCACAATAGCGGCAAGAGTGGGGCCCCCCCCTCCCAAAAACTTTTACTTCTGAAAAGCCCTCATTAGCATGGCATACCTTAGCTAAGCACCACACTACCTCCAACAAAGCACAATCACTGCCTGCATGACACTCCACTGCCACTTCTCCTGGGTTACATGCTGCCCAACCGCCCCCCCTCCCCCCCACAGCGCACACCAAAGTGTCCCTGCGCAGCCTTCAGCTGCCCTCATGCCACACCACCCTCATGTCTATTTAGAAGTGCGTCTGCCATGAGGAGGAACCGCAGGCACACACTGCAGAGGTTGGCACGGCTAGGCAGCGACCCTCTTTAAAAGGGGCGGGGCGATAGCCCACAATGCTGTACAGAAGCAATGAGAAATAGAATCCTGTGCCACCGCCATCAGGAGCTGCACACGTGGGCATAGCAATGGGGAACCTATGTGCCACACACTATTCATTCTGTCAAGGTGTCTCTGCATGCCCCAGTCAGACCGGGCTTTTTAATTCATAGACACAGGCAGGTACAACTCCCTATTGTGATGTCCCTGTCGACCGACAGCATGGGTGGCTCCCTGGAACCCACCGGCGATACACAAAAATATCCCATTGCCTTGCCCAACACAGCTGAGGTAGTAATGTCGTGCTTAATGCAGGTGGGCTTCGGCCCACACTGCATGCCCCAGTCAGACTGGGGTTCTTTACAAGTGGAAACAGATGCATTTATAATTACCTGTGGACCCACAGCATGGGTGGGTGCCAGGAAGCCACCGGCGGTACATAGAAATATCCCATTGCAGTGCCCAACACAGCTGATGTAATGTCAGCTGTAATGCAGGTGGGCAAAAAATTAATTGGATTACACTGTAGGCGAGGGCCCACAAAAATTGGTGTACCAACATTACTAATGTACCTCAGAAAAATTGCCCATGCCCAACCAAGAGGGCAGGTGAAACCTATTAATCGCTTTGGTTAATGTGGCTTAAGTGGTAACTAGGCCTGGAGGCAGCCCAGTTTAACGAAAAATTGGTTCAGGTTAAACTTTCAACGCTTTTAAGAGCATTGAAACGTATAAAAATTGTTTAGAAAAATTATATGAGTGAGCCTTGTGGCCCTAAGAAAAATTGCCCGTTCGGCGTGATTACGTGAGGTTTCAGGAGGAGGAGCAGGAGGAGGAGGAGGAGGAATATTATACACAGATTGATGAAGCAGAAATGTCCCCGTTTTGGATGGTGATAGAGAACAATGCTTCCATCCGCGGGTGTAGCCTACGTATTGCTTAGGTATCGCTGCTGTCCGCTGGTGCAGAAGAGAAGTCTGGGGAAATCCAGGCTTTGTTCATCTTGATGAGTGTAAGCCTGTCGGCACTGTCGGTTGACAGGTGGGTACGCTTATCCGTGATGATTCCCCCAGCCACACTAAACACCCTCTCTGACAAGACGCTAGCCGCAGGACAAGCAAGCACCTCCAGGGCATACAGCGCGAGTTCAGGCCACGTGTCCAGCTTCGACACCCAGTAGTTGTAGGGGGCAGAGGCGTCACGGAGGACGGTCGTGCGATCGGCTACGTACTCCCTCACCATCCTTTTACAGTGCTCCCACCGACTCAGCCGTGACTGGGGAGCGGTGACACAGTCTTGCTGGGAGCCATAAAGCTGGCAAAGGCCTTGGAGAATGTTCCCCTGCCTGCGCTGTACATGCTGCCTGATCTCTGCGCCTCCCCTGCTACCTGGCCCTCGGAACTGCGCCTTCTGCCACTAGCGCTGTCGGATGGGAAGTTTACCATCAGTTTGTCCACCAGCGCCCTGTTGTATAGCATCATTCTCGAACCCCTTTCCTCTTCGGGAATGAGAGTGCAAAGGCTCTCCTTATACCGTGGGTCGAGCAGTGTGTACACCCAGTAATCCGTAGTGGCCAGAATGCGTGTAACGCGAGGGTCACGAGAAAGGCATCCTAACATGAAGTCAGCCATGTGTGCCAGGGTACCTGTACGCAACACATGGCTGTCCTCACTAGGAAGATCACTTTCAGGATCCTCCTCCTCCTCCTCCTCCTCCTCAGGCCATACACGCTGAAATGATGACAGGCAAGCAGCATGGGTACCGTCAGCAGTGGGCCAAGCTGTCTCTTCCCCCTCCTCCTCATCCTCCTCATGCTCCTCCTCCTCCTCCTGAACGCGCTGAGATATAGACAGGAGGGTGCTCTGACTATCCAGCGACATACTGTCTGCCCCCGGCTCTGTTTCCGAGCGCAAAGCGTCTGCCTTTATGCTTTGCAGGGAACTTCTCAAGATGCATAGCAGAGGAATGGTGACGCTAATGATTGCAGCATCGCCGCTCACCACCTGGGTAGACTCCTCAAATTTTCCAAGGACCTGGCAGATGGCTGCCAACCAGGGCCACTCTTCTGTAAATAATTGAGGAGGCTGACTCACACTGCGCCGCGCAAGTTGGAGTTGGTATTCCACTATAGCTCTACGCTGCTCATAGAGTCTGGCCAACATGTGGAGCGTAGAGTTCCACTGTGTGGGCATGTCGCACAGCAGTCGGTGCACTGGCAGATTAAACCGATGTTGCAGTGTCCGCAGGGTGGCAGCGTGCGTGTGGGATTTGCGGAAATGTGCGCAGAGCTGGCGCACCTTTCCGAGCAGGTATGACAAGTGGGGGTAGCTTTTCAGAAAGCGCTGAACCACCAAATTAAACACATGGGCCAGGCATGGCACGTGCGTGAGGCTGCCGAGCTGCAGAGCCGCCACCAGCTTACGGCCGTTGTCACACACGACCATGCCCGGTTGGAGGCTCAGCGGCGCAAGCCAGCGGTCGGTCTGCTCTGTCAGACCCTGCAGCAGTTCGTGGGCCGTGTGCCTCTTCTCCCCTAAGCTGAGTAGTTTCAGCACGGTCTGCTGACGCTTGCCCACCGCTGTGCTGCCATGCCGCGTTACACCGACTGCTGGCGAAGTGCTGCTGACACATCTTGATTTGCGAGACAGAGGTTGCGTTGGAGGAGGAGGAGGAGGAAGGTGCTTTAGTGAAGGAAGCATACACCGCCGCAGATACCACCACCGAGCTGTGGCCCGCAATTCTGGGGGTGGGTAGGACGTGAGCAGTCCCAGGCTCTGACTCTGTCCCAGCCTCCACTAAATTCACCCAATGTGCCGTCAGGGAGATATAGTGGCCCTGCCCGCCTGTGCTTGTCCACGTGTCTGTTGTTAAGTGGACCTTGGCATTAACCGCGTTGGTGAGGGCGCGTACAATGTTGCGGGAGACGTGGTCGTGTAGGCCTGGGACGGCACATCGGGAAAAGTAGTGGCGACTGGGAACCGAGTAGCGCGGGGCCGCCGCCGCCATCATGCTTTTGAAAGCCTCCGTTTCCACAAGCCTATACGGCAGCATCTCTAGGCTGATCAATTTTGCAATGTGCACGTTTAACGCTTGAGCGTGCGGGTGCGTGGTGTCGTACTTGCGCTTGCGCTCAAACTGTGGCGCTAGCGACGTCTGGACGCTACGCTGAGAGACATTGCTGGATGGGGCCGAGGACAGCGGAGGTGAGGGTGTGGGTGCAGGCCAGGAAACGGTAGTGCCTGTGTCCTGAGAGGGGGGTTGGATCTCAGTGGCAGGTTGGGGCACAGGGGGAGAGGCAGTGGTGCAAACCCGAGGCCATCATATGCCTGCGCATGCTGTTGGTGGTGCCTCCCCAGCTGATGTTGGCGCGACAAAGGTTGCACACCACTGTTCGTCGGTCGTCAGGCGTCTCTGTGAAAAACTGCCACACCGTAGAGCACCTTGACCTGTGCAGGGTGGCATGGCGCGAGGGGGCGCTTTGGGAAACAGTTGGTGGATTATTCGGTCTGGCCCTGCCTCTACCCCTGGCCACCACACTGGCTCGGCCTGTGCCCACACCCTGACTTGGGCCTCCGCGTCCTCGCCCGCGTCCACGTCCTACAGGCCTACCCCTACCCCTCAGCATGGTGTATTACCAGTGATTTGATTTCCCAGGCAGGAAAGAAAGTGGCGCAAGCCTGCAGCCAAAATACAATTTTTTTCCCTTGTTTTTCAAAGGACAAGCCACACTGCGTGTATTCAATGAATACTACTAAGTTTAATAACTGTGTTGCGGCCCTGCAAAAGTGTCACAGAACTTTACTGTTGCAGAGTTATTAACTGTGGCAGAGCAGGTATTTCCCAGGCAGGAAAGAAATTGGCGCAAGGCTGCACTCAACCGTAGCTGGTTGCGTCTGATTTTTTTACGTTCTCCACGCAGTACAAACGTACCCAGAGCCCTGACGGCTGTCAGAGGCAGGGCAAATATACTTTTTTCCCTTTTGTTTAAAAGGAAAGGCCCACTGCCTCTAGTGAATGAATAATAAGTTTAATAACTGTGTTGCAGCCCTGCAAAAGTGTCACAAAACTTTACTGTTGCAGAGTTACTAACTGTGGCAGAGCAGGTATTTCCCAGGCAGGAAAGAAATTGGCGCAAGGCTGCACTCAACCGTAGCTGGTTGCGTCTGATTTTTTTACGTTCTCCACGCAGCACACACGTACCCAGAGCCCTGACGGCTGTCAGAGGCAGGGCAAATATACTTTTTTCCCTTTTGTTTAAAAGGATAGGCCCACTGCGTCTATTCACTGAATAATAATTTTAATAACTGTGTTGCGGCCCTGCAAAACTGTCACAGAACTTTACTGTTGCAGAGTTACTAACTGTGGCAGAGCAGGTATTCCCCAGGCAGGAAAGAAATTGGCGCAAGGCTGCACTCAACCGTAGCTGGTTGCGTCTGATTTTTTTACGTTCTCCACGCAGCACACATTTACCCAGAGCCCTGACGGCTGTCAGAGGCAGGGCAAATATACTTTTTTCCCTTTTGTTTAAAAGGATAGGCCCACTGCGTCTATTCATTGAATAATAATTTTAATAACTGTGTTGCGGCCCTGCAAAACTGTCACAGAACTTTACTGTTGCAGAGTTACTAACTGTGGCAGAGCAGGTATTTCCCAGGCAGGAAAGAAATTGGCGCAAGGCTGCACTCAACCGTAGCTGGTTGCGTCTGATTTTTTTACGTTCTCCACGCAGCACAGACGTACCCAGAGCCCTGACGGCTGTCAGAGGCAGGGCAAATATACTTTTTTCCCTTTTGTTTAAAAGGATAGGCCCACTGCGTCTATTCACTGAATAATAATTTTAATAACTGTGTTGCGGCTCTGCAAAACTGTCACAGAACTTTACTGTTGCAGAGTTACTAACTGTGGCAGAGCAGGTATTTCCCAGGCAGGAAAGAAATTGGCTCAAGGCTGCACTCAACCGTAGCTGGTTGCGTCTGATTTTTTTACGTTCTCCACGCAGCACAAACGTACCCAGAGCCCTGACGGCTGTCAGAGGCAGGGCAAATATACTTTTTTCCCTTTTGTTTAAAAGGATAGGCCCACTGTGCCTATTCAATGACTGATAACTGTGTTGTGGCCCTGCCTACACAATTCTGTGCCTGTAGTATCAATGCAGGGTGCAATGCTCTGCACCGCCGATTTTGAGAAAAAAAAAAAAGGAACACTGCTAACAGCAGCCAGCACAGTACTGCAGACGGTTAAATGTGGCCCTAGAAAGGACCGTTGAGGTTCTTGAAGGCTACACTCACTCCTAACACTCTCCCTGCCTAAGCACCACTTCTGTCCCTAATGCCGGGTGCAATGCTCTGCACTGCCGATTTTGAGGAAAAAAATTTTTTTCTCCACTGCTAACAGCAGCCTGCACACACGTAGATGTGGCCCTAAGAAGGACCGTTGGGGTTCTTGAAGCCTACACTAACTCCTAACGCTCTCCCTACAGCAGCTCCAGCACGATACCACTGTCCCTCAGCTAACTCACAAGGCATGTGTGGCGAGCCGCGGGAGGGGCCGATTTTTATACTCGGGTGACATCTGATCTTCCCAGCCACTCACAGCAGGGGGTGGTATAGGGCTTGAACGTCACAGGGGGAAGTTGTAATGCCTTCCCTGTCTTTCAATTGGCCAGAAAAGCGCGCTAACGTCTCAGAGAGGAAACTGAAAGTAACCGGAACACCGCATGGTACTCGTTACGAGTAACGAGCATCCCGAACACCCTAATATTCGCACGAATATCAAGCTCGGACGAGTACGTTCGCTCATCTCTAGTCCCAACTCAATTATTCAATTCTAGCACAAAAGAATTGGCGTCGAAATTTTACGTGCGGAAGGTAATTTTTTCACTTTCCGGTGTCATAGAAACAGGAAATTTGGCACGAGCATTGATTATGTCATAAATAGGAAAAGCTAATGGGTCCCAACTCCATTATTCAATTTTATGCGCAAAAGAATTAGCGTCCAAATTTTACGTGCGAAATGTAATTCTTTCACTTTCCGGTGTCATAGAAACGTGAAATTTGGCACAAGCATTGATTATGTCATAAATAGGAAAAGCTAATGGGTCCCAACTCGATTATTAAATTGTAGCGCAAAAGAATTGGCATCAGAATTTTACGTGCGGAATGTAATTTTTTCACTTTACGGTGTCATAGAAATGTGAAATTTGGCACGAGCATTGATTATGTCATAAATAGGAAAAGCTAATGGGTCCCAACTCGATTATTCAATTCTATGCGCAAAAGAATTAGCGTCCAAATTTTACGTACGGAATGTAATTTCTTCCCTTTCCGGTGTCATAGAAACAGGAAATTTGGCACGAGCATTGATTATGTCATAAATAGGAAAAGCTAATGGGTCCCCACTCCATTATTCAATTCTATGCGCAAAAGAATTAGCGTCCAAATTTTACGTGCGGAATGTAATTTTTTCACTTCCCGGTGTCATAGAAATAGGAAATTTGGCACGAGCATTGATTATGTCATACATAGGAAAAGCTAATGGGTCCCAACTCGATTATTCAATTCCAGCGCAAAAGAATTGGCGTAAAAATTTTACGTGCGGAATGTAATTTTTTCACTTTCCGGTGTCATAGAAACATGAAATTTGGCACGAGCATTGATTATGTCATACATAGGAAAAGCTAATGGGTCCCAACTTGATTATTAAATTCTAGCGCAAAAGAATTGGCGTCGAAATTTTACGTGCGGAATGTAATTTTTTCACTTTCCGGTGTCATAGAAACAGGAAATTTGGCACGAGCATTAATTATGTCATAAATAGGAAAAGCTAATGGGTCCCAACTCGAATATTCAATTCTATGCGCAAAAGAATTAGCGTCCAAATTTTACGTACGGAATGTAATTTTTTCACTTTCCGCTGTCATAGAAACGTGAAATTTGGCACAAGCATTGATCTATATATATAAAGCTGAAAGCCCCCAATGACTCACTGACTGACTGACTGACTGACTGACTGACTGACTGACTTGCCAAAAGTTCTCCAACTTCCCGATATCGTAGAAACATGAATTTTGGCACGAGCATAGATTATCTCCAAAATAGGAAAAGTAATTGGGTCCCAACTCCATTATTCAATTCTAGCGCAAAAGAATTGGCGTCAAAATTTTACGTACATAATCTAAATCTGTCACTTCACAATGTCATAGAAACTTAAAATTTGGCACGGGCATTGATTATGACATAAATAGGAAAAGCTAATGGGTCCCAACTCGATTATTCAATTCTATGCGCTAAAGAATTAGCGTCTAAATTTTACGTACGGAATCTAATTTTCTCACTTTCCGGTGTCATAGAAACGTGAAATTTGGCACGAGCATTGATTGTGTCATAAATAGGAAAAGTTCATAGGTCCCAACTCGATTATTCAATTCTATGCGCAAAAGAATTGGCGTCACAATTTTACGTACGGAACGTAATTTTTTCACTTTCCGGTGTCATAGAAACGGGAAATTTGGCACGAGCATTGATTATGTCATACATAGGAAAAGCTAATGGGTCCCAACTCGATTATTCAATTCTAGCGCAAAAGAATTGGCGTCAAAATTTTACATGCGGAATGTAATTTTTTCACTTTCCGGTGTCATAGAAACATGAAATTTGGCACGAGCATTGATTATGTCATAAATAGGAAAAGTTTATAGGTCCCAACTCGATTATTTAATTCTATGCGCAAAAGAATTGGCGTCAAAATTTTACGTACGGAATGTAATTTTTTCACTTTCCGGTGTCATAGAAACAGGAAATTTGGCACAAGCATTGATTATGTCATACATAGGAAAAGCTAATGGGTCCCAACTCGATTATTCAATTCTAGCACAAAAGAATTGGCGTCAAAATTTTACGTGCGGAATGTAATTTATTCACTTTCCGGTGTCATAGAAACATGAAATTTGGCACAGGCACTGATTATGTCATAAATAGGAAAAGCTAGTGGGTCCCAACTCGATTATTCAATTCTAGCGCAAAAGAATTGGCGTAGAAATTTTACGTGCGGAAGGTAATTTTTTCACTTTCCGGTGTCATACAAACAGGAAATTTGGCACAAGCATTGATTATGTCATAAATAGGAAAAGCTAATGGGTCCCAACTCCATTATTCAATTCTATGCGCAAAAGAATTAGCGTCCAAATTTTACGTACGGAATGTAATTTTTTCACTTTCCGGTGTCATAGAAACGTGAAATTTGGCAAAAGCATTGATTATGTCATAAATAGGAAACGCTAATGGGTCCCAACTCGATTATTCAATTCTAGCGCAAAAGAATTGGCATCAAAATTTTACGTGCGGAATGTAATTTTTTCACTTTCCGGTGTCATAGAAACGGGAAATTTGGCACGAGCATTGATTATGTCATAAATAGGAAAAGCTAATGGGTCCCAACTCGATTATTCAATTCTAAGCGCAAAAGAATTGGCGTCGAAATTTTACGTATAGAATCTAATTCTCTCACTTCCTGATGTCATTTTATATAAAGGAAACATCGCATGGTTACCTCCACGTGGTGTTTCCTGGGTAACGCAGAGAACTATGCAAAATGGTGAACATATTTTTTTTCCTCAGTATCTCTAAAGTAACCACGACATAAGCTTTTCCGTGTGAACACCAGATAAACACCAGTACCAAATTAACTCGGGCGAAGCCGGGTATATCAGCTAGTATATTATACCACTGAGGTAACATGAAAGCTGCGCTGTGATTGGTTGCTATATATAATACCGCAGAGGTAACATGAAAGCTGCGCTGTGATTGGTTGCTATTTTTTTTATTGCTGAGGCAGAATAAAAGTTGCGCTGTGATTGGTTGTTATTTCTCTTACTGCTGAGGTAACATGAAAGCTGCGCTGTGATTGGTTGTTATATTTTATACTGCTAAGGTAACATGAAAGCTGCGCTGTGATTGGTTGTTATATATTATACCACTGAGGTAACATGAAAGCTGTGCTGTGATTGGTTGTTATCTAGATATATAAAAACGAATGAATGTATGTCTGTCTGTCTTCGCAGCAACGTGCGACGGGTAAGCTAGTGATAAATATAATGTGATATGAGATCCATTTGGATATCAATAATAAAGTGTTGTGGAAGCTTTAGTTTACGATAATATTACCTCCTATATAACACATTGTTAATCTTGATCATTTTTCATTCATTGACTAATTCCATCCTCCTGGCAGTGTGACTGAAATTCTGTAGTTATCTAGTAAGGCGTTTTGTTACTCACACAATAAAAACTGAAGTGAAAATTCCATAAGGATTCCTTACTGCATTGTGCATACATGGTCTCCATGAGAAAGGACAATATTGAAACGCTCTTGTGTTTGTAATGATCCCCTGGCCTAGCACACAGCTCTGGGTCATTGTATGTAGCCTAGAAACCAAGCAAACAAGCCATAGTATGTTGTAATAAGACAGCTGTACAATACGCTTCTCTAACACACACAAAGTTCACTTATTTTGTTTCCCAGGAATCATTCCTGAATTCTTCTGCTCTGAGATCAATGACTTTCAAATAGCTCTGTATCATTTGCTAGCAGAATAATATTCATTTTCTTGTTCAATAAACCCAATTACATAGCCGCTTCAGCCAGACCATCCATCAATAATGTAGTTTACTAAACCATTATTGACCTCACTGTTAGGACATGCACCCGCTTTGTGATATTAATATCCTTGTCTGCATCCAGCAATATTTTTCCATGAATGATAAGTTCAGTTTATCTTTATAGTCAAATCAATAATGCTTTTATAATAGTAACAATTATAAAAAAGTAATACCAAAATACATAATAGAAAGGTTGCAGGTTGTAGCACTTCAGTCATCATTCATTGGCTATACTTACTTTAGGCCTATATATGAATTTAATTGATAAGAAGAACTAGCTAATGGTCTAAGTGAGTTTCAAGTACAGAAACTGTAAATATTATATAGTAACATTGATTGAAAAAAGGCCCAGGTCCATTAAGTTCAACTTTTTTTTGATACATAGTACACCATTATTTGCTAGATTAATTATAACCCTCAATGACATTTGTTATTAGATTAGCAGCTAGGCATTTCTTAAATACTGATATAGCATCTGCCAATACTACCACTTGGTGTAGAGTATTCTATTGTTTCAGTACTCTAACTGTAAGGTTTCTTTCCCACAAGCGTATATTGGCCGCTGTTTTCACGGCCGGCCAATATACTCTACGTTGAGAGAGATAAAACTGGTGAACGGGCGCACAAATCAAATGTTTGTGCGCCCATGCAGATGGCCTGGGTCCCGGCGCATATACACCGAGACTACCATGCCATCACCCCTTTTCCCTCCCTCCCCATCGCAGACTCACCTCTCTTCTCCTCCCCGCTCATACTTTGCAATGGGAGGGGGTGGGGCTAAGCGCTGGCCTGTCACGCCTCCTCCCATTGATGGCTGTATGCAAAATCCCACAGGAGCTTATGCAGCGGTCAATGTATTCCGGCCCAAAAGATTGTTCCAGGACTATCTTTTGGGCCCTATATTGGCTGGCCGGGCAGTTTTACGTCATAGGAATATGCCAATGTGATCTTATGCATTGGAATCCAATACATCAGATCACAGCATATATCAGCCGGCCATGAAAACAGCCAGCTGATATATGCTCAAGGGAAAGAGGCCTAAAGAACACTTTCCTATATCCAGTAAATGTCTAAATTGCCAAATATAATAAATGTCTTTGTAAAAAATATAAATCCTTTGCCAGTTCGTTTTATTGACCACACATATATTTGTATATGTAAATGAGATTACAAGACACCTTTTTTCAAGCCGAAGAAGCCCAATTTCCTAACCTGTCATTTTAAGCCAGACCAGCTTTCCCATTTAATAATCTAATCGCTCACCTTAAAGTCATCTCCAACTCTTCTCTAACCTTTTAACCCTTTCCAATCCAATTTGTATCCTGGTTTTCCCAGGGGGCTTACTCTTTCTGCCATTATACAACGGCGCTACATGCTGGCTAAAGCCAGTACTGCATGAGGTGACACATTGGATAGGCTCCGAGAGCAGAGAAGCTGGCAATATACAGTAAGAGAACCCCGACGGATGTCTTCTAACATCAGAGCTGTACAGCCCTAGAGCATAATGTCTTCAGAGGTCAGACAGTGGATTGGAAAGGGTTAAAATGTGAAGCCCAAAACATAATCCCATACTCTACATGTGGATCCCATACGCGTACAAGGGATCATGGATTTTATTCTCTCTTTTTATCTTTAATCATTTTTTATTCATTTTTGCATCTAAAAAATATGAATAAAGTAACAAGTAGGTCTCCCAGGATCTGTAAACAGGATATATAAGAAGGTACTTCATTTTTAAAGAGTAGGAGCCAGTGCAAACATTTACTCCTGCTGACTCTCTCGGAGTATTAATCTATCTAATGTACGAAAGGAGTAACAGCCTACATAACTAAACTTTTACTTGGGTGCACTATGTTTGCGGTTCTTTATAATAGAGTAGATATCCATTGTAGTACCTTCCAATAACTGCAGAAAAGGAAAAAGAGTAGGACATAGAAAGGAAAGAAGAAAGAGAAGAAAAAAAAGGCAAAAATTTGTGGGGAAATAATAAGTGGATGTGTAAATTGTGTGGGAGGTGGGGATAAAGTAGGGAGATCAAAATAGTATTACCCCGTCATCAAGCAAAGGATACAGGTCAACCCTGGGGCTTACGTAAATGTCAAGAAAATATACTGCGGTACTCTAGTAATGATTTGAAGTCAATCCACGGTTGCCACACAGCCAGAAATTCATCAGTTTCCCTGGAGTGTTTTGCGCATAGTTCCTCCATGTGGCATATGTGGAACAATTCCTGTTGCCATTCTGACATCAAGGGAACAGTGGTTCACCATTCTAGCTGCAGCCAGACAAAAGCAAAGTAGGCCCTTCTTTTGTACCCTAATCGATTTAGGCAGTATGGAAATAAGGGCAACCTGAGGGGTATTATCTATCTTTTTCTGGCTGATTTGGTAATATGTAGAAAATACTTTGCCCAAAAAATCCCTTAACAGGTTGCAACTGCACCACCTGTGTGTCATAGTGCCACTCTCGGTTCTACAGCACCAACATACCTCAGGGATAGAAGGAAAAATGGTATGAAGGCGAGTTGAGTATCTGTACCACCTTGTCAATATTTTGTAATTTTTTTCTTGAGCAGCACACACTATGGATAATTTATGCGTGAAGATAATTGCCTTCTGCCATTCTCTCTTTTTATACAATATTTTCGGCGTTTGCTGCTGCTTGACATTGTAAACTATTTGATTAAACAATTATGTGCCTATGTGATAATTCCACAGTTTTGTTTTAAAATGAATTCTACATTTTAATTAATTTGGTGGTGCCCCAGCATTAGTGATGAGTGAACTTTTCAAAAGCTTGGTTTATCCAGTTCATTGGATTTGGGTAAAAAGTTTTGTTTGGTCCAAATGAGTTTGAACACTGTCTAAGAGCCAAAATAGAAAAAAGAAGAGTAGGAATAGGAAGGGAAGGAAGAGAAAGAAAAAGAAGAGGTTGAAGAAGAAGAGGAAGATGAAGGGGTGGAGTGTAAGAAGAAGAGGAAGAAGAAGGGGTGGAGTGTAAGAATGAAAAGAAAACTAAATCTAGTGAAACTGTCGACACCACAACCCCCTGTGAAAGAATGGGCGCTGGAGGTTCATCCGGAATTACCGGAACAAAACTCCTGGAAAGAGCATTGGCCTTAACATTTCTACTGCCAGGGTGATAAGTAACCAGAAAGTCAAAACGCAAAAAAAAATAGTGACCACCACGCCTGTCTCGGGTTAGGTCTCTTGACTGACTCTAGGTAAATCAGGTTTTTGTGATCCGTAAAAACTGTCACCTTATGCTGAGCCCCTTCTAAGAGGTGCCGCCACTCCTCAAATGTCCACTTAATCGCCAACAGCTCACTATCACCAATGTCAAAATTTTGCTCAGAAGTAGAAAATTTACGTGAAAAAAGCACAAGGATGAAGGTCTTGCAATGTACTTGTTCCCTGGGATAGCACTGCCCCAACCCCAACTTCTGAGGCATAAGCCTCCACCACGAACGGTCTGGATGAGTCTGGTTGCACTAGAACTGGAGATGTTGCAAAGCATCTCTTCAAGGCATGAAAAGATTGTAAAGCCCTTGGTGACCATTTAGAAGGGAAACAACCCTTCCTTGTCATATCCGTCAATGGTTTGACCACCACTGAAAATGTTTGATAAACTGCCGATAATAATTTGCGAATCCCAGAAACCTCTGAAGCGCCTTCACATTATCTGGTAACACCCAGTCCCGCAATGCCCAGACTTTCTCTGGATCCATCTTGAAACCTCTCGGGGTAATAATGTGCCCCAGAAATGTGATCTCCTGAACAAAAAAACCCCACATTTTTCCTTTTTCACAAACAAATTATTATTGCGCAAAGCTTAGAGGACCTAACGAATATGAGAATATCATCGAGATATACCAGAAACAGTTTTACATTCATCCCCCACCTTAATCCGAATTAAATTAAATGCCCGTCATAGATCTAATTTTGAAAAACATTTGGCACCATTCAACTTTACGAACGGATCTGGAATGAGAGACAATGGGTATGGATTATGCTTGATGATCTAGTCTAGCTCCCTGAAATCAAGACAGGGCTGTAAACCGCCATCCTTTTATTTAACACAAAAAAAAACGGCGTCCAGTAGAGAATTTAAAGGGTGTATGGTTTTTTTTTTAACTGTTCTGGATATAAACCGTTAGAGCCTGTCTCTCAGGAGCAGTGGCTTTTAGACCGTTTACAATCTGGGCTGAGTTCAATAGAGCAATCCCCCTCCCTGTGAGGCAATAAACTTGTCTGCCCCTTCCTGCACAAAGACATCAGAGAAGTCAGATAAATCAGGCAAATTATCCACTTGCACAGAAGACACCTGTACAGAAATACAGCAATTTTTACAGAAACGACTCAATTTAGAAATGTCTCCCTTCCCCAATCCACCACGGGATTATGCAAACGCAACCAAGGCAAACCTAAGACTACTCGCATTGGAAGGGTTTCCATAATATAAAGGGTGATAGTTTCTCTATGAAATATACTGATTTTGAGACAAAGAACACAGAACTTCAAACACTTCTGTGATAGTAGAGAGGCATCGATGACAAAGACCGGAATGGGTGAATCCAGAGGTTTTACCTCTAACCCCCAACGTTTTACCAGCTCCACAGTCCAAAAAGACTGTGATTGGACCCCTATTACCCCCAAAGAGAATCTCAGGGGGAAAAACCAGCCTGGAGGATGACATCTAGGCAATCTGTGGGTCTAGAGGAACCTCCCCTCTAACCACCAGGCCACCTTGTTTTCTGGCTGAGACCTACGTCGAGGACAATTCTGCACAAAATATCAGAAAAAGCACCATTCTCTGATCTGACCCCTCTTCTCTCTACTGGTCCTGCCAGCCAATGAACTAAGTTGCATGGGTTCCTCCCCCTTAGAAGGCAAGAAAGAAGAAGTAGAGGAATGCTCATAATGCCTTTCTCTAATCTGTCTACCTACTCTGACGGCTAGTGACATTGCATCATCAAGATTTTGGGGAACCCGATAAACCACCAACAAGTCATTAATTTTATCAGTGAAACCACAGTAGAACTAGCTTTGGAAAGCAGGGTCATTCCATTGAGTCTCAGTCACCCAACGGCAGAACTCGGTGAAGAAATCCTTAATGGAAAAGTCTCCCTGATGTAAAGCTCTGAGCTTTCCCTCTGCCCGCGACACCCTATTAGGGTCATAATAGATTAAACCTAGGGCATTAAAAAAACAATCCACAAAGGACAAAGTTTCAGAGGAGGGAGGGAAAGAAAAAAGCCTACGTCTGTGGAGCCCCCTGCAGTCTGGAAATGACGATGCCAACCCTCTGTAACTCGTCACCAGAGAACACAGGGAGTAACCTAAAATACAGCCTGCAAGATTCTCTAAAGCATAGAAATTTCTGTCTGTCTCCATAGAAATGATCAAGTAGCTCGAGTTTAGGCTGAATAGCCCTAGTAATTTTCACAGGTGCAACTAAGCACGTCACACCTAATACCACATTCACTGAGCCAGAAGATGTGTAATCTTCATCTCCAAAACAAAAAATCACAGAGGTGAGAAAAAAAGAAAAAAACAAACATTCACTGAAAAAGCCAAAAATACCTGAAGGTCTGCAAAGCAGACACGGTCGCCATAGGCACGATCGCCATAAGGCAGGCACAATCGCCACCGGCACAATCGCCGTAGGGCAGGCGCAATGGCCTTAAGCCCTGAGGATATGTAGTCAGCCAGACAATAATGTGTGGAGGAGCAACTTGTTCCTGGCAAGCTAATATGCAGTCACCCACTCAACCCAGCCCAGAAGGGGAGGAGTGACTGCATATACTAAAAGCCTGCACATGTGAACGATACCAAAGATGTCAGCCATAGATAGGTGGTGACCCACCATACAGGATATCAACCCAGATTTATCAGCAAGGCAGCAATCCCAGAACTGTCACAACAATATATATATATATATATATATATATATATATATATATATATATATATATATATATATATATATTGTTGTGTACACAAATGTACACATATGAAAAGAAATGATCTCTAATTTGGTGTTAGGAGGTCACAGGCCTGTGTGCTATCTTGGATGGCGGCATTCCTTCAAATCAATGTATGACTTTTTACCAAGTTTTTAAAATAACAATTGGTAATAGCACCCCTTCTGGGTGCTCTCCTTGAGGAGAGACAATGTCATCCCTCAACCCACTCACCCCCCAGGTGTCTCCACACACCCCATGGGTGCTCTCCTTAAGGACATCTCTCTTGACCTGCTTCAGACCTTTTATATTCTCCATTGATGCAAGAAACCCACTCCGTGGTTCATTTCATTCTTGAGGGTATCAAAAATGGCCATAAATTTATAGTCCCAAATTCTTTTGTGATGCTGCAACTTGAAGTTGCCCTTCAGTATGATAACTCTCATCTATTCCATTTTGTATCCATGACTAGAAAAATGTTTTGCCACAGGAAAACGCAGCTTATGGTTATATCTTCCCATATTAAAGTCTTCTTATTTATCTTGCAGATGGAAGAGAAACAATTATGTGATTATCAGTACTAGAGATGAGCGAGCATGCTCGCTAAGGGCAATTGCTCGAGCGAGCATTGCCCTTAGTGAGTACCTGCCCGCTCGAGAGACATGGTACGGGTGCCGGCGCGGGGGAGCGGTGAGTAGCGTCAGTCAGCAGGTGGAAGCGGGGGGGAGAGAGGGAGAGAAAGATCTCCCCTCCGTTCCTCCCCTCTCTCCCCCCGCAGCTCCCTGCGCACCGCCGGCACCCGAACCTTGTCTCTTGAGCGGTCAGGTACTCGCTAAGGGCAATGCTCGCTCGAGCAATTGCCCTTAGCGAGTATGCTCGCTCATCACTAATCAGTACCCCACAAATATCTCACAACTGTAATAGCAATGAACATTTACATTACAGCCACAATTACCCAAAACATAGCACCATCTCCATCAGTATTTTCAAGAAGAATCCTAGAATCCATAGAAAAGATGAATGTGCCCTAGAAATGACTAGTCAGCATGAGTAATCTATATAAATAACTAAGGTTTGTTTGCTTTAAAATAAATGATTGCAGGCAACACCCCAGTAACCAGCTCACTCACCCGTCCATCCACCTACACATAGGCTATTACATACTGTACATGTATTGTATACAAAAAGATGATGGATAAATAGACAGCAGGAACCTGAGACGTGGATATAATATGTTTACAGAACTGGATTTACTTAGGAACAAAGTAGAATGAGGCTATGCACCAAGTTCCTTACCCCATGGAAGGTGTGGAGGTGGCTTCTGGGCTGTTGTTACTGCTCTACGTGATTTTCTAAACCTGTGAAATAAAACAGGACTCCAAATTTTCATAACTTTTGGTCTGCATGTGTTATTCAGCAAAAGATTTCCTTCCATGCAATGATTATATGAAAACATTCTCATGAAAGGCTTCCCTGTTACTTGCCAGCATATTAATAGAAAATGTAAGTCACACAGTATGAATATTAATTAAAGACTTAAGATGGAATAAGTGTGACATAAGTAAGGTTCAGTGCACACAGGGCCACATGTTAGAGCAACAACTGTCCTTTGCAAGGGTAGAAGACTGACTTTCTATGTTCTTTACATAATATTACTGTAAACTACGCTTTGTACAATTAAATGTCATTTCTTAAAATCAAATGATTCTGTTTATTTCCAAAAGCCTATACAATAAAAATGATGTAGAGTTGGGAAATATCATTCCTTTACACCAAAGATTTTTGTATACAATAAGTGCAAAAGTCAAACACTATGCGTAATGTAATATCAAGATTTGCAGAGGGAAAACAAGACATTTCGTTTGCAGCAAAATATGTCTCAAGTATAAAAAAAGGTGCAGACACACATTCAGAAGTCAATCCTGTGCATGCTGTGTAAAAGTGTGCATTTGTGTATTGTATCTAAAATGAAAAACATTTAGTACCGTCTTATCAGGGCGATTGCCCTACTTTCAGGCGGGACCCTTCCCAGTGTTTGGTTGTATAGGGACAGTGTTTCCCATATTTTGATTCCATTCTTGTTTTGTCTTTATTTATTGGCATTTTTGGTAGATCTGCAAGTGACAGATCCAGTGCATCCAGTTGGACGTGACATATATGCGCCATCCAGATCTGTTTCATTATGCCTGAGGAAGGACCCTGAGAGGTCCTAAAGCTTGCAATAACATTGTGTATTTCTGTTAGCCATTAAAAGGTATCATATCTACAAGATTACTTGGCTTCTCTTACTGAGAACAATACATTTTGCTCTACTGGTTAACATGGTACCAAACCTTTTTTTTTTTTAAGGGTGGCTTCACACGAGCATGTTTCTGTGCGTACATAGGTGCGCACCTATGTACGAGCAAAAACACACGTGTATGCAGCTGCGTGCTTTGGTTTCACTAGAGCCGTGGCTGCTGCCGGCGGCTCCATTGAAAACAATGCTTTGCCGGCACCCCTGAATTGTTTTTCATGGAAGGGCTTTACATATAAGCCCTTTCCTGAAAACAATTATTTCAGTGTAAAAAAACCCCAAAAACTTACCCTCCACAGCAGCCGTGCTCCCCGCGGGGATGAAGAACACATCTGCCGCATGCAGCAGATGTTTCCTTCACCCCCGCTAGTTAAAAGAATTCCCTCCTGCTACATCTGCCACATCTGTGGCAGATGAAGCAGAGGAATTCTTCAATTCTCTACCGCAGCTGTCACACATGACAGCTCCGGTAGAGAATCCTGCTGCCAGCATCCCCGTCATTGGATTTCAGGGAAGGGCATTAAACATATGCCCTTCCCTGAAAATCTAATAAAAGTAGTCTAAAAATTTTTTAAAAAAAAGCATACTCACTTCTGGCGCTGTCCCTGACTCTGTAGTTCTGAGCTATCGGCAGCTGAGCATTTAAAATCCCCGCCTGCTGGTAGTTCTGATTGTGATTGGCTGAGCGCTTCAGCCAATCACAATCAGAGCTAGCAGCAGGCGGGGATTTTAAATCCCCGCATGCTGATAGATCAGCAGCGCTGCAGAGGCGGGGACAGCGCGAGAAGTCTCCACTGAGCCCTGGCAGCTGTCAATGGATTTCAGGGAAGGGCTTCATAAGCCCTTCCCTGAAAAGCCATTTAAAATAGTGTAAAATAAAATAAAATAAAATACTCATGTCATGTGTGACAGCTGAGGTAGAGAATTGAAGAATTCCTCTGCTGCATCTGCCACAGATGTGGCAGATGTAACAGCAGGGAATTCTTTTAACTAGCGGGGGTGAAGGAAACATCTGCAGATGTGTTCTCCATCCTCGCGGGGGTCACGGCAGCGGCGTAGAGGTAAGTATTTTTTTTTACACTAAAATATTTATTTTTCAGGGAAGGGCTTATATGTAAAGTCCTTCCCTAAAAAAGAATACAGTGGTGCCAGCAGAGCATTGTTTTCAATAGAGCTGGCGGCAGCAGCCGCGGCTCCATTGAAGACAATGCGTGCATTCCCAATGGTGCACACATGTCCTATCTTTCCAGGCACATGCTTGTAAAGCACGGACATGTGCACACACCATAGGGAATGCAATGTTGCAAATACAAGCGTGTTTTTGTGCATGCGTATGCGCGCACAAAAACACGCTCGTGTGAAGCCACCCTAAAAGTGTTAATATTTCATTACCCTTCATAAAATATATGTTGAACAAATATATACAGTAAGGCCTCATGTCCACGGGGAAAATCAGATCCGCTGCAGATTCTACATGTAGAATCTGCAGCGGGTCCCTCCTGCCCCGCGGACATGAGCGCTGAAAATGGGAATAAATGAGAATAAACTCACCTCCGATCCGCTCCGTTTCTTCTCTTCGCGGCGGCGTCATCTTCTCTCGTCGCGGCCGGATCTTCATTCTTCGGCTCGGCGGATGTGCACGATGACGTCGGTGACGTGCCCCGCGCATGCGCCGGGCCGAAGCAAAATGATCCGGCCGCGGCTGAGAGAAGATGGCGCCGCGGAGAAGAGAAGAACCGGAGCGGGTGAGTAAAATATGATTTTTGTGTCCCGCGGATCCGGACGGCTTCCATAGGCTTCAATAGAAGCCCGCGGGAGCCGTCCCCGCGGGAGACCCGCATGAAAATGGAGCATGGTCCAGATTTTTTCATGCTCCATTTTTTTTAAAATCACTTTTATTGACGATCCGCGGGTATTTATCTACCCGCGGGTGGTCAATGCATCCCTATGGGGTGCAGATCCGCGCGCGGGAGAAGAGTTAAAATCCGCTGCGGATTTTAATTCTTCTTTTTCCCGTGGACATGAGCCCTTACAATCAAAATGATTCAACCTCTATTGAAAATATAGATTTATTTTCCAAATTTACAAGCTTTCAGCTGTTTGCAAAAATTAGAGATTAGCGAGTATACTCGCTAAGGCACATTACTCAAGCGAGTAGTGCCTTAGCCGAGTATCTCCCCGCTCATCTCTAAAGATTCGGGGGCCGGTGCCGGTGACAGGTGAGTTGCGGCGGGGAGCAGGGGGGGGGGGGGAGAGGGAGAGAGAGATTCCCCCTCCATTCCTCCCTGCTCTCCCCCACGGCTCCCCGCCCCCCGCCGGCCCCTGAATCTTTAGAGACAAGCGGGGAGATACTCGGCTAAGGCACTACTCACTCGAGTAATGTGCCTTAGCGAGTATACTCGCTGATCTCTAGCAAAAATTCAATCAAACCAGAATAATTTAAATAGCGCTTAAAACAAGAAATGCAACAAGTGGTTACTCCAAATTCAACATAAAATGTCACTTTTAATGGTTACTGCAGTCTCAAAATAATTTTACCACCTCATGACAAGCATCTTTAGTACTTAGCAGAACACCCTTTTGCTATTAGCACCTGCTGCAAATGTGATAGCCAGACACCAGATTATGACAGTGTTCCTGAGGATTCTTAGCCCATTCCTCATAGACAATGACAACCAGTTCACTAATGTTCTTAGGTTTGTGTGCTGCAACTGCCTTCTTCAAGTCCTACTTAAGATTTTCTGGGGTTCAAGTCAGATTACTATGACAGCCACTCCAGAATCTTCCAGGACTTCTTCAGAAAGCAAGTCTTGGTAGCCTTTGAAGTGCGCTTGGGATCATTGTCCCCTTGCAAGGTCCAATGTTGACCAAGCTTCAGCTTCTTCATAGAAGGAAATACATTTTCTTCCATAATTTCCTAGGAAGAAGAAGAGGAGGAAAAGGAAGGAGGCAGAAGGAGAAGGAAGGAGGAGGTTCTCTTCTCTTTCTTCCCTTACTCTTCCAGAGAAAAAAGAAACTCAGCAGCTCAGTGGTTAGCAGTGTTGCTTTGCAGTACCAAGGTCCCTGGTTCAAATTTGACTAAGGACAACATATATATGGAGTGTGTCAGGCAGACAGATGTGGATCCACCTTGCCACACAGTGGTTTGGCTGTGGACTATCTGAGATGGCAGTACCTAGGGCATCCTGTTTTTCTTGTTTAATCCTTCTAATTGGGATACTGGGGCTTTGCTATGGGGCCCTCAAGTTGTGCACACACAGACAGTCCTGGTTATATGAATAATGATGCTGCACAGGGCTGAGGTGCAGTGCAGCATTATTACATGACATGTAGGTCTGAACAGAGGCATAGTGAAGAAACTAGCTGAAGTCAGAGCTGGCAGCACACGTGCATAAATGAGATCTAAGCCAAAAGTAAGGGCAGGCAGCGGACAGAAGCAGAGTCAAAAATACATAAACGAGGTCAGGGAACACAGATGTCATAATGGTCAAAAACAGCAAGGGTTAGAACCAGGGATACACACTAACTGTAGTCTGATTCTGGGTAGGAGCCTCTTTTATTGTTACCTATGCAGCAAAGGATGGTCAATGGAAGTCAGAGGTCAGTGCACAGTTACTATCTGTTGCAGCACAGAGAAGCAGGCAAGTAGCAAAGTCAGGGAAAGCCAGAGGTTGGTGCACAGTTAGTATCTGTTGCAGTACAGAGGAGCAGACAAGTAGCATAGTCAGGGGAAGCCATAGGTCAGTACATGGTTAGTATCTGTTACAGTACAGTGGAGCAGGCAAGCAGTGTAGTCAGGGGAAGCCAGAGGTCAGTGCACAGTTAGTATCAGTTCAGTTGCAGAGAAGCAAGCAGGTGGTAGAGCTTGACTATGGGCTGCGAAGCACAATAATCTCGCATTGGTGCAGTGAAAGGGCCAGGCTTATATAGGAAGTCCAATCAGGAGCAGGATGGAGCGAATACAGGGAACTGGATCAGGAGTATGGGAACCAGGCTAAGGTCCAGCAGGGGAACTATCTAGAAGGCTGGATAGCTCAGCAGGTCGACCCGCTGCTTGGGGCACAGGAGCTCCTGGGTTTGAGCCCTAACTCTGAGGCTTTGTCACAATGGCTATTGGGACCAATTGCTTATTCATCTATCCTAGATTGTGGATGCCAACTATAAGAGGTGCAAAGACAAGATTTGAGATGAATAGGTTTAGGGAGCGTATGCTGGCCCTTTAAAATAAGAGGTGAGAGCATTCAAAAGCTCTATTGGCAGAGACCTGGGAGTGAACAAAGGAGTAGATGGCAGCAGCAGCGTACCATGACGGAGTGCTTATGGTCTCTATATGTTTTTTCTTCCCCTTTTTTGGAGTTGGCAAAAATGGTTTCTTCATCTCTAGTTATAAGAATACAGAGACTGAAATCATGGCATATAGACATGTATTTAGCATTCACTGTGTTATATTTAGCTAATACTGTTTTATTGCATATAAAAATAGCCCACTGGCAAAACACTGTGGAGGTACATTTACAGTGATACAGTCAAGAAAAAAAATCCAGACCTCATCAATAAAGAGTTAATAATGGTAGAGGTTTACTTTAATCACTTGGCATAAATTGTCATACATTTATGGTGTTGGTAGTATGTACTTAATGTCAAGTACTGTAAATATATGATCTGAGGATGGCATGTAACATATAAAGGCAGAATTACTGTTTTTGTTCAGCCCCTCCTAAAAATAGACAAAATGTAACCGATAAATTGTATGTACTCCAAAAGTATGCCAATAAAAACAAATAGTTCCACAAAAGACAAGCCACCATGAAGCTTATAAGCCCATCAAAACAATAATAAAAGATTTTCTTTACATGCTATGTATGCCAAAATAGAGCCATTAAAAATTACAATTCAACCTGCAAAAACAAGCCCTCCTAAGGCTTTGTCAAGGAAAAAAAGTTAGGGCTTTTGGAATGTGGTGATGAAAAACTGAAAAAAGGTGTTCTTGAAGGCTTTATTCACTTTCACACCCAACTTTTTATTACTCCAATACATCTACAATAATAACTGGAAGTAGCTTTGCAAACAGCCCTCCTTAAAAATTTCCACTTGTCATGACGTCGAAAGCGCAGTGACTTCTTGGTTACTGCCACAGGTCCAGGGAAACATCTCAACATCAGCCCCGGACTACGTGATGCACAGTGACATATGTACAATATTATTTAGTGCTGGATACTGACAGTTTTGTATCTCCCTTTGGTTACAGTGCTGATAGGCTGGCTGGGTTGTCTTTCAATCCAGTAAGCCTATCAGTGTCTATGTGAAGGTATTTAAACTGGTTCCTGTGTGCTAAGGACTCCATTCTTCTTCTTGTGTTTTGAGCAGTGAACTCTGAATCTGTAGTCTGAGGTTCTGTCTATAGAGGTTCTGTATTATTTAGCCTAGTACTCAGTTTCACTGTATTGTGTGTCTTTGAACTCCACTACTCTGTGCCTTGGTGCTCCAAGTTTTGTGTAGCTTGCCCACCTTAAAGGAGATGTCCCGCGCCGAAACGGGTTTTTTTTTTTTTAAACCCCCCCCCCCGTTCGGCGCGAGACAACCCCGATGCAGGGGTTAAAAAAACCACCCGCACAGCGCTTACCTGAATCCCGGCGGTCCGGCGTCTTCATACTCACCTGCTGAAGATGGCCGCCGGGATCCTCTGTCTTCATGGACCGCAGGGCTTCTGTGCGGTCCATTGCCGATTCCAGCCTCCTGATTGGCTGGAATCGGCACGTGACGGGGCGGAGCTACACGGAGCTACACGGAGCCCCATAGAGAAGAGGAGAAGACCCGGACTGCGCAAGCGCGGCTAATTTGGCCATCGGAGGGCGAAAATTAGTCGGCACCATGGAGACGAGGACGCCAGCAACGGAGCAGGTAAGTATAAAACTTTTTATAACTTCTGTATGGCTCATAATTAATGCACAATGTACATTACAAAGTGCATTATTATGGCCATACAGAAGTGTATAGACCCACTTGCTGCCTCGGGACAACCCCTTTAAACCAGGACTTGACTTTTCTTGTGCATTGTAGTCGCCCTTTTCGATGTGTATGCTTCACTTGAGTGTCTGGTCCAGTTTAGGCAGTTCAGGTGGCACCATTATCACAGTTTCCTATAGTAGTTCAATCTAGTCACTCGCGTTCATCCATCTTCTGGTCTGACACCATGTCCTCCAACAAGTCTACTTATACATAACACTACAGTTATGCTGTTGTGTGTCTATAGCTGCTATGCAGACCTACAGTATGTTTTTCCATAGTAACACAACAACGGAACACTGTGTACTCTGAACCTGAAGTCATACCCCCTTCTATCTGTGCCCTACTTCCTGCTAATGAATCAAATGTATGTTATAAAAAAAAATTGATAGTTGTATGACTGCCAGCTCAGACTACGCTGGGTTTGTTGTCCTTGGAGGAAAGTGTGATTTTTCTCAGTGAGAGAAACCAAACAATCTTGTGCATATGATACCTTTTAATAGCTAACAAAAATTCATGATGTTACAGCAAGCTTTCGGGTCTTCTATCGATCCTTCATCAGACCATTTTAGCCTGATGAAGCATTGATATAGGACCCGAAAGCTTGCTGTAACATCATGTATTTTTGTTAGCTATTAAAAGGTATCATATCTACAAGATTACTTGGTTTCTCTTACTGAGAACAATCAAACTTTGCTCTACTGGCTAATACTGTACCAAACCTTTTCTTTGTTTTGTCCATGGAGGCGCATATGTCTTCATAGCAGCTGTAGAGACACAAAGTTGTAGCAATTTTTTTAATAAAAACTATTCTCAAAGTTGCTTCTTTTTTCATTGTGGACATATTGGAACAATTTAAAAAAAATGTTCAACTGTGCGCATACAGTAGTCTTTAACGTCCAAATTAGCTGGGTCCTTAAGGATTTAAAATAGATTAATAATTGCTTCACCTTTCATCCACAGTAAGATTAGAATGCTTGTTGCATAATAAACAGGGCCATATATGACCAGGCTATGACGTAAGAGTGTGATTAAACATAAAAACGAATATAAGTGCCTTTATGCATTAGCAATATAAACAAAAGTAGGACATGAAATATGTAGATTTTGAAAGTAAAGAAGACAGAGAATAATGCAATAAAACAAACCTATGGAAAATGTTTCTGTTTTTTCTCAACTCCAAGCTGTAAATTTATCTTTTATGCAAATGAGAGAACAGTGCACCGAATTCGTGATTTTTCATTAACAATATGATAAATGGCTCTGGGACTCTTTATGGGCTGAGCAAATATGCTGATTTATTTAGTCATGTCATCTGCAGTATGGCGCTGGCCCAAAAAAGGCAGAAGTGGCTAACTTGTTACTAAGGCAGGGCATGAGGGGAACATAAATTAAAGATGACAGCTGGCTCAGTAATACCAGCAAGGGTGAGTTTAGTCTTAGACCTACTGGCTTCTAAAGGACACAAACGTATAACTCACATGCTTGTTAACATCAGTCTCATTGAACACTTTACAGAACACACGTTATGCTTAGAGATATTTATTTAGTTTATGTAGCAAATAGTGTAGAATGGCAAGCATAGCAGCTGTTTTTGGGCCCAGCACCTGACTTAACATATCTCCACCCTCAAAACACTTAGGGCTCAATTAGATGGGCATTTCTATGTGCGAATTTATGTGCGCAAAAACACATGCGTAAAGAAATTTGCGTGACCGAAGCAGGCATCACGCTGAAAAAAACGCACTTGGCAGCATTTATGTGCACATAAAGTGCGCTGCCCGCTATCCTCTGCTGCGGCTGTTGCAGCTGCAGCAGGTAATTCCTTGAATGTGAACCCCCTGGATGCTGTCACATCCAGGGGTTTCACCTTTGGTCAATAGGGCCGGCGGCAGCTGTGGCGGCCCCATTGGCATACAGAGAACATCGCGATCCTCTGCCACAGCTGTCACAGCTGTGGCAGAGGATTTCTTCACCTCCACGGGGAGTCCCTTTGTCACTGAACACTGTGACAATGGGACTCCCCGTGGAGATGAAGAAATCCTCTGCCACTGTTGTCACAGCTGTGGCAGAGGATCGCGATGTTCTCTGTATGCTGTGGCAGAGGACCGCAATGCTATCCCATTGAATTCAATGGAGCCTGCGCTACAGCTGGCTCCATTGAAAGCAGTGAGATGCTGTCAGCCCCTGCAGTGTTTTTCGGGGAAGGGCTTTAAATATAAGCCCTTCCCTAATAATCATCCCTAGAATGCGTAAAAAAAAAATATATAAATACTCACCTCTCCACAGCTGCCGGGGTTCAGGACAATCTGTGACCAATGAGAGGCAGCACTCAGCTATTGAATGACAGCTGAATGCTGCCTCTGATTGGTCACGTTGCTCAGCCAATCAGAGGCAGCCCTTACAGCAGGCAGGGATTTAAAACCCCTGCCTGCTGAAAGCACTTCACACAAATTCAGAAGAAAACTCGGCTGGATGCACCTGAGTCCCCGGCAGCTGTGGAGACGTGAATATATATTTTTTTAATTTTTTACACATTCTATGGAAGATTTTCAGGGAAGGGCTTATATTTAAAGCCCTCCCCCGAAAATCACTGCAGGGCTTGCCGGCAGCCCCATTAAAAGCAATGGCAGAACATTGCGCTCCAGTGCCACAGCTGTCACAGCTGTGCCAGACGATCGCGATCTTCACTGTATGTTCTCAATAGGGTCGGCGCTGCTGCCGCCAGCCCCATTGAGCACAAGGTGAAACCCCTTGATGTAACAGCATCCAGGGGTTTTGCATCCAAAAAAGCCAGAATGCCGCAGTTACTTGCGTTTTTAAATCCGCTGCCCTACATTTACCGCTGCACATTTTTGTGTGCAGGAAAATATTGGGCATGTGACTGCTGCCATTGAAAAACATTGGTTCTAATAGATGCAGATCACAAAAGCAAGTAACATGCGCAGCGAACAAACGACTATCTGACTGAGCTCTTATTGGGAAGACTTTATCTCTCGTCGTGCCCTAAAATTGTAGCAGAAAAAATTTGCACCTTTTGTCTTTTGCACTGGGCTTACCACTTTTCTGAAAAGTGGCAGGGCTTAGCAAGAGGGGCATAGCCCCCTGCTGCCTGGCCAATTTTTTTAAATTGACACCAGAAAGTGGTGTAAATTATAGTGCAAATCTACGCCAGATAGACTTACTATCTGGTGAATGGACTGATCAAAGATGTGTCAAATATATTGAGAGGCATGCACTGCTCTATAACTTTGGTGTAACTTACTCCGAGACATCCCTACTAAAGGCTGGTACAAAATGCTAGACTTCAGTAAGTTTTTAGTATAGTCTGTCTTTTCCCCCAGCATATGTGCAGATTTAAGCAAATTTCAAGAGTGTAATACAAGCACAATTCTGGGTCTGTATTATAAACACAAGTCCTGGCGCAACCGCAGGGCCTGGATGTAGGACAATAATAGGACCAATGATGCTTTTAGCTTGGATGATCAGTATCACAATCTAGCAATACTGTTCTGCGGGCATAGAAATATGCTTATATTATGCTCATATAAAATTGTCCTAAGGATATAAATACCATGCAGAATGGCTTCTAAGGAGCTCAGCAGTTGAAATGACAGTTTTTACTATTAGAAGAGGCAGAAAGGTGACAAGAATTAAAGGAGTATTAAAGGTATAACTATCTCATGAATTGATACAGAAAGTACATTGAAACATTGTATAACTTTTCATTATGCAAACTGTAAGTGTTATTTGTTGAAACCATAATAGAGCCCTTTAAAGCCTTGCCGACATTTGATACATCGCACGTGCAAAGGACATGTATGGCTCCAATTCTGACTGTGACATTTAACCCCTTAGGGACCAAGCCTCTTTGAGCCGTAATGACTAGGCCAAATTTTGGAAATCTGACACGTGTCACTTTAACATAGAATAACTCTGTAAAGGTTTTGCATATCCAAATAATGCTGACATTGTTTTTTTGCCACATATTGTAGTTAATTTAGGTGGTAAAAATAGACCGATAGAATTTTCGTATATTTATTAAAAGCCCCAAAATTGGGAAAATTTAGAAAACATTATCATTTTTTCACATTTTCAACTGCAATATGCCAAATATGTGCAAACATACTTTAAACATTTTTAATGAGATTAGACATGAGCAAGCATAGTCCCTAAGGACAATTGCTCGATTCGTCTGCCGGAGGCGGGCGGGAAGCGGTGGGGGAGAGCGGGGTGGAACGGAGGGGAGATCTCTCCCCCCGCTCCCCACTGCTCACTGCCGCAACTCACCCTCACCGGCAACCGAACCTTTTCTTCCGAGCGGGCAGGTACTCGCTAAGGACAATGCTCGATTGAGCAATTGTCCTTAGAGAGAATGCTCGCTCATCTCTAGATAAGATATATGTTTCCATCTGTTTTTTTTGTTCTGGAAGCACATTGGAAAAACTTTTTTTAACAATTTAGGAGACGTACACATTTAACATCTATTATTAGCATTTTGAGGAACATTTTCTTTTCCTACACCAAGCCAAGATTGTAAAGTCTCATAGGTATCAGAATGATAGATACCTCCCCCCATTAAAAAATACACATTTTAATGTATTTACTGAGGGACCTCATGAGTATTTTGACCCCACAGTTTTTTTTACAGGAGTTAATACAATTTAGAAGAGAAAAAATAAAATTTCATGTTTGCAAATATGTCATTTTAAAGACAGGTTTGTTTCTATAGTGCACATAAAAATGAGGATTTGCACACCAAAATGGATACCCCTATTTGTCCTGTATTCAGAAACATACTGATTGTGGTCCTAATATTATGTATGTATGCACAACGGGGCCCAAACCAAAGGGAGCAGCCGGTGGCTTTCAGAACAGAAATTTTGCCCCATAGCACACTTGTAGATCTCTTGAGTAGCCAAAACCATAGAAACCCCCCACAAATAACCCCATTTCGAAAACTAGACCCCTTAAGGAATCCATCTAGGGGTTTACTGCATATTTTAACCCCACAGTTTTTGAATAAATCTAACCAAAGCAGAAGGAAAAAATTAGGCTTTTCATTTTTTTGCAATTATGTCTTTTTAAAAACAGTTTTTTTGTGCAGCACACATACGAATGAAGACTTTCATGCCAAAATGAATACCCCTGTTTGTCCTGTGTTTAGAATAGCTTATCAGCTTGGAGTTGCATAATTGGTGGGCAAATCCACTAATACTGATAAAGCATTGAACAGTGCACCAATGAGTCATATTATAGTGGCTTAATAGATGTATACCGTGTTTCCTAGAAAACATGACACTTTCTTATATAAAATGTTGCCCCAAAATAGGCACCGTGTCTTATTTTCGCGGGGTGGGTGGGGCAGTGTGTATACTCACCTCGCAGCTGGCGTCTGTGTCCCCAGCGATGGGCTTCCAGCGGTGCAGCAGGCTGCTCTGCAATCCTCCCCGCTGTCATCTCTCTCTGGTAAATGGGGCAAGTAAACACTGTGATTGGATCAAGCGCCAGCCAATCACAGCGGGCGCTCGATGAAGTAATCTCAGCCTTTCAGTGATGTCATTCACTGAATGGCTGTGAATGATCGAGCGCTGGCTGTGATTGGCTGGTGCTCGATCCAATCACAGCGCTTACTTGCTGGAGGTGATGAAATTCAAAGCCCCGTTTACCAGGGAGGGATGACAGTGGGGAGGATTACAGTGCAGCCTGCTGCACCGCCAAAGAGACCATAGCAGGGGACACAGATGCTGCCTGCTCAAACTAATCACAGCGCTTACTTGCTGGAGGCCAGGAAATTCAAAGCTCTGTTTACCAGAGAGTGATGACAGCGGAGAGGATTACAAAGCAGTCTGCCACACCACTGGGGAGACCATCGCTGGGGACACAGATGCTGTCTGCAAGGTGATTATTGTGGGTTTTTTTTACCTAGTGTAGCTAGGGCTTATTTTCAGGGGAAGACATATTTCAAACCCCTTGAAAATCAGGGTAGGGCTTATTATCTGGGTAGATCTTATTTTGGGGGAAACACGGTATGTAGCACAGTATAACTTGGCTCTTAATGCATTTTTATTAGTGTTGCTCATCTTGATCGGCTGGGCGATAATATCATCCTGATTTTTGCCAAATCGGATTACGTAAATCCAAACAAAATTTTGGCAAAATTCACAGAAAATCAAATTTCTCATAATGCCAGCTATACAGGTCGGCATGCCGCCAATCAGCAGCTAGGGTGCCTTGATCCTCCACCTTGCATGTGGGCAGCAGTTTTATTGGACACTTACATCACATGACCTAGCCATATATAAAACATAGGCATAGTGTTACCACTGACCATTCTACAGTTGAGTACAGGACATAGAAGCTGCATTACGTTTATATGTAAAACATAGTCTACTGTTAGGGCCAGATATTCTATAGAGGATATATTGCTGCTGCTGTGAAAGCTTGTATACTGGGGTTACTCTGGAAGGAACAGAGAAAGAAGTTGCATCACGTTTATATGCCTATAGAAAATGTGGCATCTTTTTTATAAAATAAAATAACTAATTACATTAAACGGAAACATGAATAAAACAAGAAGTAGGGGACGTTCCGGTAGTGGTGGTAGAGGTGGTAGAGGACGGGCCAAGTTGACACTTCAAGCAGCTCCCACTGAAGCAATAGCTCCACGTTCTGCAGGAGGCAAGAAAAGCCCTCTGCCATTCCTTAGAAGAGTGATAATCATTGGGATAGCCATGTAAAAGCCACCCTAACATATTGATGATCCTATGCTCAGGATTGCTCATCATTATCGAATCTTTAGGGATCTGTTGCATGGGATCCCAGCCGATCAACAGATTGAGGAGGCCACGGTGCTTACGTGAGCCCGTATGTTTTTTACCCATCTACCAAGCACAGCGTTTTACATTTCATACCTTTGTATGTTATTTCAGCTCAGTCCCATTTATTTGAATGGGACTGATCTGCCCTTGGGCCATGTGACTGATGAACGTGGCATCACAGCATTGAGAAAAAGCCACAGCTTCCTCAATCAGCTGAATGGTGGGGGTCCTGAGCGGCTGATGTTGATTACTTGTCCTGAGGTTAGGTTATCAATATAATATTACTAAAAAAATCCCTTTAAGAAAAGATAAGTTGTTGCAGAAAGTTAGCACAGTCATTTAAACATTGATACATCTGTACGTGGTTCGGGATAGACACCAGTCTTTTTTGATGTGATTACTCCATAATATTGTATCTGTGGTTACTCTAGGATTGTTCTTTGAACATAATAGTTTTAGGCTACATGAAAGCACTGAAATTATTTCCTGAACAGAATTCTTCTTGGAAGCAAATGGAAGATACGGTAGATTTGTATTTCTCATTTGTGCCGGAAATTTTAAGTTAGAAGTGGACATAACAAAATAGTTTTACACGATTTCAAAGAGACAAGTAAAATAAACAGATGTAATTATCCAAACAAATAATGTGCTCTTGTTTGCTGAAAGGACAAAATAGTCTTCAGGACACAAACTACGCATATTTCCTAAATTACAGCTGCGCTTACACATAAACAAATCAACTGCCAGAATTTTTCCATGTAACTGAAGCTTATTAATACTGGATGTTGGTGATTACTACTTTTATCAAATTTCATCGTACGGGCAATAAATCATTATTCTACTTGCTTTAGACTCTGTCTTAAATCAGACTCTGTGATTTAGTGTCTAGGTTTACTATTATCTAAGGCAACATGATGAAGTAACCGCATGCCACCTAATCCTCACCCATGGCAGACAATGGACTCAGGATCTTGCTGATATATCATGCTTAGTTTGGCCAAGTCTGCATATGTCATGTATGTAGAGGTGAAAGCCTCTGTGCAGGACCCATGAGAATAATGTCCATCATAGAGGCTTAAGTCATTAACAGGTTAAAAATAGGTGACACTTTACTATATACTCTCAGTTCCAATATATTCTGTGCTTCGTAGAAAATTAGCTATAGTGAACTATGCACGCCACATAGGTTTGGGCCTATGTGCAACATGAGACTACTTGGGAATTTTTTTTCCAGGGCTACTTTGGATTCACAATCTGTCCCTGCATAAAATATAACCATTGGATTAAAGCTTTGTAATTAGCGATGAGCGATTAGTGGAATAATCAGTTCAAGTAGGTATTGGGCAGATTTAATGAAAAATATTGTAATCGGGGCAGTCAATTCCAAGTCCCGTTAAAGTCAATGAGAGCAAAAATCGGGTTCACTAAATTACCCTCCAGAAGGTCCCCAGTGCACCAAATAGCATGGGAATCAGCCAAACATCTGGGAAACACTGTATCCTCCTTCCAAAAATTTGTCAATGTAGTGTAGAGTGGTATAGGGGTCAATCGTAGCACAGTGCGTCACTAAAAACAAAAAAAGGTCCACATAGGGTCTCCTAGATCAAAAATTGTACCAAGCAAAACAGCAGGTGTGGTGCTTGTTGTAAAAGTGTTAGCGCAGTTGCGCTGTTAGATAAACTATGGGTGCTATATTAGATATGATTAATATGAGCTCGGAAAAGCCAATGAAAGGCAAGCCATTATAGTGTGTCTAGCGTAGGTAATCTGCCTTTATTTTGGCGGCAAAGGTTTATATAGCAATTCAAACAAAGGAAGGGGAGACATTCAGATACATTACAGCATTTTGTGTGCTGATAGGCCATTCTCATGGGAAGTGTTTATGATTAGAGATGAGCGAGCACCAAAATGCTCGGGTGCTCGTTACTCGGGACGAAATTATCGCAATGCTCGAGGGTTCGTTTCGAGTAACGAACCCCATTGAAGTCAATGGGCGACCCGAGCATTTTTGTATATCGCCGATGCTCGCTAAGGTTTTCATTTGTGAAAATCTGGGCAATTCAAGAAAGTGATGGAAACGACACAGCAACGGATAGGGCAGGCGAGGGGCTACATGTTGGGCTGCATCTCAAGTTCCCAGGTCCCACTATTAAGCCACAATAGCGGCAAGAGTGGGCCCCCCCCTCCCAACAACTTTTACTTCTGAAAAGCCCTCATTAGCAATGCATACCTTAGCTAAGCACCACACTACCTCCAACAAAGCACAATCACTGCCTGCATGACACTCCGCTGCCACTTCTCCTGGGTTACATGCTTATAGCCGGTTCCACTGAAAGCAGTGGGCTCAGGCTGAGCCAATCAGGGGGCAGGTCTGACTCACACCCCCTTCACACCCACTGTAGGCCGCGCTGAACTCCGTCTGCCGGGACAAGGTAAGTATATATATTTTTTTTATTTTAACACATTTCTGGATGAATTGCAGGGAAGGGCTTCTATATTTAAGCCCTTCCCGACAATTCATCCTGCGCACGCCGGCAGCCCATTGCTTTCAGTGGAATCTGCTGTATTGCCGGCTCCATTGAATTCAATGGGCAAACATCGTTCTTCTCTGCCACAGCTGTTACAGCTGTGGCAGAGAAGAATGATTTGTCTTCTATATGTTCTCAATGGGGTCGGCGCTGCTGCCGCCGGCCCCATCGAGCACATATAGAGAAGAGAACAGGAATTCTGACTATGGCCTAAGAAGGACTGTTGGGGTTCTTGAAGCCTAAAACAACTCCTAACACTCTCGCTATAGCAGCTCCGGCATCAGCAGCACTGTCCCTGATCTCTGTCAGAATGCATCTGTGGCGAGCCATGGGCGGGGCAGATTTTAATACTCGGGTGACACCTGATCTCGCCAGCCACTCACTGCAGGGGGGTGGTATAGGGCTGGAACATCACAGGAGGAAGTTGTAATGCATTCCCTGTCTTTCTATTGGCCAGAAAAGCACGCAAATTTCTCAGGGAAGAAAATGAAAGTGACCCGAACATCACGTGGTACTCGTCTCGAGTAACGAGCATCTCGAACACCCTAATACTCGAACGAGTATCAAGCTCGGACGAGTACGCTCGCTCATCTCTATTTATGATGTAATCAGAAGATGTAACTTTACTTGAAAGAGGATATTAACAGACATGCTCAGTTGATCTTGCCACATGGCAAAGTTAACATTTGGTTAAAACTGGTTTTCTTTTAAAGTGCCAAAAAAATGATAGAGCTACAGTTGTCTCTTGCGCTTTAGAAAATTTTCATTTTAGGAGAAGCAGGAAACATGGTGGAAACTGGAGAAGGAGAGCAGCAGTAGTTCCACCACCAGCAATAGCACTTTGAGGGCAGAGTATGTATTTTCATATTGACAAATGTTTCATTTGAGTGGAAGTAGAAGGAAGAAACATGCCTGCTTTGCTGCTACATATGTTGACAGCAGCAGAAATATACCCCCTACCAATGTACAGACTACATTTCGTGTAGGCATATAGATGTGGTGCAGCTTCTTTCTCTGCTCCCTCCAATAGAATCCTGTTTCAGTTCTGTGCTAATATACAAGCTTCCACAGCCAGCAGCAATATATCCTCTGTAGAATATCTGCCCTATTAACAACAGACCATGTGTTATAAAGATATATAATTGTGATGCAGCTTCTTCCTCTGTTCCCTCCACTATAGCCCTGTATACAAGCTTTTACACTAGCAGCAATATATCCTCTGTAGAATATTTGCCCTATTAACAACAGACCATGTGTTATATAGGTATACAGCTTCTAAGTCCTGTGCTCAATTGTAAAATATCCGCTAGTTACACTCTGCTTATGTTATATATGGCTGGTTCATGTGATATAGGTATCCAATTAAACTGCTGCCCGGCTGCAAGATGGAGGACACATTTGGCGATATCAGCAAGGCATCCTAGTTGCAGATTGGCTGCATGCTAACCTTTGCAATAGGCATTATGGGAAATTGGATTTATCCCACAAAATATTCGCCAGAAATCGGTTTGGACTAGCCCAATTTGATTTAGCAAAAATCAGGACGATTATATCACCTGGCCGATCAAGATGAGCAATACTTCTTATAATGAGAGGCTAGAAAAGTCTTCTTCTGCTTGGAAAAAAAGTTCTAAGGTTTTTCCATTGTTCTTTATAGAAAACAAAGGATACAAGATAGCCCACATGATAGCACTGTTCCCCAAACCACGACCCATGCTACCTCTAGCTTTCTTTTAAGATGAGAATAATCCAGTTTGTGTCCGCCATGTCTATGATAGAAATCACTGCCTAAATTAAATAGTTATGGTAACTAACTACATTTCCACTGATCATATCTATCATATCAGTGGCATCACACATCGTGAATACAGGTGAGACTTCCAAAAGAGAGGGAATTCATTTTCCCTTTAATGTAGGACTTGGTGGGTGACCAGTACCTTGAAATGAATACAGTTTGAATATAGCGCTTAGCTCACACATTTTAATATGGCGTATATTGAAATTCAGATGGTCAAATGGTACAGTATGCTAATATGAAAGAACAGCCACTTATTATGTCAGCATCCTCATCGCTTTCAAGGCGTCACTATACACATTAGTGTGCAGACCAGACAACTAAACCATAATTATCCTGAATGTCCTAATCAGTCACAAACCATTAAAATGCATTTAGCAATAAATCAGTCTGGAGCAAAAACGTGATAGTAAACCACTAATTGTCCGGTGATTCATTTTCCCTCTAGGTATTTTCTTTGTAAAAACATTACAGAATGACTTGAAGAGTCATTTATATAGTATTTGCTATCTCTGTATTTAGTTGCTGCTGCTATTAAAAAACACATGGCAACAACTGCAGCATAAATGGGACAATTACAAAGACTTACTATAAGAAATATTCAAGGATATCAAAATGCCTGATCAGTGGAGAAATAATCCTTTGCACCCCAACACTTCCAAGAATTGTGAGGTAAGTTCTCTGTTGCGGTGGAGAAATCACTACACTTCTTTAGGTACTCTCAATTTAATGGTGAGTGAAGATGCAAGTGCAGCCACCTCTCCAGTGGATAAGGGGACTGGGCATAGTGAATTCTAAGGAGCAGCCGAAGGTTCCGTCCAGGGGCGTAACTATAGAGCATGCAGGGGATGCGGTTGCACCCGGGCCCAGGAGTCATAAGGGGCCCATAAGGCCTCTCTTCTCCATATAGGGAGCCCAGTACTATGAATAAAGCATTATAGTTGGGGGTCCTGTTACAGGTTTTGCATTGGGGCCCAGAAGCTTCAAGTTACGCCTCTGGTTCCGTCATAGATCTGGTTGCAAGAAAAAGTGCTGCATGCAGCCCTTTTTGTTCCGTCTAAAAGCCAGGCAGCTGAGCAGAAAGTGGAAGGACTCCATTATAGTCAATGGGGTCCATCCGCCGCTGTTCGGTTCCGTCCAGACACAGAGCTGTTAGGCTTTGGCGATTCCCTTTTCCTGCTCCCCGATTGGAGCAGGAAAGCGGAACCCCGAGCGCAGATGTGAAACCATCCATATGGATGTGCCATAAATGTTCCTGCTGAGAAAATGGCAAAACATTAATGTTTAAGCATTACTATGTTTTACTCTTTAACCCCTTAGGGACATGGCCTATGTTGGGCATAAGAATGCAATGATTTTGGGGGGGGGGTTTAATCTCCACTTTTCCAAAGTCATAGCTTTTTTATTTTTCCATCGACACGACCGTATGAGGGCTTGTTTTTTGCAGGGTGAACTGTAGTTTTTATTGGTGCCTTTTTGAATACATAGACTATATTGTAAAACTTTTATAATTTTTTTATGATAGGGGGGTTTTTTTACAACGTCAATCACGCAGCATAAATGACACAACACAATTTTTTCCTCTTTTTCGCAATTATAACCCTTTTTTTTAAGTCCTATAACTTTTTTATTTTTTCATGGATGGAGCTCTGTGAGGGCTTGTTTTTTGTGTGACAGGCTGTAGTTTTTATGGGAACCATTTTGGAGTACATACGGCTTTTTTGATTACTTTTATTGCGTTTTCTGCGAGGCAAAATGAAAAAAAGTTCCTTACGGATACGACGATACCAAATATGTGGAATTTTTGTTTATTTATTTTTTTATACTAATAGGGAAAAAAAGACACACAAAAGGGGTTTTTAACTTTTTTTTTCATTTTCTTTTTTTTACACTATTTTTAACTTCTTTTTACACTTTTAATATCCCTGTAGGGGACTTGCACCATAGCACCTATGATCCCTATGATAAAGCATTGCAGGACTTCTGTCCTGCAATGTCTTATCGTTTGTATTATTGATCACAGGCACTGGCAAAGCAGGATGCCTGTAGCTGGCATCCTGTTGCCATGGCAACCCGTTGGCCCTCCGCTATGTTATTGTGAGAGTCCGATGACATCACAGAGGGAGCATGCTGCAATCTACATAGATCGTGGCAGGGAAGGGGTAACAGTGGGAGACGCTATCCTGATGCACCCCCGCTGTTGCATCAGGAGGCTGGCTATCAGTGACAGATGGCTCCCACTGCGGGATAGCACAGGATCTCTTCTGATCTTGCACCATCCCCAGGACGTAAGTTTACGTCCTGTTGTGTTAAGTACCCCAAAACCAGGACGTAGATTTACATTCTGTGGTGTTAAGGGGTTAAACAACTAAAAAACACAATATATGCAAAATATGAAACTACTGACTTCAAGTCTAGTAAGTATATCTGCTGAATAACATAACCCACGTGACCACTGCAGCTAATGAGAGGCCGGCAGGGACGTCATTAATGTCTTCCTGTATTTCTGCCTTAGGACTTCTATATTAAGAGCCATGTGACACGTCTACGAGACGACACCATGCTTTCGGCCAGGTAACATCACCTATCACATGCCGCAGTGCCAGACTGCTGAAATGTTGGCTTGGTGCTGCAGTGAGTATATTTCTTTTACATAGTTTTGGGCATGGGGAGCACAAAACTATATAGAATACATAACTTGGAAAACTCCTTGAATAAATTTAGCACATTTCGACTTCTATGAGGCATAAATTTGAGGCAGAAACTATCATTCATTTCACTTAATAGGTTTAACTCAAATCACTTCTGCTTGGAGACCTGTAAGAAGGTTAGGCTTTAGGTGTAGCCTATGACCCTTATGTAATACATATCCAAATTACAGACATGTTTCATAAAAAGGTTACATCCATATGTCATCAATTTTTCATCCGTATTCCCGTATTTACCTCCGTATTTTTATTATTTGATTATCGATTGAGCAAATGCTGATCCATATTTTCATAGTAGAAAGGATTACAGAAACAGAGCCAAATACAGAAAATAAATCATGCTGTATTTTCTATAAGCGGACATCAAAAATACAAATTTTTTCCACATGCTGATTTCAACTTACTGATGTGGATTCTGTGCTATTTTTGCACTGGGAATTCTGGACTCCCAGCTGGCTGAAACTTGGCTGTTAGACTCAGAATTGTGGCATAGAGCTTGGTGGTCTTCAGTAGCAATGGAACGGTCTCTTGGGGCAGCTCTTAATGTAACTCCAACTGGAAGTTGCCAATAGTAATGAGAACAGTCTCTTGGTACTGACCACATTCACACGGGAGTATTCTCACCACACTTTTTGTGCGTAACACGCGGTGAATAGAGGCAGAGTAGACAGTAGTCTGTAAGCGCCCCATTATATGTCAGGGTTACTACTTCTCTCAGCAGGCTCAGCTCCAACTACAGATCTTCTTCACTGCTTACTTGTTCAGGACAGGTGTACAATGGCCCTACAGCACTCTGCCCAACTCACTTTTTGACTGTCTTGCTTACTGACCATGAGGTGCTCTTTTACCACCTCCTTATTTAACCTTGTCCCCACATAGCCTAAAGCTGGTGTGGTGCAATGTATAGTGTTATGGTGACCTCTAATCCAGCAACTTACATACCCATTACTAACAGTACAACATTCAATAAAGTGAGGATTAAAGAGTAACTGCACTTTTATATATCAGAAGTTTTGATTAGCGGGGTCTGGGTGCTGAGATCCCCACTGATTGCTCAAATAAAGAAGCTGCAGTGATCACTGTCGCTCTTTGGCTGTCTTTGCTGCTTATCAACTCCTCCCAACAACTGAAGATCGATGCATAAACTTCGATAGGCATCTATGCGAACCTCTTCAGCTACCAAGAGGATCTGACAAGCAGCAAAGACACCTGAAGGAGCACAGTGCTCAGGTGAGCGCTGCAGCCCCTTTATTCGAGCGATTAGTGGGAGTATCAACAACTAAACTCCCACTAATCAAAACTTTTGACATGCCGCTATGACATGTCAAAAGTTTTTAAAAAGTGCAGTTACTTTTTAAACAACACACACACATTATGACATAACATGGAACAACATAATATAACAGGGCAATACAAAGCATAGCATTGGTCACCAGGTTACTCCACAGGCGTACCACAGTCCAAAAATACTTATATAGTAAGGGTCAAATCAGGCGTGTAGCTAAAGGCTCATAGGCCCGGGTGTAAACGTTTATCTTGGGGCCCCCCAACTTCTCTTAAGCCCTTAATGCAAAGGCATAACTTGCAGCTCCTGGGCCCCAATGCAAAATGTGTAACAGGGCCTTCAACTATAATGCTTTATTCACAGTACTGGGCTCCCTATATGGAGAAGAGAGGCCTTAGGGGCCCCCTAAGGCTCCTGGGCCTGGGGTTCAATCGCATCCCCTGCATCACCTATAGTTACACCAGTGGGTCGAAGTAGTGCTCAGTCTGAACCCCCTATTACAGACCTCCCTCACATTTATAGTTACTTTATAAAATTTGTAATGTAAAAAATTGCTAATTTTATGGAAACATTTTTGTACGTCCTGTTTGTAACTTTTCAAATTGGAGGAAACTGCTTAGTAAATGTGTTTCAGAAGTTTGTAGTGTGCGATAAAATGGAGGTCAGTTGTATTCTGCGTATTCTAAAAGACTAAAATAAACACCAGTACTACTTGGCTGAATACAGAGCTCCACCCGGTTAATTTATGTAAAATATCTGTCCCATTCATGCATTAATTGTACTGACCCATGAGTAATTAAGTCGGGAACTGTAGGATAATTGTGCGCGCAAGTCAAAATATCTGACCCGTTTACATCAGACTCTGAAATGAAAAATAAACTTATCAATGGATGTTAAACTAAGTGTGAGACATGAAAGTGATAGTCAGCATTATGGAAATGACGTTAATGCTCTGAAGTGAATATTGTGTTAATAAAGGAAGCTGTTCACTTGGTGAGTCTGTTTTCTGCTCGGTAGACATATTGTGAGGACATGTAGCTATGCTAATATTCATGCTAAAGAAACAAATGTTCTCATCAGGAGAAATGAGACTAACGTTGGTTATAGTCAATGGCTAAGCTCCAAAATGTGTTTTATTCCTGGGATAATTATTTTTCTCTCACTGGCCATTTTAAATTTATAATATTACATATAGATGGGTTGTTGGAATTAACGTATTATTTACTTAACAGGGGTGTAGCTATGGGGGCAGATAGCAGTTGCACCCAGGTGTTACGGTTGGCCATCTACAACAGTTAATGGTACCAGGGTGGAGTTATGTCAGCCTGGTCCATAGGGCCACATCTTGGAGTGCAGCTGTTTGCCTCTTACCTGTCATTGCAGTAGATCCTTTCGGTGACATCTTTCAAAAATCCCTTTAGGTTTCCAGTTATTGCAAAAGATCCCTTTGGTGTCATCTGTCCTCGATTAGGCCTTCCTCTCCACTCTGCTGTAACATCTCCCATGTTGAACGGACTGAATGGTTAACAGGAAGATGTGTCCCCTGATCAGCGCTCTGAAGTAACACCTGTATTAAAGTGTATCACTTAAAAGAGAGGGACTCACCTTCGGTTTGCGGTTTAGAGCCTATAGAGACCCAACCGCAAACTTTGATGACATCCCAAAGGGTCGTATACTTTATCCAGTACTACAGATCCCAGTGTTTCCCAAATCCACCTCAAGTGGAAAGCAAATGAACCAAAGAACACCAGAAAGCAACAAAAAGCAATCCAGGAATAAACACACAAAATAGAAAAAAGATGGACAAATGCTCGCGGGATCAAGTCTAGTAAATACAAAGAATAGGACTTACAATTGGAGGAGGTCTGTCTCCAGGAGACCTCTCAAGAACGACTTTCAAGGGGGAAGGAAATAAGATCCTGTCCAGAAAGCTTCAGTTTAAAAAAACATTTTTCAAAAAAATGTTTTAATCCCTGGGATGTCTCTGCTTCAGTGTCCAATTGTAACTCCTAATCCTTACACTTACTAGACTTGATCTTGCAAGCATTTGACCAGCTTTTTTCTATTTTGTGAGCCAGGGTGTGAGTGTATGTACCCCGGTCACACCCTCACCGGGGCGTGGGTCCTTTTGCTGCCTACTTGTTGGTGTAAAGATGGATGCTGTGCAGCTTTCTGCTTGCCTGGACCCAGTTAAGTGTATTACTGTTGTGTGAGTCTAGCTCTGTGTTGAGTCAGATGGGTGTAGCCTGACTGTTCGTGTTTGAGGCCAGACTCTTGAGTTCAGTCTGTTTGCCTAGATCCAGATTGGAAACCTGAGTCTTGTTAGTTTTTCTATTTCTAGTCTTGGCATGTTGCTTGACTGTTGGTGCTTGGTGTGCAGTCAAAGGTGATGCATTGCTGTTTGTTGCTGTGTCCAGTCAGATGGGTAATGTCTGGCTGTTGTATCACTATAGGTGTTTGGGTCCAGTCTCTATATTCTGCTAAAGGAGTATGCTTGACAGCTTGTGTATATGTTGTGATAGCTTTCTTACAAAGATAGTCCGAACACCTGATTGCCCTCGAATGCATGGTTTGTGGGCCCTTGCTCGCTTACTCTTCTATTAGGTGTGATTTTGGACATCCCAAACCACACCTAACAGTAATCACCCATTTGATAGTCCCTTCTCTATCAAATGAGTGATGTTTTATGCCTGAGACAGGCTTCACACGGCAAAACGCGGTAATTGAAAAACATGTATTTTCGATTTTGACTTCACACTTGTGGATACAAGTTGTGTATTGCAGCATGCTATATTTTGTCACAAATTCCACGCAGATGGCCTCCAGTGAAGACAATGGTGGCTGCCTGATCCGCAGCCCATACACATTTAACATTGTGAGTGGCCTGCGGGTACCCGCATCATTGCCTAGCAATGTTGCGGGAAATACAAATATTGAAAAAAACTGTACTGCGCGTGACTGCCTGCAAGCCTCCACAGTCATCCTCATTACAGATACTGCAGGTACACAGGGTCGCCGGCCGGAGTCACAGCCAGATTTCACCGTGAAATCCCGCATACAGAATCTGGCTCGCCTGTGTGCAGCCGGCCTTAATCCTTTCCATCTGTATGGTGGCTCAGGTGTGGAAGGTCTCTTGACATTGTGGTGCTGTGAATGCGGACGTTTATGTGCCTGTGGGACTTATTCACTTCTGCCTAGTTCTGTCCTCTTTCCTACTTTCCATAGGGGAAAAACTAGGCCCTTAGGTAAGAGACATAGGGCTATCCTTTATTGGGGCAATCGTTTTCTTTTAGGCATGGTCCATCACATTAAGTTGTCATAGGAATAACCTTCCCTTTTCCACATTTGTGTGTTGGTGATAAAGCATGTAGGTGTGATCAATTTTGGACCTTATTATGTCTTGGTGTGACCCCTTCTATGTTCTGTTCATGCAGGCCAAGTGAATAAGCCCTGCATGAATGTAACACTGGATAAGTGACACATATGCTCACAAAAATTCTCATGCAAGTACTGGTGTACTGTGTATTTTTACACTTTTCTTTCATAGCTAGCATTAAAGGCAACCTGTCACCTGCTTCATGCTGCCCAAACCATAGGCATCATGAACCTAGGACAGGTATGTATAGTGCACCCATGTTTGTCTCATTCTCAAACAATCTGGCATCTCCAAATAAACATACTTTGTAGATGCTGTCAAAGCGAAGCCCCGAGTCATGGCTACTGCGCCACACTGTCCTCTCCCCACCTGTCTCATCTACAGTGTCAGTTCCCTCCCCATACACAAAGGAGAAAAGAGCTGTCACCCAAGATGATGCGAATAGGGAGAGCCAAGCGTGGCGCTGCCCCAGTGACTTAGAGCTCCGTTTGGGCAGCATCTTCATAATATGTTTATTTGGAAATGCTGCAGTGCTTCAGAAAAAGACATAACTGGCCCAGGTTCATGTTGCCGGTGGTTCGGACAGCAAGTAACTGGTGGCAGAGCTTTTGCCCTTTTGTCAGATCAGACCAGACGGAATAGCCTTCATCTATTTGCATCAGTCAGCCTGTTGCTGGATTACTGATTGCCCTTCCTCAGACCATTTTTAGTAAATGCCAACCAAAGCTTACGGGGAACACCCCATAGGATCTGCTGTTTTGGAGATGTTCTGTCCAAGTTGTGTATAGTCATCACAAGTTGCCGCTTGTCAAAGTTGCTTAGAACCTTACTCATTTTTCCTGCTTCCAACACATCAACTTCAAGAACCAACTGTTTTAATAATATGTCTGTTTGGTGTATATATACTTATAAAGGGACTCTGAAGGGCACCAGAGCAGACATATTCTCTGTTATTTTAATTTGTAATTTAGTCATTGTAAATATCAAACTTCTAACGACCAACCACTCGACCGTGAGTATGTATGTTTGTGTGTGGGTGTTTCTCATGCTCTGTCCCTCATGATATCATCCCTCCACCCCTGGTGACATCATCACAGGTCCTACAACATATATAAAACACAGAGCCTGACCGACAGAAGAACAACACAGTTAGTTAAAAAAAATGAGAATACAACTAAGTCTTTATTATCTCAGACACAACTTAGCAGTCCTGACAGAAAACACTGACCTACCACCACCACCACCACAGAGATCTGGTGGGCTCAAAGACCTGTGATGACATCACTCCTGCAAGAGGATCCATTGTACAGTTATATTCTGGATAAGTCGACAGCTACCACCAGGACCCGTGATGACATCACCGTCATGTCATCACCTGTGTGGGTGGAGTCAGGGATCACATGACCAGGGGCTCATCACTGTATCCAGGCATCTGCAGAGCTGATGATGTTTGGAAATCAGAGTGGCTGTACCACAGCTGTGTGTGTGTATCAGGATGCATGTAGTAGAGCTGTGTGTGTGGAGATCATAATAGATGTACCATGTAGCACAGCTGTGTGGTGCATCGCGCCACCAGAAACACTGATACTATAATTTCCTAATACTGACTAGTATCTCAAAATAGAGAATAGCCTCGTCTCCTGGGAGCTCACAGTCTAATGATTAGAATGTCATTTTCCCTAGTGAAAGAATTCATCTTTACATTCTCAATTACCACCATGTCCTGTAATGCAGATTCACAAAGATGTACTAATTGTATTTGTTTTCACTTACATTTTCACTTAAGAATTTTTGCTTTTGATCTTTGATATTCTTTTTCATTTCTAGTATCTTCATTTAACAGTATTAAGTTGGAGATTTCACATATGCACGGAGTATGTAACCACTTCAAGACACTTAGATTAATTTAAAGGGGTTGTCCCGCGCCAAAACGGGTTTTTTTTTTTTTAAACCCCCCCCCCCCGTTCGGCGCGAGACAACCCCGATGCAGGGGTTAAAAAAAACCACCCGCACAGCGCTTACCTGAATCCCGGCGGTCCGGCGTCTTCATACTCACCTGCTGAAGATGGCCGCCGGGATCCTCTGTCTTCATGGACCGCAGGGCTTCTGTGCGGTCCATTGCCGATTCCAGCCTCCTGATTGGCTGGAATCGGCACGTGACGGGGCGGAGCTACACGGAGCTACACGGAGCCCCATAGAGAAGAGGAGAAGACCCGGACTGCGCAAGCGCGGCTAATTTGGCCATCGGAGGGCGAAAATTAGTCGGCACCATGGAGACGAGGACGCTAGCAACGGAGCAGGTAAGTATAAAACTTTTTATAACTTCTGTATGGCTCATAATTAATGCACAATGTACATTACAAAGTGCATTATTATGGCCATGCAGAAGTGTATAGACCCACTTGCTGCCTCGGGACAACCCCTTTAACTCTAATGATTATGAAAACTGATGGTAATTAGCTGGCAACCTATAAATACAGAATAAATCATAAGCGCTTTTGAATTGTCCATTGGTACAAAGAGTCTAATTTATGTTGTTAGGATGTCAAGAAGACAGTTCCAAGTCACACATTAGAATCGGAATGCTTGCCCGTTGTTTCGTGTGTGTACTATTGATTCTGGGCATGGTTACAGAGAGGGATTGAAAGCTTGCACTTTTCAGCATGTCAGATATATTCACTCGCATTCATCCAAGTGCTATAAATAAGAGACTGCTATTCAGATTCATTACAGCATGTAGCAATATATAGGGCTAGGCTTCAAGAGCTTTGGATTACTAAAAATGCCTTGACTGCGGAAGAAGCTGCTGTGGAATAGCCTGCATACAGCGTGCTTCATTATGGAATGCAGTTATACCATGAAGCTCATCAACTGTATATCAGCAGCCAGGAAATAATCTCTTTAAAACATGCAGTTTACAGTATCTATAATAGAATACATTGTATATGATATACAATTGCTTTAGGTCTTTTTATACTAGCGCTCTCTTTTCCGTTTTGCTGTTGTGTCATAAAAACAGCAAAACTAAAAGAAAACTTTTCAGTTTTCCAGCCCATGGGAGTGTATTGAAACTCAAGACCTTCAGTTTCAATCTGTTTCTGTATTTTCCATCTCCATTCTCTCTTTTTGACACTGGTACAAAAGTGCAGACTGCTGGGCTTTTGTTACCATGTACAAAAATGGATCGGTCTTTTATTGCACTGTAGTCAATGGAAAACGGATGAAATTAGAAAGCAAACCTTTTTTTTTATTTTCAGCTACATTTCCTGAAGGCAGCAAGTGCTAACGACTGAGCCACCCCTTTAGTATTTGTATCACCCATAAGCTATAATAGTATAGAAAATATAGTTTAAAATGCGCCTCTCATGCAATGAAAAAAATGTTTTTTAGCTAAATAGGGAGAGGACTTACCCGGAGCTAGAAGGGTTAATCCGATGAATAAGGAGTTAACCCCTCTGCACCTGTTGTCCATGATTGCCTTCAAACAGTTTCTTGCTTTTCCATGTCTCCTTCTTTCTGGAGCGGCGTCCGGGGACTTCCTAAGATCAGTTTCTGCTACGGCGCGGGATAGTTTTTATTTCTACCCATAAGCTATAATGCTATCTGTTTATTATGTCATGAAAGGCTAATGAAAGCTTATGACGTATCCACTAAACAGATGCCTGTGATAGATGGAATATGGTGCCATTCGTTATCCATAGACTATTACACTGTCCATTTAATAGATTTTTTTTATAAAACACATCTACATAGTAACATAGTATGCTAGGGTAAATGAAGACAATGTCCATCTAGTTCAGCCTGTTTCAACCCCCCCTTGTTGGTCCAGAGGAAGGCAAAAAAAAAACAACAAGCCAATTTAGCCCATTGGAGGAAAAATAAATTCCTCCCTGCCTCCATAATGGCAGCCAGAGTAATCCCTGGATCAACATTTGAGATCAACAACCCCGCTGGTTATTTAATGTCTATAGCCTATAATATCATAGCGCTCTAGAAAGACATCTCTTAAACTCCTCCATAGATTTTGCCATCACCACGTCCTCATCTGGATGGAATAGCACAGACTGCTACGATATTCAATCCACAAACAAAAAAAAGTACCCGATACTTTGTGCTCCTGTAGTACGATGGGTTTTCCGGAGCATGCTGCTGTAAAAGTGGTTGATTTGGCCGGCTGGAGAACTCCACACCATCAGGCGGCCAATCACCATCGGTCTTGTGCAAATAAATACCAGCCACTCTTACTAGAGGGTGCTAGTTATTTATCCATTTACCTCTCAGAACTCTGGTGCTTGGAGTCATGCATGTTCTGTTTCGGTGTAAGTTGCATACATGAGGTTCTGGTTGGGATTCTCTTCTGTTTGCTTGTTGATTGATTGAACATTGACTTGTCCAGTGTCTGCTTACAGGTGTTCAGACATTAGTTGTGAGCTGTCCTGTTCAGTGTGTGGCTTGTATTTTCCTTGTCTAGTATTCGTGCCTCTTATCATCTATTGGTATTGGTATCTATTGCATTCATTGGTATTATTTTCTATTGGACAAGTAGAGATCTGTGTTTATCCAGTAGCAAAGTAAATATGAAGGCAAAGCCAGATCAAAAATGTTTTTGTAATATCATTTGTAACACCTCCGTATCATGGACCTCTATTAGGGACACGTTACAATCTGTTTGCATGAAACTAGCCTTAGGCTACATTCACGCCAGTGCAAATCTTGTGCGTGTTTTGTGTGTTGCAAGACGTACAAAGCTTGTGCGAATATGAACTCCATTCTTTTGCTGCAAGGTAAAAACTCCTAATTTTTTGCATACCCATAGAACGCATCACCCAATATTCTCAATGGAACAGTCGAACACATTGCATGCCGTGCGATATGCACGCAAGTACAACGCAATGTTTCCCATTAAAACACTTGACAACCCTCTGATGCGTGTAAAACAAGCAACAGAGGATTGCAAGAAGTGATGCGAGGCATTTTTGCATGAAAACAGATTTTTTTCCCATCAGATTTAGATACGTGGATTTGTGTCCACAACAAAGTACAGCGCAATGAAAGGCGTTTTAGGAAACCTTATTCACATGCTGAAAAATAAACCAGGAGGACTTTAGGGCATGCTGTGGCTTTTCATATCTGCACAGTTTACCAACATACTTCTCCTTTGGCACTGTACATGCACATTTAATTAGAAATTTATTGACCTCTTTCGCAACAAGAATTTCTGCGGAATTTCTGTGAAAATGATTTAAAGCAATTAAGAAAAAATCCCCACAAAAAAGGACAAATATTATTTACTTCTTTCCCCCTAATATGCTGTTCACAAGAACACTATTCAGACATAACATATTTCCATAAAGAATAAACAAAGCTGTTTAATCATGAAATAAAGTTAAGGTAGCGGCGCACGGGCCAATAGTCACCCGAATAATCGTTCAAACAATTACACTGCGCAACAGAAAGTAATTGATATGTTTCTGTAAAATTAAAAAGTGCTGATTAAACTTTTTTCAAGTTATTTAACTCCTTAGCGACCAAGCATTTTTTTTTTTTTTAATAAAGTTCTAACTTCTTTATTTATCTATCAACGTAGCTGTCTGAGGGCTTGTTTTTTGCGGGACGAGTTGAAATTTTAAATGGCGCTATTTAATATAGCATATAATGTGCTGAAAAACTTTTAAAAAGTTCCAAGTGGAGTAAGATGAAAAATTATGAAATTCCGCGATCTTTCGGTGCGTCTTGCTTCTACGGCGCACAGACTGCAACAAAAATGACGTGATAACTTTATTCTATGGGTCAGTATGATTACTGCTAGAGATGAGCGAGCGTACTCGTTAAGGCAAATTACTCGAGCGAGTATCGCCATCTTCGAGTACACGCCTGCTGTTCCGAAAAGATTCGGGTGCCGGCAGGGGTGAGCGGTGAGTTGCAGGAGTGAGCAGGGGTGAGCGGGGGGGGGAGAGAGATCTCCCCCCTGTTCCCCCCCCCCCCCCCAGCTCTCCCCTGCCGGCCCCTTAATCTTTTCGGGGAAGCAGGCATGTACCCGAAAATGGCGATACTTGCTCGAGTAATTGCCCTCTAATTACTATGATACCAAACATATGTGGTTTTTTTTAAAGACATTTATTTTATTTTTTTTATTATTTTCTGCTGCCATCTTCTGCGCACAATAACTTTTTAATTTTTGCATCCACATAGTTGTGCAGGGGCTCATTTCTTACAGGACATCCTGTAGTTTGTGTTAGTACCATTTTCGAATACATACAACTTTTTATTGCATTTTTTCTTGGAGACAGAATGACCATAAAAGCACATTCCTGGCATTCTTAATTTTTTTTTCAGATGACGTTCAACATGCAGGGTAAATAAAGCATTATTTTGATAGATCAGACCTTACTTGAGATACTAAACATGTATTTTTGTTTTATGATTTGGATTCTTTTATTTAGTCTAACCCAAGACCTGTAAAAACACAGTCAATTAATTACAACTTACTGGTGGATGATCGGCAGTGTTTCCGCCACGTGGAAACATACCCTATATGTTACATAAAGCTACCCTTATAGTGTTCAATGAGCACGCGGTGGGTAACAGTGATTGTGAGATAGTTGCGCAATCACTTTTGTTATTCTTTTTATTAAGCAAGGTTAATGGCGAGCCGACTAGATTAATTGTATAGGCATGTTTCCAAAAAATACAATACAATGGCAATTGGATTACATTATTCCCCGTAATTGGAAAACCTTACGTGGCAGAAAACAATGGATATCATATTTGAGTACAGTGCGCTAAAGTTACTATAAGTCACCTATCTGCTTCTCTGTTACAAAAATTGTGTTGCACAGTGTTATTGTAGCTCAGTGAAACAGAACAACTGCTAAGCAGCTTCTCTCTGTGTAAATGGGAGTCACTCACTCTTTGAACAACTCTGGTTTACTGCGAATTGAGGCAGGTAGTCGGTCAAAGCACAGGAGTGATAGTCACTGGATCGGCAGAGAGGCACTTATGCACCCAACAGTCATTTTATGTAAAGGGACCTTAAAGGGGTATTCCTATCTTGGGAATTCTAGTACAGTGTGTTCAAAACAATGCACTCACCTATAAGATGTTTATCTCCAAAATCCTCCATTCTCCAGATATTGCAGATATCCATTCCTCTGTTATCTGGTTGTTTACTGCTTACTGCCATTGAAAAAGAAGGCATGTGTCCGGCGATTGTGCAGTTCTTTCCTCGAAATCTGTTGGCCAGGATTTCAGGAGCACGAGCAGACTAGCTTTCAGCCTGGCCACAAGCTACCGTTGTGTGTTGCTGTTTCCTTCCACAGAAGAGGTAGTCTGTTTCCCTGGCAATGAGCATTATATAACCAGAGGAATCAATAGCTTAATTATCTGGAGAACGGAGCATTTCGAAAATAAACATCTTATGGGTGAGTGCATTGTTTTGAAATTTCTAACACATTGAAATAGGATTCCCAAGATGGGAATAACCCTTTAACACTGTTTTAACTTTCTTGTCTTATTACTATAGGAGTGATAAGTGAGTTTAAGTTGCAACATACAAGTGCTGGATGTAGGCCTAAGAACTAGAATTGCAATCCCTATTATTTTTATTGTGTTGCATTCAAAAAATGGCCACAATGAAATACATATTTACTATACATGTAAATATAAAATTCTTAGTGCACATTTTGATCAAATTGTAAAAGTCCATCTGCCAACAAGAAGGCAACCTTTTATATAGCAGCTTACACTAACAGACTCACCTCTCTTGGGGCCTAGGCCTTCAAAATAAATTTGGGTCAGATAGCATACAGCCAAATTCTGATCTAACTAGAACCAGCCTTAGACAAATATAAGGAGTTCACGTTCAAGATGGATATAAGACAATTAGGACAGCCCTCCACAACAGATGCAGCACAATATCTTAAAAGACAATAGATGAAGGGACTCACCCGGTGTCTAGTGGGCTACCCTGCTGGGAACTTTCGTTAACACCTCCACATCCCGGTGGTCATATAGTAATAACCAATGAAGGATCCTCTTAGTCTTCTTTCTTATCCTGTGGTCACAGGAGAGCTGCTAAAATAGTATTATGCCTACTGCACAAGTGTAGGCACAGTGCGGAACAAATCCATTAAAAGTAAAAAACTATATCCAGCGCTCGCCAGAAGACACTTGTTCCGAACAACTGTCTTCTGATGAGCGCTGGATATAGTTTTTATTTTTAATGGATTTGTACATTCAAGATGGAGGGAACCAAACCCTTAGATGTACAATGAAAAAATCTAATTTAGCCGACACATATAAAGTGAACTGAAAGAAAATGTATATCAGTGTATGTTGCTGTGGCTGCATTGATAATAATAGATGTTCATAGCGCAAGCGCAAGTGTATTGTGGGTGCTCAGTGGCCAGTGTGAAAACCTATTTTTTTTTAATATAGTGACTTAGATAATGAAAAATAAGAAATTACACAAAAATGTTTCATCTTTAAATACATTTTTAACATAAAAACTGGACTTAAACAATAGGCAATGTTATCATTAGAGATGAGCGAACACCAAAATGTTCGGGTGTTCGTTATTCGGAACGAACTTCCCGTGATGCTCGAGGGTTCGTTTCGAACAACGAACCCCATTGAAGTCAATGGGCGACCAGAACATTTTTGTATTTCGCCGATGCTCGCTAAGGTTTTCATGTGTGAAAATCTGGGCAATTCAAGAAAGTGATGGGAATGACACAGAAACGGATAGGGCAGGTGAGGGGCTACATGTTGGGCTGCATCTCAAGTTCACAGGTCCCACTATTAAGCCACAATACCGGCAAGAGTGGGCCCCCCCCCCTCCCAACAACTTTTACTTCTGAAAAGCCCTCATTAGCATGGCATACCTTTGCTAAGCACCACACTACCTCCAACAAAGCACAATCACTGCCTGCATGACACTCCACTGACACTTCTCCTGGGTTACATGCTGCCCAACCGCCCCCCCTCCCCCCCCACAGCGCACACCAAAGTGTCCCTGGGCAGCCTTCAGCTGCCCTCATGCCACACCACGCTCATGTCTATTTAGAATTGCGTCTGCCATGACGAGGGACCGCAGGCACACACTGCAGAGGTTGGCACGGCTAGGCAGCGACCCTCTTTAAAAGTGGCGGAGCGATAGCCCACAATGCTGTACAGAAGCAATGAGAAATAGAATCCTGTGCCACCGCCATCAGGAGCTGCACACGTGGGCATAGCAATGGGGAACCTATGTGCCACACACTATTCATTCTGTCAAGGTGTCTGCATGCCCCAGTCAGACCGGGCTTTTTAATTCATAGACACAGGCAGGTACAACTCCCTATTGTGAAGTCCCTGTCGACCCACAGCATGGGTGGCTCCCTGGAACCCACCGGCGGTACACAGAAATATCCCATTGCATTGCCCAACACAGCTGAGGTAGTAATGTCGTGCTTAATGCAGGTGGGCTTCGGCCCACACTGCATGCCCCAGTCTGACTGGGGTTCTTTATAAGTGTACAGATGTAGTAAAAAGTCCGTGTGCACCTACAGCATGGGTGGGTGCCAGGAAGCCACCGGCGGTACATAGAAATATCCCATTGCATTGCCCAACACAGCTGAGGTAGTAATGTTGTGCTTAACCCTTTCCAATCCAATTTGTATATGGTTTTCCTAGGGGGCTTACTCTTTTTCTGCTGTTATACAACGGCGCTATATGCTGGCTAAAGCCAGTACTGCATGAGCTGACACGTAGGATAGGCTCCGACAGCAGAGAGGCTGGCAATATACAGTAAGAGAACCCTGACGGACGTCTACCAACAACGGAGCTGTACAGCCTTAAACCCTAATGTCTTCACAGGTCACACAGTGGACTGGAAAGGGTTAATGCAGGTGGGTTTCGGCCCACACTGCATGCCCCAGTCAGACTGGGGTTCTTTACAAGTGGACACATGTAGGTTAAACTCCCTGTGGACCCACTGCCTGGGTGGGTGCCAGGAAGCCACCGGCGGTACATAGAAATATCCCATTGCATTGCCCAACACAGCTGAGGTAGTAATGTCGTGCGTAATACAGGTGGGCTTCGGCCCACACTGCATGCCCCAGTCAGACGGGTTCTTTAGAAGTGTACAGATGTATTAAAAACTCAGTGTGCACCTACAGCATGGGTGGCTCCCTGGAACCCACCGGCGGTACATAAAAATATCCCATTGCATTGCCCAACACAGCTGAGGTAGTAATGTCGTGCTTAATGCAGGTGGGCTTCGGCCCACACTGCATGCCCCAGTCTGACTGGGGTTCTTTACAAGTGGACACATGTAGGTTAAACTCCCTGTGGACCCACTGCCTGGGTGGGTGCCAGGAAGCCACCGGCGGTACATAGAAATATCCCATTGCATTGCCCAACACAGCTGAGGTAGTAATGTCGTGCGTAATACAGGTGGGCTTCGGCCCACACTGCATGGCCCAGTCAGACGGGTTCTTTAGAAGTGTACAGATGTATTAAAAACTCAGTGTGCACCTACAGCATGGGTGGCTCCCTGGAACCCACCGGCGGTACATAAAAATATCCCATTGCATTGCCCAACACAGCTGAGGTAACGTCAGCTGTAATGCAGGTGGGCTAAAAATTAATTTGATTACACTGTAGGCGAGGGCCCACAAGAATTGCTGTATCAACAGTACTAATGTACATCCCAAAAATTGGCCATGGCCAGCCAAGAGGGCAGGTGAAACCCATTAATCGCTTTGGTTAATGTGGCTTAAGTGGTAACTAGGCCTGGAGGCAGCCCAGTGTAACGAAAAATTGGTTCAAGTTAAAGTTCCAATGCTTTTAAGCGCATTGAAACTTATAAAAATTGTTCTGAAAAATTATTTGAGTGAGCCTTGTGGCCCTAAGAAAAATTGCCCGTTCAGCGTGATTACGTGAGGTTTCAGGAGGAGGAGCAGGAGGAGGAGGAGGAGGAATATTAGACACAGATTGATGAAGCAGAAATGTCCCCGTTTTGGATGGTGAGAGAGAACGTAGCTTCCATCCGCGGGTGCAGCCTACGTATTGCTTACGTATCGCTGCTGTCCGCTGGTGGAGAACAGAAGTCTGGGGAAATCCAGCCTTTGTTCATCTTGATGAGTGTTAGCCTGTCGGCACTGTCGGTTGACAAGCGGCTACGCTTATCTGTGATGATTCCCCCAGCCGCACTAAACACCCTCTCCGACAAGACGCTAGCCGCAGGACAAGCAAGCACCTCCAGGGCATACAGCGCTAGTTCAGGCCACATGTCCAGCTTCGACACCCAGTAGTTGTAGGGGGCAGAGGCGTCACCAAGGATGGTCGTGCGATCCGCTACGTACTCCCTCACCATCCTTTTACAGTGCTCCCGCCGACTCAGCCGTGACTGGGGAGCGGTGACACAGTCTTGGTGGGGAGACATAAAGCTGGCCAGGCCCTTAAAGACTGTTGCACTACCTGGGATGTACATGCTGCTCGATCTACGCACATCCCCTGCTACCTTGCCCTCGGTACTGCGCCTTCTGCCACTAGCGCTGTCGGCTGGGAATTTTACCATCAGCTTGTCCGCAAGGGTCCTGTGGTATAGCAACACTCTCGAACCCCTTTCCTCTTCGGGAATCAGAGTGGGCAGGTTCTCCTTATACCGTGGATCGAGCAGTGTGTACACCCAGTAATCCGTCGTGGCCAGAATGCGTGCAACGCGAGGGTCACGAGAAAGGCATCCTAACATGAAGTCAGCCATGTTTGCCAGGGTACCTGTACGCAACACATGGCTGTCTTCACTAGGAAGATCACTATCAGGATCCTCCTCCTCCTCCTCCTCCTCAGGCCATACACGCTGAAAGGATGACAGGCAATCAGCCGGTGTACCGTCAGCAGCGGCCCAAGCTGTCTCTTCCCCCTCCTCCTCATCCTCCTCATGCTCCTCCTCCTCCTCCTGTACGCGCTGAGAAATAGACAGGAGGGTGCCCTGACTATCCAGCGGCATACTGTCTTCCCCCGCCCCCGTTTCCGAGCGCAAAGCAGCTGCCTTTATGGTTTGCAGGGAATTTCTCAAGATGCATAGCAGAGGAATGGTGACGCTAATGATTGTAGCATCGCCGCTCACCACCTGGGTAGACTCCTCAAAATTACCAAGGACATGGCAGATGTCTGCCAACCAGGCCCACTCTTCTGAAAGGAATTGAGGAGGCTGACTCCCACTGCGCCGCCCATGTTGGAGTTGGTATTCGACTATAGCTCTACGTTGTTCATAGAGCCTGGCCAACATGTGGAGCGTAGAGTTCCACCGTGTGGGCACGTCGCACAGCAGTCGGTGCACTGGCAGCTTAAAGTGATGTTGCAGGGTCCGCAGGGTGGCAGCGTCCGTCTTGGAGTTGCGGAAATGTGCGCTGACCCGGCGCACCTTTCCGAGCAGGTCTGACAAGTGTGGGTAGCTTTTCAGAAAGCGCTGAACCACCAAATTAAAGACATGGGCCAGGCATGGCACGTGCGTGAGGCTGCCGAGCTGCAGAGCCGCCACCAGGTTACGGCCGTTGTCACACACGACCATGCCCGGTTGGAGGCTGAGCGGCGCAAGCCAGCGGTCGGTCTGCTGTGTCAGACCCTGCAGCAGTTCGTGGGCCGTGTGCCTCTTATCTCCTAAGCTGAGTAGTTTCAGCACGGCCTGCTGACGCTTGCCCACCGCTGTGCTGCCACACCGCGCGACACCGACTGCTGGCGACATGCTGCTGCTAACACATCTTGATTGCGAGACAGAGGAGGAGGAGGAGGAGGGTGCTTTAGTGGAGGAAGCATACACCTCCGCAGATACCACCACCGAGCTGGGGCCCGCAATTCTGGGGGTGGGTAGGACGTGAGCGGTCCCAGGCTCTGACTCTGTCCCAGCCTCCACTAAATTCACCCAATGTGCCGTCAGGGAGATGTAGTGGCCCTGCCCGCCTGTGCTTGTCCACGTGTCCGTAGTTAAGTGGACCGTGGCAGTAACCGCGTTGGTGAGGGCGCGCACAATGTTGCGGGAGACGTGGTCGTGCAGGGCTGGGACGGCACATCGGGAAAAGTAGTGGCGACTGGGAACTGAGTAGCGCGGGGCCGCCGCCTCCATGATACTTTTGAAGGACTCCGTTTCCACAACCCTATACGGCAGCATCTCAAGGCTGATGAATTTTGCTATGCGGACGGTTAACGTTTGAGCGTGCGGGTGCGTGGCGGCGTACTTGCGCTTGCGCTCGAACACTTGCGCAAGCGACGGCTGAACGGTGCGCTGAACTACACTGCTGGATGGGGCCGAGGACAGCGGAGATGAGGGTGTGGGTGCAGGCCATGAGGCGGTAGTGCCTGTGTCCTGAGAGGGGGGTTGCATCTCAGTGGCAGGTTGGGGCACAGGGGGAGAGGCAGGGGTGCAAACCGGAGGCGGTGAACGGCCTTCGTCCCACCTTGCGGGGTGCTTGGCCATCATATGTCTGCGCATGGTGGTGGTGGTGAGGCTGTTGGTGTTGGCTCCCCGGCTGAGCTTTGCGCGACAAAGGTTGCACACCACTGTTCGTCGGTCGTCAGGCGTCTCTGTGAAAAACTGCCAGACCTTAGAGCACCTCGGCCTCCGCAGGGTGGCATGGCGCGAGGGGGCGCTTTGGGAAACACTTGGTGGATTATTCGGTCTGGCCCTGCCTCTACCCCTGGCCACTGCACTGCCTCTTGCAACCTGCCCTGCTGATGCCCTTGACTCCCCCTCTGAAGACCTGTCCTCCTGAGTAAGCGTTGCACACCAGGTGGGGTCAGTCACCTCATCGTCCTGCTGCTCTTCCTCCGAATCCTCTGTGCGCTGCTCCCTGGGACTTACTGCCCTTACTACTACCTCACTGCAAGACAACTGTGTCTGATCGTCATCGTCCTCCTCACCCACAGAAAGTTGTTGAGACAGTTGGCGGAAGTCCCCAGCCTCTTCCCCCGGACCCCGGGAACTTTCGAATGGTTGGGCATCAGTGACGATAAACTCCTCTGGTGGGAGAGGAACCGCTGCTGCCCAATCTAAGCAGGGGCCCGAGAACAGTTCCTGGGAGTGTTCCCGCTCCTGAGCAGGTGTTATTGTAGTGGAGTGAGGAGGCTGGGAGGAAGGAGGAGCAGCAGACAGAGGATTCGGATTGGCAGCAGTGGACGGCGCAGAACTGCGGGTAGACGATAGGTTGCTCGAAGCACTTTCTGCCATCCAGGACAGGACCTGCTCACACTGCTCATTTTTTAATAACCGTCTCCCGCGTGGACCCATTAATTGGGCGATGAATGTGGGGACGCCAGAAACGTGCCTCTCTCCTAATCTCGCAGCAGTCGGCTGCGACACACCGGGATCAGGAGCTCGGGCTGTGCCCACACCCTGACTTGGCCCTCCGCGTCCTCGGCCGCGTCCACGTCCTCTAGGCCTACCCCTACCCCTCAGCATGCTGTATTACCAGTGATTTGATTTCACAGGCAGGAAATAAATTGGCGCAAGACTGCAGGCCAAATATAATTTTTGCCCTTTTTGGAAAACGAAAGGCCCCACTGCCTCTAGTGAATGAATTATCTAAGTTTAATAACTGTGCTGTGTCCCTGCTTATGTGTCACAGAACGTGAGGGTAGCAGAGTTATTATAACTCTTGGAGAGCAGGTATTTTTTTCCCAATTAAGGAAAGCAAATGGCGAAGCCAGCAGTAAAGCGTAGCTGGGTGCGTCTGATTTAGCAATGTTGTTCAAGCAGCTCACACGTGTCCACCGCCCTTAGGACGGACAGAGGCTGGACAAATAGATTTGTTTTCAGTTTTTTTCCACCAAAAGGCAGCACTGCGTATATTCTATGAATAATAACTGTGTTGTGGCCCTGCCTATACAATTCTTTCCCTGCAGTATCAATGGAGGGTGCAATGGTCTGCAGAGGCGATTTTGAGAAGCAAAAAAAAATGCAGCACAGCTAACAGCAGCCTGGACAGTACTGCACACGGATAAATATGGCCCTAGAAAGGACCGTTGAGGTTCTTGAAGGCTACACTCACTCCTAACACTCTCCCTGCCTATGCAGCACTTCTGTCCCTAATGCCAGGTGCAACGGTCTGCAGAGGCGATTTTGAGAAAAAAAAATTTGCCACTGCTAACAGCAGCCAACACACAGCTATCAGTGGCCCTAATAAGGACCTTTGGGGGGTCTTGAAGCCTACACTAACTACCAATTCTTTCCCTACAGCAGCTCCGGTACAAACAGCACTGTCCCTCATCTAACTCACACCGCATCTGAGGCGAACCGCGGGAGGGGCCGACTTTTATGTTCGGGTGACACCTGATCTCCCCAGCCACTCACAGCAGGGGGGTGGTATAGGGCTTGAACGTCACAGGGGGAAGTTGTAATGCCTTCCCTGTCTTTCAATTGGCCAGAAAAGCGCGCTAACGTCTCAGGGAAGGAAGTGAAAGTAACCAGAACACCGCATGGTGTTCGTTACGAATAACGAACATCCCGAACACCCTAATATTCGCACGAATATCAAGCTCGGACGAACGCGTTCGCTCATCTCTAGTTATCATGATGGATTCCCTTTAAATCCAGAGCCACAATACCAAAAAGCACTAAAAGAACACAATCCTATGGTTTCTGTGTATCTACTCATGTACAACACAACCTATTATGTGTATTCCTACATAATAAAGTGCTGGAACCATATTTTAAGGTTTAGAGGATAATTCCTTTCTGTTGCCTAGATCTTCTGTAACACTTCATTTTCTACACTTGGCACAAACTTGCAGAAAATAGGAGATACAGACAAGATTATGGATAATCGGCTTTGCAAACTCTTCAAAATACTAGTATCAGGATAATGTTACCTTTTTTAACATGTGTGATTCCTTTGCAGAGTAGCTGAATTTTGGGGGTAATTCAAAATATAATAAATTCTAAGATTTCATAATATCAATGTTCTCATGTATTGTTTGCTTATAGAATATACGAAAAAGTAATTAAAAATGTAGCATTTGACTTCGCTCAGTGGTTTATAAAATATATCTGTCAGTAGGGTTGACCTGCCAAAAAGGAGAATTGTAAAAATATGTAAGTAAAATGTAATCTTAATTCTTTTGAGTCTATGTTATGGGATATTCCGCATTCATTCAACATATTTCAACCCATCTCCGAAGGACATATAGTCTTTCCCAATTAAATGAAAGAGTTCTGCATATGTTCTAGATGGTCAAAAGTATGTGTCATTGCTTAATGGTAGAAATTGGCACTAAAGAACAAGACATGTCAATCGTTAACACAACCAAGAATTATGTCAGCTTTGTAAACACTAGTGATACAGAACTGGGAATACAGTAAAGACCAGCACTACTGAGGGAAGAGCACTGGTTAAGCAGTATGGAAGTACACAATAAGACCAATAAAGATGATGTATGAAGAACATCCACAAGAGCAATGTACCAGTGTTGATAAAGTGTTATGTTCTGGCAATAGACCAGTTTAGACCTACAATGGTGATTGATTATTGCTAATGTAAAGGGAAAAATCAGCAATAGTAAGGTTCCATCACTGGTCATTGAGCACTGTAACTGCAGTGAAGACCAGCATTGAAAATACACTTGCATCAGAGATGGATAGTGTTGAACAAACCTTTTTAAAGTTCGATAAGAATTTTGGCAAGACATTTGGTTTGGTCTGAATTAGCTTGAACTGAACCATAACTTCAACAATACCCCTGAAAGTGCTTTATAAAATTGTCTGAGACCTGCAAAACATCTCCTCCTCATGTTGCGCAGTGGCTAGCACTGCTGCCTTGCAGCAATGGGGTTCTCAGTGCAAATCAAAGCATCTGTATGGACTTTGCATATTCTCCTCGTGTAGCTTTCTTCAAACTCTATGCAGATGTTCCCCTTGGTCAAATTAGAACCTAGGACCCCAGTGGTGCAAGGCAACAATGCTAACCACTGAGCCACCATGCTCTTTCTTCCTTCCTTCTGAAGTGAAGGAGAAAAAGGATGAGTAATTTTAGTGGGTTTGGCCGAGACGCCCTGACCCAAAGTTGACATGAAATTTAACCCGAAACCGGGTTCAACATTTTAATTCACTGAACACTATTTAGGAACTAGAAAAGCAGAAAATGTAAGCACTGGTAAGACACTCGCACTAATGGTGGAGTGCTATTGATACAGTAAAGCCCAGAACTGCTGAAAGACATCCAGTGGTGATGAAAATTTAGCAAAGATAAGTGTCCAATGCTGATGGAGGCCCAATACTACTGATGGGGTAGTATGCATGCCAAAAGGGACCAGATCTAGTAAGACATGTTGTTATGATGCAAAAAAACCCAACTTGCAATTGTTAAGTAACCTGTACTGCTGAACATAATTAACACAATAATAATGAACCTAGAAAGTGCTAGATTATAAGAAAGATGCTCCTGTGAGATTACAATGGGGATAATGGAGTTTTGTGAATGCAAACATATAGCACACATAAGAAACCGACACTGATGAGTGCATTATAGACTAGTTCTTGTTAGAAACATCATTGCTCCTGGGGAACTGTAAATGTAATAAATTTAGGATTTGAGAAGCACTTGTATTCATAATGAAGCACTGCGCAGATAAGAAAGACCAGTGCTCAGGAGTATTGGTGACAAATAGAGATGAGCGAGTATACTCCCTATGGCACACTACTCGAGCGAGTAGTGCCTTAGCCGAGTATCTCCCCGCTCATCTCTAAAGATTTGGGGGCTGGCGGGGGGCGGGGGAGAGCGGGGAGGAACGGAGGGGAGATCTCTCTCTCTCCCCCCCCCCTCGCCCCCCCGCCACAACTCACCTGTCACCCGCTCCGGCCCCTGAATCTTTAGAGACGAGCGGGGAGATACTCGGCTAAGGCACTACTCGCTCGAGTAATGTGCCTTAGCGAGTATACTCGCTCATCTCGGGTGACAAAGTATTGGGAAAAATAAAGACAAGCAACGTGAGGTTCCTTTTTTGATGCTCTGAATATGCTCTTGATGCTCTGTAGCAAAGGATAGCACTAGTAATGGTGACCCGGAGAGTAATGTGAATGTACTTTAGTAAAGACCAGAACTTGTAAGTGACTTGCACTGGTGATAGAGTACTGTGAAAACAATAAAGACCACCATGGGTGAGATTTATAAACTGGATATGTTGGAAAGCCAAGTCCAAGGCAAGTGAGGGAGAATTTGTATGCAATGGCCCCCAAGGTGGCATGACTAATGCTGTATTTATAGAAGGATGAATAAATGACTTGCACATATGCATAATGTATCTATATACAAGCTTAAATCAAGGCTGCTTCATAAAAATAATAGATTTTATTAAAGCAAATTAGAAGGGGTAATTACGTCATGTTCATGTAATTAATTGCACATGTTTGGACACTTTCATAATCTTAAAAATATAAGAGAGTTTACATGTGTGAAACTTTATTACTATAATAAATAATGTGCAAAACATAAGTATGTAGGAGCATGAAATGCTTAAAATATTTACTAAAGAAGACGACTATAAAAAATACTAAAAAGTAAAATAAATAGAGTACATTATCCATAGGATGAAAATTTGGCATAAGGGTGCATGTAGCGTTTCATGCACTAGGTTGGAGTCTTGAGTAGTAGCCAGCAAGTGTGGGCAACAAGGTCAGGCAAGCCGGGGTTCATACATGGAGATGTTGATGCGGCACAGAGGGTTAAGCAGAGTTTTGTTCAGGAGACAAGCCAGGGGTTAATATGTGGAGGTCAATCTTCTATTGCAAATAGGAAGAGCTTGGTTAAAGGCTGGTAGGCACAATAAACATGCAGGGAATAAAGGGACAGGGCAGGTTTATATAGGGGGATAATTGGGGAAGGCACAAGATGCAAGGTGGACCTAGACAGGAAAACATGGAGCCAGGAACATGGAACAAGGGACAAGGAACAAGGTATCAGGAAACAGCCGAAGCACCGCCTGGAGCATGAGAGGTTGCAGGTTCGAGTCCTGACAATGCATCAGCATATGCAGTCTTAAAGATATCTGTCATCTATCATAATATGTCTATTTAAGTCCCCATAATATAACACTACTACAACATCTTTTTTTATCAGTCTACAGTTATACTATTCCTGGAATAGTTATTCCTCCTGGAAATGTGTGTGTGATGGTGCGATGGCACCAGTCAAGGATTGGGGTGACGTCACAGTTTCAGCCCTTGCTCTTGTCATCATCTCGCTGGTGTGCACACTCTGTCATGTCTGTACTGGGCACTGACAGACCCATTGCTTGTACTGTCTATGGCATATTGATTGGCTTGGAAGTGCAACACCGCGGTCAGCTAATCAGCAGTAGTGCATGCATATTTTTTCCAGCGCTTTTTTAAAGAAGATGCCGGTTATACTTTTGGTCAGTCTGTAAAGACTCACGCTTGAAGGCCTTCCTTGTCTGGTCTGTGGACTTCTGATTGGAAACTGCTGTCCAAAGGTGTTCTGGTTCAGTCTAAGGTTCCCTGCCTGACCTAAGTCTCCAACTAACCTAAATATTCACTTTAACACAGGTGAAACGGTTAACACCTTGCTGCCCTGAGTCTGGGTGGTCATTCACATATTATAGTTTCATATATCATCTCCTACTATTCCCTGTCACCACCTAGGGAAAATCAGGGTTTCCCTAGGTATCTGACATGGGGTTTCCCTCATCAGAGCAAGCGCTCCACTTCCAGGCAAGGACCCCTCGTGTCAGATTTCCCATTCCCCCACTTTTGGTTTAGTTACTTATGTTTACAGCTCTGATGTAGCAGTATGTATATGGAAACATCTATTTCGAAGAAGAATTGTAATTATGGAATTGATAGAATCATAAAAGCTCAGGCAGCAGGAGACTTGTGACCAGTTTTGGAACTTGCCTCCCAACCATCTCACTTTTCATGGTTTTGTTTTGCAAAATATCAAAGGTGCAAAGTTTATGCTACTTCAATCATGCCATACCTGTCGAAGTGTGCGTCTGGAAACCCATAGAACCACATGTCCCAGGAGCACAATGTGACATGTGGGTCCCCAGACCCGAATGTGGAAATCTCATATGAAGCCAATCTAAAACATAGGGCAAGGACAAGGGTAAGTAGAAAGCAACAGCCTAAGCATCCGTATCTTCAGATGAAAAAGAAGGTGTGTCCTCAAAGCATATTGTTGTATCTTGGGGCGAGTTATGAATATCTGCTTTAAACTATACAATACCCATCCAAAATATTAAGTAATAACAGAATCAATAACAGATTAAAAATGGGACCGGACCCATAATTTATAACTAAAAAGCCCAACAGTTTAACTTATTGAAGCAGATAATGAAAATATTTTGATCCAGAGAATTAAGCCAGCCACAGTGTAGACTTAGGAAATAACTTTTATTTGGTATAAGACAAAAATGAGCTCACTTGTTTGGGGTTTCTTCTTAACTTTCTCCTAACACAAAAAATAGAGAAGTGGGAGCGCATGAACTTGACGGACTCCTTGCAACCTACATAACAAAACATAGAAGTGAAGTTTTCATAATTCTTAATCTTTTGTAGCCTAAATGATTGTCCGACCCACTTCAGTCAAAACATATGGAACCAAAGATTGACAAAACAGTATTCTGACATTGCTTGTTATTTATTGTCTCTTCTTGCAATTATATAAGTTTCCAGACAGCAACAGTTATTGCTTTGCTGAAATAATATTGCTGCTCTGATCACAGTGATATGTGGAAAGATGAGATAGCAGAAAGTGAAATTAAATGCTTTCATTACACCTATCTTCTTTTGGACAACATCATTCAGGCAGCAGATTGTACATTTCTTCATCATAGCTTATAGCCATATGCAAGGCCGGCGTTAGCTATGTGTGATCTGTGCATTCTGCTGGGGGATATATGTGGCAGTGGACTAGTACTAGGGAAGAACAGCTGATAGCCGAGTCTGGCTGTGTAGGCAGGATATATACAGAGGTGAGAGATATATAGAAGGGATTTATATACTACAGGGGGAGAGAGACGTAAACAGGTTATTATATAATGTGGGGAGAGAAAAATAGTATTGGGGTGATTTGCATACTGTTGGGGGAGACATATCGTTTGAGCTGAGAGATATTTATTGTTCAGGGCAAGAAAAAACATGATAAAAACTATAAAATTTATCATATGTATCAAAAAATCTCATTGAAAAAAGTACAAGCTGTCTCACAGGAAACAGTGCATTAAGTGATGTCATTAACCCCTTCCTGACATGTGCCATATATATGCAGTGCATGCCAGGTGTCTTTGTATGGCACTGGCTCGGGAACCAAGCCCGCCTTATACACAGCAGGTGTCTTCCATCTTTGACAGCTGACACCTGCCGTTAACAGCTGCCATTAAAGATAATACCAATCATGGCTGTTAATTTTCAAATGCCCAAATGCGGGGTGCTGTCTCTTCTGAAAGCCCCCAGGCCTGCCATGTATTTTATGTATTTCTGCTCATAGAGATGTTCCTGCGGTACCTCTGAATAGAATGCTTGCAGAAATACCTAACACTGCAATACTAAAGTATTGTAGTATATTGAATAAGCAACCAAACAATGTTCCTGCAGTACCTCTAAATAGAATGCTTGCAGAAACACCTAATACTGCAATACTAAAGTATTGTAGTATATTGAATAAGCAATCAAACAATCGCAAGCTCGAGTCCCCTATGGGGATTAAAAAGTAAAAATAGGTAAAAAAAAAAAAGTTTTCTTTAATATTGTAAAAGATATTGAACATTTTGAAAAACCCTTTCCTGTATTTAAAATAATAAAATAATAACCAAACAACATTTTATATAGCCACATCCACAAAAGTTTCATCAAAATAACTTATCATTTATCCCACACAGTGAACATTGTGAGAGAAAAGAATGCAATGCCAGAATTGCACTTTTTGGTCACCTCCATCTCCAAGAAAAAAATGTTGTTATGATGGGTAAAATTTCGCACAGGGCGCCATCTAACTCAGGGCCGGCCCTGAGCATATGTTACACTAAACATTTCTAGCTATACAAAGTTTTTTGGGTCAAAATTATGTCCAGCATCAGAGGGGGCCAGGGGAAGGGAGTATATTAACTGATGTTTTTCTCTGCCTTTCTCTGTCCCATTCTGTCTGTCCTATGTGGCTGACACAATCTTCAGATTACTTTATTGCGTTTTTTTAATGCAATTTTAATTGATGATGACTTATCATCCAACCATTCATGTGTTCCGCACCCACTGTCACAGGAAAAACATACAGGGTACGAAGCTGAAGCAAATCACTCCGACCCCTGTATAGTGGTCGGCACTGGTAATTGCAGCACAACTCCCATCAAAATCATTGATAGCTTCACATGAAATTACCAGCACCACCCACTACACAGAGGCTGGAGCGATCTGCTTTCGCTTTGTACACTGTGTGTTTTGTCAGTGACAGCGGGCACTGGAGCAGCTAATCGATTGGGGTCCCGAGCAGTGGACCCCAGCCGATCAACTATTGATTACCTATCCTAAGGATCACTAAAAATTGCCTATGCATTGGTAGCGTTAGACCAGCAATGTACTATGACTGCTCTGAAAGCTCTAAATTATAACATCCTGACTTCCAGCAGTCACCACTAGGGTGAACACATTGCATACTGTTAATGCATTGAATAAAACAGCATGCACTAAGCTGCTAAACTGACAGAATTGTATCATATAATGCCATATTTATGCAGGGATCTGGGAGAGCTATAAAGAGATACGCATTAAAAAATTTATCAGCACAGAATTTTGTACCTGTTTAGACTGAAAAAAAAAGCGAAATGGTGTTTAAATGTGAAAATTCATCTTAAACCTCCACTTTATAAAGCAGAGGCATATTTACAAGATCTGTTAGTAGACATAAAACTGCAATACAGACTTCTGGCAAGTTGTAATGTACAAGAATATCCTCAATAAAATGCTATGGTGAATAATATACTAATATAAGGCTAATACCATTTCTACTGCTGTTTTGTTCTTATGCTTTCCTGATATTATGTTTGCTGTAAATTTGAACTTTTCAGCATTACAGTAAGGGCTTATTCATATGATCGTGTGCGTTTTTGTGCCCACAATACTCACAAAATGATATAGGACGGCACAGAGATCTGTAAACATTGTGTGTGCTATTCTCAATCTTCATAATGGATGGGAATACGACATGCAGTAATTTTTTAAAACATTGACCATCTGTCCATGAGAGAAAACGGCCATCTGAACAGCCTCATTGGCTATAATGGGACTGTGTACTGTCCTTGCAATACGTACCACAGAACTAAAAAACACACTTGTGTGAATAGGATCTTAAGCAATAAGTTTAAACTATAAAATTATGAGTAGTGTTGAGTGAACCAAAACTGTCAAAGCACGTTTCAATTCGAACTTTGCTAAAAGTGCAGTTTGGTGTAAAGCCAAGCCTCGGACGGCTTGTCTTGGCCAAACTAGCTAACAGAAGAAGAAGAAGGAGGAAACAGATGAAAAACGAGCTCAAGCTTTCCTAGATCTTTTTGAATACTCTCTCCCTCTTCCCTAGTGTTAGCTATCCATCCTAGCTTTGTGTCATCTGCAAATTTGATCAGTTTCCCATCAATTCCCTTCTCCAGATCATTTATAAAAATGTTGAACAACACTGGCCCTAGGACAGAGCTTTGTGGTACCCCACTTGGTACATTCTTCCACGTGGATGTGCAGCGATTTATGACCACTCTTTGAGTACGATCACTTGTTAAATACCATTCTGTTAGTGGCCGCACACTGCTTAAGCTTTTCTAGATCTTTTTGAATACTCTCTCCCTCTTCCCTAGTGTTAGCTATCCCTCCTAGCTGTGTGTCATCTGCAAATTTGATCAGTTTCCCATCAATTCCCTTCTCCAGATCATTTATAAAAATGTTGAACAACACTGGGCCTAGGACACACCCTTGTGGTACCCCACTTGGTACATTCTTCCACGTGGATGTGCAGAGATTTATGACCACTCTTTGAGTACGATCACTCAGCCAGTTGTGAATCCACCTAACAGTTGCTTTCTCAAACCCATATTTGGCCAGTTTTTCAATAAGTATGGTATGAGATACTTTGTCAAATGCTTTACTAAAGTCAAGATATACTATACCCATCACATTTCCCTGATCAACCCAGTCGGTGATTCTGTCATAGAAGGAGATTAGATGCGTCTGGCATGACTTGTTTGTTATAAACCCATGCTGGCTCTGGTTAATTACTCCATTTTAAGCCAAGTACTTGCATACATGCTGTTTAATAATTTGTTCAAAGATCTTTCCCAGTATAGAAGTCAGGCTCACAGGCCTGTAGTTTCCTGGATCCACCTTCTTACCTTTTTTAAAGATAGGGACAACATTTGCCTATTTCCTCCTTGATGGTAAGAATTAGGTTTTGCACTCCTTCTTTCAGTTGTGCGATATCCATGCCAGTCTTAGATTTGACAGTATCAGCTATCGTGTCTTTTGGTGGCCGTGTCTTCTTTTATCACTGATCTGTTCAAGCATTATAGATTTTTAAAGCAAACTCTGTTCACATTACATGGGCAAAATCTGATCATCTTGCCCTCCAGTGATATATCAAGTCTTATAGGATTCAGACCTTCTCTGTTTGTTACTCTTTCTGTCCAGGCTATATGCAGAAGCTTTCGCCAGCACCACAGCTCAAGCACATCAATCCTCCTTCTATCAGCTTTTTTCAGCTTTCCCATCCATACATGGCTATGGGGAAAACAATAGTTTGCACTATCCGGCATTTAGTTGCTATACCGATATCACATTTTTGTCTGATTTTGTCCATGTTTGACATCACGCTTCACCCCAATGCTATCCTATGTTTTATCTCTGACATAGATTCTCCGGCCTGCTCAATTTTTGAGCCAAGGAAGATGAAGTTCCACATGTATTCTATAGACTCATTGCCGCAACCATATTGCAAACCTGCGATGTCCCATGGAAAAAGATCAAAAATACCAAAAGAATATCTACATGTGCTTCATCGACTACATCAAGACCTTTGACTGCGTCGACCATGACAAACTATGGCAGTCCCTACAAGGGCTGGGCATATCAGCACATCTAGTCAAGCTTCTAAAATCATATTAGACCAATTAAAAAGCCACTGTAAGAACACAGTATGGGGATACAGATTGGTTTGGGATCGGCAAAAACCTCAGACAGGGCTGCATCCTTTTACCCTTCTTGCTTAGTGCGGAAATGATCATGTGGAAAACGGACCTCAACAAATTGGAAATCGGAGTGAAAATAGGTGAAAGAAACATCAACAATCTCCGTTTCTCGGATGATACAACTCTGCTTGCAGAAACAGAAGCTGATCTGAAGCAGCTGATATGTAATTTAAAAACTGAAAGTGAAAAATGGGCCTCTACCTGAATTTAAAGAATAGATGGATGGATAGATAGATAGAATTATACAGACTGCCAGAGTAGATAGATAGGTAACCTTAAGGGTGTGGTGTTTCTGCTTATGCCAGAAATAATGCAGGTTATTTCTTTCCAGTCTTCTATATCCTGCCTGATCCCTGTATTTGAAAGGTCACCATTTATTTCACATTATTATTTGAACACTGCCAAACCAAAGCAAAGACAGAGATATTAACAGCTTGTAAATGAAACACAGCCTAGTTCTTGGAAATGCTGTGGTGTAATGCTTAACTTCATCTAAAAAAAGTGACATGAAAATCCGTAATGAAAAAATAGCTGAATGCCAAAATATGTCCCATGACCTAACATCTGTTTGGCTAACACAATGGAACATAGCACCTGCAAACATGGAGAGTGTTTATTTTGTAACTATTTTTCTCATATCCACATGAAAATATGTCTTTAAGCTGTTACAGCCTATTTCCTGCCAGGGTAAGACTGTTGTGATACGTTGTGCTGTTTGTATTGGACTCTTCCCATGCAGGCAAATATTACATGTAGACAGTCCAGGAGCAGCACTTCCACAAATGGAATTTTAGAACTCACTATTAAGAGAAAAAGGTTAATATTGTAAAAGCCGACACATTTTAAGGCCTCTATGGTAGAAACCACATGACTTGTTCCTGCTTCTTGTTATAGCAAATTTCCAGTCAATTGAAGAAATTCACTCGTACAAGTTAAAAATACATAGAAATCTAATGCATTTAATTTCAGAATTCAAGCCTTACTATAGGTTTGCTTTCAGAGAATGGAGAATTGTTCATTACTAGATCTTATCTGTTATGAATGGGTTCCTACAGTATGTGGGTGACTATTTACCTAATCCAAGTAGACACAGACAGTGCAGGATCCAAACTACGAGATTAACATGCCCAAACATGAAGAAAAGTTAGGAACAGGAGAGCGATTGAAGAACCATAGATGACTGGGTGGCCATAGCTTTAGGATGGTCGACTATGGTTTATATAGCTTCAAAATGGCATCAATTACAACAGCAAAAACAAGTCTTTGTCACAAAGGAAATACTTTCAGATTTGCTATTGATTCTGGCACTTCTTGATTTAAGTCACAGTATAGATTAGATATATCTTGCTATCCACATGAATTCTTCTAATTTAGATAATGTGAAAGTAGCCCTCATTAAAACATACATGCAATTTTATGTGACTTTTCAGAATACAGCCTTGGTCTCATTTGCTCCATCCATTATAGGAGACGAACAATGGTAAAAGTGCCGAATGGTAAGAGTGCCGAACCAGACACATGCTGGGGCCAAACAGCACTAGACAGAACCTACTGACTATAATGGGTGTTTTTCTGGACATTTATTATATGACTTTTATCCTGTAATTGTTTCCCTCTGCAGGCTATATCTTTAATTCTCAATTCTCTCTAAGCCGGTTGGTGGAGACTAGTTGTTATGATGTCTTCTATACACTGCACATTCTGCATCCTGATTCTCTGTAGCACACACACATAAATAACTGCGACATAAAGGACATTATACAGCAATACTGAAAAGTGTAGATGTCATTACAGTAGCTGTGTGACAGTAGATCACTCACCGTTAGCTCCAGAAGCCTGTCTTTGTGTGAGTCTCTCTCCTTCCTCTTCCTCCTACCTCCTCTCTTCTCTATAGATTTCTATGGGCAACATGAGTCATCACATTCTCCTTTTCCTGTATTCTATCTTATTGCTGTTACTAGGGATGAACTTCAGTTGACAACAGGCAGTCAATAGCAAATTGGAAGGTAGGGAGCCCTTTAGAGTAATTTTGCAGCACAAAAATCTTATTTTAGGAAAATAAAGTGATTTGCACTTTTGCTAGTTAGTTATCACATTGGCTATCATATTAACATAAGTTGCCTCAAAGTGCAGTGACCATTTAAAGAGGTATTTATGGCACTCCCAGATTTTACTATCCTTACTAAAAACTTTTACTCTGGCTTTTCATATATCTGCCATATTGTTTTCAACTGTTGAGTAATGTGACCAGTGACCAAAGCATATTTATGGGCTTACATTTTTTCCCTTTTCAAGACATTTACGAGCAGACTGAGTGGAGAATCTGTACTGCATCATTACTACGCACTGCAACACTGCACACTATGGAATATGTTTCTGAACAGGTAAGATAATTTTTATATCTTTCCCTGCCTGCCTTTTAGAAGCTGTTTACATCCTATAGCAGACGTCCCCGACGTTTTATACCTTGTAACCCAGATTCAACTTTGAGTGATGGCTTGGAGCTACATTCAACTCAAAGATGTTGAGAAATTTGTAGGCTAGGGCTACACAGCATCTTTAGACATAACACTTGTCATGTAGTCCAAAATTGCATAATGGCTGTTGCATCAGGTTGCTAGCACTGTTTTGGATTTTCCTCTCAGCTTTCTCTAACACTGGTGGGGGTGTCTATTGGGGTGTTCTGCTAGCTGTTGCACCTGCTAAGCAAATACAGAGGGCTTTTATTCCTGTCTTGGTTGGGGACCTGTGCTAATTATTATTCAGACTTCATCTGATGCTAGGTGGAGTTAATGCTGGTTCTTGGTCTCCTGGTTCTTCCTGCTCATTTCAAGCTGAGTACTGTGGTTATTGGTGGAAGTTGTATTCCTACTTAGTTGTTTACTTCTCTCACTAATGGGGACAATGAGTGGCCAAGGATCGTGGTTCAGATGCGTTCTTATCAGGACGGGCATCTGCCATAGGCAGGTATGGTCTCTTATTCTGTGTCACATAGGGAAGTTTCCTCTCTCCATCTGCTATACCACACGTTTCCTGTAGTGGCTTATGTTCTGTATTCCAATGCGTGAACATAGCCCAGGAACTGTTCGGGGGAGCGCATTCAGTACATTCTGATCAGACATGACAATGGTCCTGCTACATTGCAATCTAATGTAAGTGAATATAATCATGACATAACTAGTAAGCTGCTGAGACCTGACAATCGCAAGAAATCCAACCCTGATGGCAGCATTTACTTGCATTCAGATGCAATATAGTAGGGCTCTAGTAAAATCCTTTGCCACGTTGCATGTGTTGCACTGAAAGCTGCCATGTAGACCTAGCATACATGCCAAGAAAGTATTACGTCTAGTATTATGTAATCCTAATTGGCACTGTTTGGTGGTTAGGATATGTCTGCAATAATAGTTATTACCAATGCATATGGTTACAGCTCAGGAAACCCATGGTAAACCACACAGCAAGAGGTCACAAGTCATATGTGGCTCCTGAGCCACTAGTTGGGGATTATTATCATTTAGTATTGATCACTCTCTTACAATAGAACTTGCTCAGATCAATATATTTTTGGGGCAGTTATAGCTAAATGATGGAATAGCCTAACGTGAAAGAGGTTATCCAATACTATTCACCTTCTTGTATCTTCAACAATTTAATTCTGAAGCTCCAGCGGTCCCCAAGCTTTGTTTGCAAACTGCTAGCATGTGACAAATGCAGCTAATTAGTGGTTTCTGCAGCCATGTACCTTACTACTGGCTGCATAGAACAATTATGGCCATCATAATGCCTGTAGTATGCTGTATGCCTGCTGCAGCGGTCACAAGCTAGCCATTTGTAAGCAAACACTAGGAGGGCCACCAAAACTTCAGCTCTGGTAATTTTTCTGTCATTGCTTTTAGAACATTTGAACCTGTACTGTAGTTTTATTTTACTTTTACAAGATCATTTACAGATTAAAATGTGGACTGCTGTAAACCCATCTCTGTTTGCCTACAACTTTAAATTCAAGCACAGAGAGGTTTGTACTGCAGAATCATAGGGACTCTGTGTACTACCATAACATGGCAATGGTATGTGCACGGATAGTGTTAAGCAATTATTGAAATATTTGGGTCGGAAACACCCAACCTTCAAAAATTAATCATAAAAATCTGGAGAGAGAGAGTGTGTTCAAATCCCATCATGGATAATTTCTGTATCCAGATGTTGCCCTTGGACAGATTTGAGCCTACAACTCCAGCACTAAAAAACAGCAGTGCTAACTGAGCACCACCGTTGGCTGGTTTGTTCCAAAGGAAGAGAACAACAATAATAATAAACACACAGAGAACATAAAATCCCCATCCAAATGTTTTCCTTGGTCAGACTTGAACCTAGAACTCTAGTGCTGCTAGGTAGCAGTGCTAACAACTGAGCTGCTACAACTAATCTTTCTGCTCTAGAAGAGAACAGGAAGAACAACACGTGGATTGGATTTTTTTAATGTTCTCTTTGTGTTTGTTCTTGTTCTCATCCTCTTCCTTTGGAGCAGAACAAACAAGTGTGGTGGCTCAGTTAGCACTGCTGCTTTGCAATGCTGGAGATGTTGGTTGAAATCTGTCCAAGGACAATATCTGAATAGTGTTTTCATGTTCTCTTCTTGTTTATTCGTCCTACTCTTCTCCTCCTCTGAAGAAGAAAGGGCAAATGTCGTGGCTCAGTTGTTAGCACTGCCGCTTTGCAGTAATAGAGTTCTAGGTTTAAATCTGTCCAAAGGCAACATTACACACACTTTTTTTGCAAAAAGTCAAGATGAGCCTATCCAATTTTGCAAAAATTGGCCCAATTTTATAGCCCGGCCTATCACGATAAGCAACACTATGCTCAGACACTAACATGGATTTTCTGTAAAGAAAAAAATAAGGACTGGCTGCTGGAGTTGGAAAAGAAGAACGACTCCCACTCAATCTGGACAGTACTGGTCTAGTTGGCAGCAATCAGCACACTAGTTTTACATCTCCCATAAAAAATTATGTCTCTTCATAGACTCCAGGCCTGAGAAGTTTCAGTGGAACCACAAATAGCAATGAGAGTAAAAGCAGGTGTTATTCTGCCGAATGCTGCAAACACAGATTTCATTCTCTCGGTTAGCATGGAACTGATGTGTTGGATGGCCTGGAGTTTTGTTTTTGAATTCTGGCCCAGGAAATTAGGCTGAGTGTAACCAGTTTCGTAATAAAAGTGGCTTCTGGACTGAGTTTCTTATGTGTATATCTCTGCGTGCCCATCGACCTGAGGAAATGCTGATCCAATCTTGCAACACTATTGTTATTGTCTATTGAGGGATGGAAAATGTCTTCCCCTAGATAAATGTTTTCTTTTTGCATTTACTCGACTAATGGTCAATCTTGCCTCTGTCATAAATCAACAATCAGTTAAGAAAATAATGTAAATATTTAATAGGTCGCACGTGTCTCTTAGGGATGAAATAATGTATTTGTGATTCCAGTGGGACGGTGGTTATCTCAGGAATAGGTCAGCCTAGATTATAGAAGTTTAGTCCTGTGAATAAAGCCATCACTTAAAAGGGAGACACAGCTGTGAATCTTTCCCTTGTTAGCACTAAGTGCTCTTATCGTTGCCCTTGACAGATTCGGGCTGACATTTCCTTATTTGTATTCCAGATTTAAAACTCAATTACTATTTACTGCTTTCTCCTGACATCAAATGCCACTATTAAATAATATATATGTAGGCAATGTGTGACTTTGCAATTAAATCAATAGTTAAAGGGAATCTGTCACCTACTTTTAGATCTGTAGGCTAAGCTTACAGGCTGAAATTAGGTGACCTAGCTAAGTCTAAGGATGCAAGTTTTATACTTACCTTCCACATCATTCCCCCGCCGTTGGTGTTGGACACCACCATTGAATGCATTGAGCGATGCTCGTAAGTGGTCCACCTATAAAATTAGGACAGATGGACTACTTAGCAGCACCCTCAATGCATTGCGCAGTAGCTTTCACACTGGGGGACGAAAACGGGGGAGGTAAGTATAAAACCCACATCCCCGGACCAGGGGCGTAACTAAAGGCTCATGGGCCCAGGTGCAAAGGTTTATCTTGGGGTCCCCCAACCTCTCTTAACTACTTATCGCAGAGGCATAACTTGAAGATCATGAGCCCCAATGCAAAACCTGTAACAGGGCCTCCAGCTATAATGCTTTATTCATAGTACTAGGCTCCCGATATGGAGTAGAGAGACCTTATGGGAACTCTAAGGCTCCTGGGTCCAGGTATAACCGCCTCCCCTATAGTTATGCCAGTGCCCTGGACTCCATGGGTCACATAATTTCAGCCTATAACATAGTATATTATGCTGAAAGAAGACATATCCATTTAGTTCAGCCTGTTTCCACCCTCCCCCTTGTTGATCAAGTGGAAGGCAAATAAAGCTAATGAGGCAGAAGCTAAGCTTAGCTTATAGGGCTAAAAGTAGGTGACAGAGTCTCTTTAAGAACTACTAAAGTATCCATATTACCCTACAATGTAGGCTTACCAAAAAGTGGATCACTAGAATCATAAAAAGTTTATCATTTTGAGTGGGACAATTTTTCATTCTACAGAAACAGATTTAACTTTTATCTTTATTTTTCTCACTGCAATAGCAAACATATATGTAGTGGGCTCTGCCTAATATGGGAACCTTTTCATGCTTTAAAGATAATTGGGTTAAAGGCATTACATCACAGCCTTTCCAAGAACTAGGTTGTGTTTCATTTACTAGCTGTTAAACGCCTGACAGCTGTTCCAGCGACTATCACTCCTATGCTTTTACATAGGATCGTAGTTGATCAGATAATGGAGGTGGAATGGCTGGAGATCTCTTTCGGTCTTCATTCACAGTAAACAGGAGTTGTTCAAAGATTGAGCCAATCCTGTTTACACTTAAACAGAAACTGATCAGTAGTTGTCCTAGATCAGCCAACTGAACTGAAACAACTACCGTAGTGACTATTGAGTGACTCCTCGCTTAATGCCCTGTCGGGGGCCGTGTGTACATGAGCTGACAGTCACATATAATCACTCGTTCCAGCGATTATTCCGGTGACTATTGACCCATGTAAAAGTACCTTTAAATTTTGATGCTTCCCAGCACTTACTCCAAGCAGCTGCTTAAAAAGGTTGTGGTACTTCATTAAATACTGCAGCCTCTTCATTGCACACTGGACATTTTGTAGCAGTGGTAATATTGCAGCTAAAACCCAATAACTTGAATGGGAGTGAGCTGCACTAAGGCCATGTGACCAATGAATGGGACATCATGTGCCGGATCAACTACTGCGGCTTCTTCAAACAGCTGATTGGTGGACATTGAATCCCACCAATCAGATGTTGATGACCTGTTCTAAGTAGAGATGAGCTAGTGCACTTGCTAAGGCTAACTACTCGAGCGAGTAGTGCCTTAGCGCGGGTGACAGGTGAGTTGCTGCGGTGAGTAGGGGGGAGCGGGGGGGGGGGGGGGAGAGAGTGAGAGAGGGATCTCCCCTCCGTTCCTCCCTGCTCTCCCCCGCTGTTCCCCGCCCCCTGAATCTTTACAGACGAGCGGGAGGATACTCAGCTAAGGCACTACTCGCTCGAGTAGTTATCCTTAGTGAGTATACTCACTCATCTCTAGTTCTAAGAATAGGTCAACATTTAAATAGCCTTTTAGATAGGTTTATTGGATCATTAACATTAGATAGGATCATTGGCATTGGACATTAGATAGGATCATTGGCATTGGGCACAATCCTTTGCATGAATGTTCAATTGCTCAATAATCCATCCATCTGAATGTGGCGCCGTCCCCTAACGAACAAGTAAATGCACATTTGTCGGGTAAAAACCCCTTTTATGTGACACAGAAAATGACTATTGTTGACAGCACATTCCCTTGTGCAAACATGGGACACCCAGCCAACAATAATGAAACTCTATTGGAAAGAACGATTGTTTATACGATCATTCCTCCCCTACCAGTATCTGAATTGGCCTCTGTAAAGGGCAGGCAAACAAGCTTCAATCTTCTTTATTAGTGTTCATCATCAAGAAATAATTGATTCCTATAAAAGGACCTAATAGTCCTGGAAAAACCCTTTAATCATCAACATTTTCTTGTTATAGCTTATATGATAGTCTGTCAAAAGTGCAGCAATAAACTGATATAACAGCGTCAATGTAGGCAGCTATATCATAGTCCATAGCAGCCAATTGTCCATATATATGGGCCAAAAATAAATTACACTACGGGTATATTCAAGAGCAGCAGATTTGAATGGGCTTATAGATATCCATGCACATGATGCAAAAAACTTTGTGGCAATTATAGAATAGAAAGGTGTTCAACAAATGTGCTGCAATTGAACCTACAATAAGCAGATTTTGATAAGTTTTTGATTATGCAGTTTTTGAAACCAAAGCCAGAAGCAGATTCAAAAAAGAGAATTAGTATCTGTCAGCCATACCTCCATTTGTTCCCAGTTTTTAAATATGTGAAGAGAAAACGCATGGCGTGCTTCATCTAACCCGTAGGGACTCTCTGTGTTACTGTTAGGGGTTCATGCACATAGCTCTGCCATATGTATGGGCCCTGCTGGATGTAGTTATAGAAAAGTGCAAGTCTTGACAGCTGATATGATTTAAGAGGGCTGAAAGGTCATATAATATTTTGCCAGCCTTGGCAACGTCAAATTACCCACTATTTTTCAACCACTGTAAATGTCAAGCAGTGGGTACTGCGACAAATTGATTGTCTTATCTAAGCCAAAGTCTGGTCTTCTCACATTTTGATTGTGGTTGCAATCACTTAGAAGATGTCTTCTCTTAAACTGAAGGGAGCACTCACTCCAAAGAAATTTCCAAAGAAATAAATTGTAAGGCTGAGTGAATTTAACTACTTCGGCAATTCTTTTTTTGCCTACATACTGAAGTGTATCCAGGATATTGGCTTCCCGGCAGTAAACAGGTTAATGTCTGCCCTGCATCATTTTGACAGATCAATAAGCACTGACATTTGAAGCCTCTCTAGCTGTAGAAGAGACGAGTTGCTGTCAGGGTAAGGCCCATGGGTAAAAAGAAAGCTTTAGATGCCAATTACCGAATAACTATTTATTCCATTCTCACAAAGATGAAGACAGCACATCAGAAATCCTAATGACTGCCAGAGAGATTACAAATGGGTAGATAAGAGGTGTTAGCAGCTGGAAAGATCTTAGTCTATACTGGAATATTAGCTATTTATTAGTAAACATTCTTATATAAGCTCTCCTTATACCAATATAATTCATTATCAGAAATCATTGTAGAATGTGGTATTCCAACATGAACCTTTAAGGAATGAACTCAGGCATTCACTTTACACCTTCATACTTCTGCATATGTTACCTTCTCATAGTCCAACAGTACATTACCATGCTTTTCCATATTACATGATTGCTTAGCAGCTCCTATAAGGGACTTTTTACACGGGACGGAATTACACGCAGGGAGCAGCCAAGCGTGGAATTCAACACCAATATCCACTGGTCTAACTGTGGGTTTGGATGTAGAATTGCAGGCAGGTTTGAAGCCATTTTCAATGCTGCATCAAAATTTGCAGGTAGTCTGTGGATTTTGGTACAGAATTTATTGCAGCTTGCAGTATGTGTATATGTACAAAAACACTGATCAACGCTTGAGATTTATATACAGGGGGTGTACAAAAATATAGAAACACCGCACGAAATGCACACATTAAGTTACATATGATTAAAAATCATATTTCAATAATACATGTAGAGACCAATTTTAAGTGGAGGCAATATGACACAGATGATCCCAGGTAGAAATGAATATCTGCCCAAGTAACAAGGTTCCATTGGTCAGTGGTGTGAGCCATTCAGCTGCTATTACCAGCTGGTTTCCAAAACCACCCAGAGCAGGGCAAGAGGTGAAGCAAACACAAATTTGGAGGGAAAGCTCTCAGCCAAGTAGGAGTCAAAAGGGTATCTCAGTGCTACTGATTAAAATCCCACGCATTTCGTATGGTGTCTCCATATTTTTGTCCACCCCATATGTGTGTGTGTGTGTGTATATATATATATATATATATATATATATATATATATATATATATATATATATATATCAGTAAAAAAAACTGAACTAGCACTATATCTCTGCACTGGTGCCCTATATTGAAATAATAATTGCATACTTGAATAGGAAGTCATGGATTTGCTACATGATAGACATGGATGACATGGATTTCAATTTTATGTTGTGCCCCTTGTAAAAGATAGAGAGTAAAACCCAATTGAAAATTTGAAAAGTACCTTGTGAGCAGCATAAATCGTTTTTTCCTGTCTCTATAAGTCCACGGGACCTCTGCTATGACTGAACGACAGTGTAATGAAAGTGGCTACCATAAGGGTAGATCATCCAGGAAGTCATCCACCGTCATCTACAGAAGATTCAGGTACTGAACTGCGTTGAGAGTCCCTGGAATGAACACAGATCCAATGATGGTTCCATGCATGCATCCTAGCAGAAGGAGGCAACTTCATAGACGCTTTTTCGTGTAAGTGGATTTCTGCTTCTCATATGCTACTCTGCAATTGGGTTTTACTCTCCATCTCATCTCTAAAATTAGGCCGGCTGTCCACGGGTGATGCGGTATCCCGTGGTGAAGCTCCGCCGCGGGAGCCGCCGCCCAGGAGCAGGAACCGCCGGCGAATCTCCGCTGGTCAGCCCTATCTAATAGATAGGCTGACCGCGGAGAATCAGGGCAATTCACAGCATGCTGCGAATTGCCCACCGCAAACGGAGAATCGCAATGATTCTCCGCTCGTGGATAGGAGTCGGCGCTTTCCATAGCAATGCTATGGGAAACCTCGGCCGGCGTGATTTGCCGGCGGTAAACCGTCGGCGAATAAACTGCCGTGGACAGGGGGCCTTAAGCATTGCAGCTATTGAACCGGCAATCATACATTTAACTGCCACCTGCCACTCTTCTTCCCCACCAATATTTAGTCTACTTATTGACAATACATACTGTACCTACGTCCTGTTTCCATTCGCTAACATTCACCTCTCATTACTGGCCACCCTACCATAAATGTGTATTAGAACTGACTTTATGCTGCAGGGAAATGCACATTGTTTTCTGGTACCTACAGGCTTATCAGCATTTTGAATACAGTATAGAATTGAGTATACAAGGAAATATAATAGGACAGCATTATCATTATTACATCCCAAAATTGTTCCCCCCTTCAATCATATCTGTGTTGGCCGCCTACTCTACTTTCTCCTTGCCTTAAAAAGGGCTTGTCTCATTATTGTTTAATTTTACATTTGCATCGCTGAGGTTTGCTTTACTAAAAAAGATCAAACAGGTGAAACCAATTATCTGAACCATTGCATGAAATTGATTCAGGTTGTATATCTTAGTATGTTTTATTTCCAAGCATGCATTCACTGTAATGACTACTAGATAGCCCTAGTACAGTAATATGTGGTTACAAGGGTGAAGGGCTAAGTATTGGCTTGATATCAAATGCATAATGCTCTACCTGCTGCCTCCATAATGAGGAGCAAATTCACTGGAGGATTCTATTGATCCAACATTACAAACACAACAGCTCTGCCGTCAAGTGTTACTGAAATCCATTATGTGTTCATGTTATATATAAAATCTGTGATTTTTTTTCTCGCAGTCTTGTTACAAACATTGCCTGACATTGCAATAAGCCATGAGATAATGGAAGTAAACATGTCCCTAGAATGAAAATGTAAAGAAAAATAACATCTATGTTATCACCGTGTACACAAGCGTCTGCGCTGAATGACTTATGGGCTCAGAGGACGCTTGTAAAATAATGTATTCTCATTAGAGATGAGCGAACGTACTCGTCCGAGCTTGATATTCGTGCGAATATTAGGGTGTTCGGGATGCTCGTTACTCGTAACGAGTACCACGCGGTGTTCCGGTTACTTTCAGTTTCCTCTCTGAGACGTTAGCGCGCTTTTCTGGCCAATTGAAAGACAGGGAAGGCATTACAACTTCCCCCTGTGACGTTCAAGCCCTATACCACCCCCCTGCTGTGAGTGGCTGGGGCGATCAGATGTCACCCGAGTATAAAAGTCGGCCCCTCCCGCGGCTCGCCTCAGATGCCGTGTGAGTTAGTGAGGGAAAGTGCTGTTCTATTGGAGTTGCTGTAGGGAGAGTGTTTGTAGTGAGTGTAGGCTTCAAGAACCCCAACGGTCCTTCTTAGGGCCACATCTACGTGTGTGCAGGCTGCTGTTAGCAGTGGAGAAATTTTTTTTTTTTCTCAAAATCGGCAGTGCAGAGCATTGCACCCGGTATTAGGGACAGAAGTGGTGCTTAGGCAGGGAGAGTGTTAGGAGTGAGTGTAGCCTTCAAGAACCTCAATGGTCCTTTCTAGGGCCACATTTAACTGTGTGGAGTACTGTGCAGGCTGCTGTTAGCTGTGTTGCTTTTTTTTTTTTTTTCTCAAAATCGGCGGTGCAGAGCATTGCACCCTGCATTGATACTACAGGCACAGAATTGTGTAGGCAGGGCCACAACACAGTTATTAGTCATTGAATAGACGCAGTGGGCCTTTTCTTTTTTAACAAAAGGGAAAAAAGTATATTTGCCCTGCCTCTGTCAGTTCTAAGGGCTCTGGGTACGTGTGTGCTGCGTGGAGAACGTAAAAAAATCAGACGCAACCAGCTACGGTTGAGTGCAGCCTTGCGCCATTTTCTTTCCTGCCTGGGAAATACCTGCTCTGCCACAGTTAATAACTCTGCAACAGTAAAGTTCTGTGACACTTTTGCAGGGCCGCAACATAGTTATATTAGTCATTGAATAGACGCAGTGGGCCTTTTCTTTTTTAACAAAAGGGAAAAAAGTATATTTGCCCTGCCTCCGTCAGTCCTAAGGGCTCTGGGTACGTGTGTGCTGCGTGGAGAACCTAAAAAAATCAGACGCAACCAGCTACGGTTGAGTGCAGCCTTGCGCCAATTTCTTTCCTGCCTGGGAAATACCTGCTCTGCCACAGTTAATAACTCTGCAACAGTAAAGTTCTGTGACACTTTTGCAGGGCCGCAACACAGTGTCAGTTATTAAACTTATTATTCAGTGAATAGACGCAGTGGGCCTATCCTTTTAAACAAAAGGGGAAAAAGTATATTTGCCCTGCCTCTGTCAGTCCTAAGGGCTCTGGGTACGTGTGTGCTGCGTGGAGAACGTAAAAAAAATCAGACGCAACCAGCTACGGTTGAGTGCAGCCTTGCGCCAATTTCTTTCCTGCCTGGGAAATACCTGCTCTGCCACAGTTAATAACTCTGCAACAGTAAAGTTCTGTGACACATTTGCAGGGCCGCAACACAGTGTCAGTTATTAAACTTATTATTCAGTGAATAGACGCAGTGGGCCTATCCTTTTAAACAAAAGGGAAAAAAGTATATTTGCCCTGCCTCTGTCAGTCCTAAGGGCTCTGGGTACGTGTGTGCTGCGTGGAGAACCTAAAAAAATCGGACGCAACCAGCTACGGTTGAGTGCAGCCTTGCGCCAATTTCTTTCCTGCCTGGGAAATACCTGCTCTGCCACAGTTAATAACTCTGCAACAGTAAAGTTCTGTGACACTTTTTAAGGGCCGCAACACAGTTATTAAACTTATTATGCATTCACTAGAGGCAGTGGGCCTTTCCTTTTTAAAAAAAGTTAAAAAATTATATTTGGCCTGCAGGCTTGCGCCAATTTCTTTCCTGCCTGTGAAATCAAATCACTGGTAATACAGCATGCTGAGGGGTAGGGGTAGGCCTAGAGGACGCGGACGCGGCCGAGGACGCGTAGGCCCAAGTGAGGGTGTGGGCACAGGCCGAGCTCCTGATCCAGGTGTGTCGCAGCCGACTGCTGCGCGATTAGGAGAGAGGCACGTTTCTGGCGTCCCCACATTCATCGCCCAATTAATGGGTCCACGCGGGAGACCTTTATTAGAAAATGAGCAGTGTGAGCAGGTCCTGTCGTGGATGGCAGAAAGTGCTTCGAGCAACCTATCGTCCAGGGACAGTTCTGCGCCGTCCACTGCTGCAAATCCGAATCCTCTGTCTGCTGCTCCTCCTTCCTCCCAGCCTCCTCACTCCACTACAATGACACATGCTCAGGAGCGGGAACACTCCCAGGAACTGTTCTCGGGCCCCTGCTCAGATTGGGCAGCAGTGGTTCCTCTCCCACCAGAGGAGTTTATCGTCACTGATGCACAACCATTGGAAAGTTCCCGGGGTCCGGGGGATGAGGCTGGGGACTTCCGGCAACTGTCTCAAGACCTTTCAGTGGGTGAGGAGGACGATGACGATGAGACACAGTTGTCTTGCAGTGAGGTAGTAGTAAGGGCAGTAAGTCTGAGGGAGGAGCGCACAGAGGATTCGGAGGAAGAGCAGCAGGACGATGAGGTGACTGACCCCACCTGGTGTGCAACGCCTACACAGGACAGGTCTTCAGAGAGGGAGGCACGGGCAGCAGCAGGGCAGGTTGCAAGAGGCAGTGCGGTGGCCAGGGGTAGAGGCAGGGCCAGACCGATTAATCCACCAACTGTTTCCCAAAGCGCATCCTCGCGCCATGCCACCCTGCAGAGGCCGAGGTGCTCTAAGGTCTGGCAGTTTTTCACAGAGACGCCTGACGACCGACGAACAGTGGTGTGCAACTTTTGTCGCGCCAAGATCAGCCGGGGAGCCACCACCAACAGCCTCACCACCACCAGCATGCGCAGACATATGATGGCCAAGCACCCCACAAGGTGGGACGAAGGCCGTTCACCGCCTCCGGTTTGCACCGCTGCCTCTCCCCCTGTGCCCCAACCTGCCACTGAGATCCAACCCCCCTCTCAGGACACAGGCACTACCGTCTCATGGCCTGCACCCACACCCTCACCTCCGCTGTCCTCGGCCCCATCCACCAATGTCTCGCACCGCACAGTCCAGCCGTCGCTAGCGCAAGTGTTGGAGCGCAAGCGCAAGTACGCCGCCACGCACCCGCACGCTCAATCGTTAACCGTCCACATAGCCAAATTTATCAGCCTTGAAATGCTGCCGTATACGGTTGTGGAAACGGAGGCTTTCAAAGCTATGATGGCGGCGGCGGCCCCGCGCTACTCAGTTCCCAGTCGCCACTACTTTTCCCGATGTGCCGTCCCAGCCCTGCACGACCACGTCTCCCGCAACATTGTACGCGCCCTCACCAATGCGGTTAGTGGCAAGGTCCACTTAACTACGGACACGTTAACAAGCACAGGCGGGCAGGGCCACTACATCTCCCTGACGGCACATTGGGTGAATTTAGTGGAGGCTGGGACAGAGTCAGAGCCTGGGACCGCTCACGTCCTACCCACCCCCAGAATTGCGGGCCACAGCTCGGTGGTGGTATGTTCGGCGGTGTATGCTTCCTCCACTAAAGCACCCTCCTCCTCCTCCTCCTCCTCAACCTCTGTCTCGCAATCTAGATGTGTCAGCAGCAGCAGGACGTCGCCAGCAGTCGGTGTCGCGCGGCGTGGCAGCACAGCGGTGGGCAAGCGTCAGCAGGCCGTGCTGAAACTACTCAGCTTAGGAGATAGGAGGCACACGGCCCACGAACTGCTGCAGGGTCTGACAGAGCAGACCGACCGTTGGCTTGCGCCGCTGAGCCTCCAACCGGGCATGGTCGTGTGTGACAACGGCCGTAACCTGGTGGCGGCTCTGCAGCTCGGCAGCCTCACGCACGTGCCATGCCTGGCCCACGTCTTTAATTTGGTGGTTCAGCGCTTTCTGAAAAGCTACCCACGCTTGTCAGACCTGCTCGGAAAGGTGCGCCGGCTCTGCGCACATTTCCGCAAGTCCCACACGGACGCTGCCACCCTGCGCACCCTGCAACATCGCTTTAATCTGCCAGTGCACCGACTGCTGTGCGACGTGCCCACACGGTGGAACTCTACGCTCCACATGTTGGCCAGGCTCTATGAGCAGCGTAGAGCTATAGTGGAATACCAACTCCAACATGGGCGGCGCAGTGGGAGTCAGCCTTCTCAATTCTTTTCAGAAGAGTGGGCCTGGTTGGCAGACATCTGCCAGGTCCTTGGAAACTTTGAGCAGTCTACCCAGGTGGTGAGCGGCGATGCTGCAATCATTAGCGTCACCATTCCTCTGCTATGCATCTTGAGAAGTTCCCTGCAAACCATAAAGGCAGCCGCTTTGCGCTCGGAAACGGAGGCGGGGGAAGACAGTATGTCGCTGGATAGTCAGAGCACCCTCCTGTCTATATCTCAGCGCATTCAGGAGGAGGAGGAGGAGGAGCATGAGGAGGATGAGGAGGAGGGGGAAGAGACAGCTTGGCCCACTGCTGACGGTGCCCCTGCTGCTTGCCTGTCATCCTTTCAGCGTGTATGGCCTGAGGAGGATGAGGAGGAGGAGGAGGATCCTGAAAGTGATCTTCCTAGTGAAGACAGCCATGTGTTGCGTACGGGTACCCTGGCACACATGGCTGACTTCATGTTAGGATGCCTTTCTCGTGACCCTCGCGTTACACGCATTCTGGCCACTACGGATTACTGGGTGTACACACTGCTCGATCCACGGTATGAGTAGAGCCTTTGCACTCTCATACCCGAAGAGGAAAGGGGTTTGAGAATGATGCTATACCACAGGGAGCTGGTGGACAAACTGATGGTAAACTTCCCATCCGACAGCGCTAGTGGCAGAAGGCGCAGTTCCGAGGGCCAGGTAGCAGGGGAGGCGCAGAGATCAGGCAGCATGTACAGCGCAGGCAGGGGAACATTCTCCAAGGCCTTTGCCAGCTTTATGGCTCCCCAGCAAGACTGTGTCACCGCTCCCCAGTCAAGGCTGAGTCGGCGGGAGCACTGTAAAAGGATGGTGAGGGAGTACGTAGCGGATCGCACGACCGTCCTCCGTGACGCCTCTGCCACCTACAACTACTGGGTGTCGAAGCTGGACACGTGGCCTGAACTTGCGCTGTATGCCCTGGAGGTGCTTGCTTGTCCTGCGGCTAGCGTCTTGTCGGAGAGGGTGTTTAGTGCGGCTGGGGGAATCATCACAGATAAGCGTACCCGCCTGTCAACCGACAGTGCCGACAGGCTAACACTCATCAAGATGAACAAAGCCTGGATTTCCCCAGACTTCTCTTCTCCACCAGCGGACAGCAGCGATACCTAAGCAATACGTAGGCTGCACCCGCGGATGGAAGCTACGTTCTCTCTCACCATCCAAAACGGGGACATTTCTGCTTCATCAATCTGTGTCTAATATTCCTCCTCCTCCTCCTGCTCCTCCTCCTGAAACCTCACGTAATCACGCTGAACGGGCAATTTTTCTTAGGGCCACAAGGCTGACTCATCTAATTTTTCTAAACAATTTTTATATGTTTCAATGCTCTTAAAAGCGTTGAAACTTTAACTTGAACCAATTTTTCGTTAAACTGGGCTGCCTCCAGGCCTAGTTACCACTTAAGCCACATTAACCAAAGCGATTAATGGGTTTCACCTGCCATCTTGGTTGGGCATGGCCAATTTTTACTGAGGTACATTAGTACTGTTGGTACACCAATTTTTTGGGGCCCTCACCTACAGTGTAATCATAGCAATTTGTATGTTCTTTGCCTGTACTCATGGTACAGAAGTGTGTGTGGGGTTGGCCTACACTTTAGCTACATAAATGTAACTTGGGCCTTGGCTATACTGCAGCTACTGAAATGGAACTAAGACTGCGCTCCCACTATACTGCTGCTTCGGAATTGTTACTGGGGCCTGTCTTGAGTGCTACTATTGCTGACATGGAACGAAGACTGCGCTCCTGCTATAATGCTGCTAGTGATATGTTAGTGGGGCCTGTCCTAATGCTACGGCTGAAATGTTACGAATTATGGGCTCTGCCTATACCGCTGCTAATGGTATGTCTCTGGGGTGTGGAAACAGAGGCTTCCCAAAGACATGATGGCGGCGAGGCCATTTCCCACCAACGCGGTTACTGTTAAGGTGCATATAACCACGGACACATGGAGAGGACACGTAGTGCCTCAAAAACATCCCCCCGCCACGGCCCACTTAATCCTGGCCACATTTCGAAAACCAACAAAATAAAACCGCGCTACTAGGTCCGCAGTCACCACCACATTACCACCAACGCGGTTACTGTTAAGGTGCATATAACCACGGACACGTGGAGAGGACACGTAGTGCCTCAAAAACATCCCCCCGCCACGGCCCACTTAATCCTGGCCACATTCCGAAAACCAACAAAATAAAACCGCGCTACTAGGTCCGCAGTCACCACCACAATACCACCAACGCGGTTACTGTTAAGGTGCATATAACCACGGACACGTGGAGAGGACACGTAGTGCCTCAAAAACATCCCCCCGCCACGGCCCACTTAATCCTGGCCACATTCGGAAAACCAACAAAATAAAACCGCGCTACTAGGTCCGCAGTCACCACCACATTACCACCAACGCGGTTACTGTTAAGGTGCATATAACCATGGACACGTGGAGAGGACACGTAGTGCCTCAAAAACATCCCCCCCCCCCCGCCACGGCCCACTTAATCCTGGCCACATTCGGAAAACCAACAAAATAAAACCGCGCTACTAGGTCCGCAGTCACCACCACATTACCACCAACGCGGTTACTGTTAAGGTGCATATAACCATGGACACGTGGAGAGGACACGTAGTGCCTCAAAAACATCCCCCCCCGCCACGGCCCACTTAATCCTGGCCACATTCCGAAAACCAACAAAATAAAACCACGCTACTAGGTCCGCAGTCACCACCACATTACCACCAACGCGGTTACTGTTAAGGTACATATTACCAGTCTGACTGGGGCATGCAGACACCTTGACAGAATGAATAGTGTGTGGCACATAGCTTCCCCATTGCTATGCCCACGTGTGCAGCTCCTGATGGCGGTGGCACAGGATTCTATTTCTCATTGCTTCTGTACAGCATTGTGGGCTATCGCCCCGCCCCTTTTAAAGAGGGTCGCTGCCTAGCCGTGCCAACCCCTCTGCAGTGTGTGCCTGCGGTTCCTCCTCATGGCAGACGCACTTCTAAATAGACATGAGGGTGGTGTGGCATGAGGGCAGCTGAAGGCTGCGCAGGGACACTTTGGTGTGCGCTGTGGGGGGGAGGGGGGGCGGTTGGTCAGCATGTAACCCAGGAGAAGTGGCAGCGGAGTGTCATCCAGGCAGTGATTGTGCTTTGTTGTAGCTAGTGTGGTGCTTAGCAAAGGTATGCCATGCTAATGAGGGCTTTTCAGAAGTAAAAGTTTTTGGGAGGGGGGGGGGCCACTCTTGCCACTATTGTGGCTTAATAGTGGGACCTGTGAACTTGAGATGCAGCCCAACATGTAGCCCCTCGCCTGCCCTATCCGTTGCTGTGTCGTTCCCATCACTTTCTTGAATTGCCCAGATTTTCACACATGAAAACCTGAGCGAGCATCGGCGAAATACAAAAATGCTCGGGTCGCCCATTGACTTCAATGGGGTTCGTTATTCGAAACGAACCCTCGAGCATCGCGAAAAGTTCGTCCCGAGTAAAGAGCACCCGAGCATTTTGGTGCTCGCTCATCTCTAATTCTCATCCAAATTGAAGCATGACCATCTGTATGCATTTACTGAAAAATCTATCTATGTATCTCATATCTATCTATCTATCTATCTATCTATCTATCTATCTATCTATCTATCTATCTATCTATCTATCTATCTATCCCATATCTATCTATCTATCTATCTATCTCATATCTATCTATCTATCTATCTATCTATCTATCTATCTATCTATCTATCTCATATCTATTTATCCTCATATCTATCTATCCTCATATCTATCTATCTATCCTCATATCTATCTATCTCATATCTATCTATCTATCTATCTATCTATCTATCTATCTATCTATCTATCTATCTATCTATCTATCTATCTATCTATCTATCTATGTCATATCTATCTATCTCATATCTATCTATATATCTAATATCTATCTCTCTATCTATCTCATATCTATCTGTCAAAACTTTGTTTCTTAGGGCTCTTTCACATGAGTGCTGTGATTTTCGGTTGCCCAAATCATAACCGAAAATTGCACGAACAAGAGGCAGTCACGACCAAGTCATGGCTGCATCTCCTGTTTCCTCGCCCATTCAGGTGGCCAGGTGCAGCGTACATACGCTACCGCAGCCAGGAATACCGTCAGCCGGGGGAAGAGAGTTCAGCTCTGCTAAACTTCCTCCCCGTTACCTCCCCCTCTCCACCCCTTGCCAGCTGCTGAAAGGGAGGGGGCGAGAGCTTAGCAGAGCTAGTGTGCTAAACTCACTCCCCCTCTCTGCCCCTTGCTGACTGTCGGCAAGGGGAGGGGATGGGATGAGGCATAAGCTTAGCAGAGCTAGTCATGCTAAACTCTCTCCCCTCCCTCCCCAGTCTATGGGAGCTGCCGGCAAGGGGAGGGACTTTAGCAATGTGAGCCACTGCTAAACTTCTCTTTTCTCACGGCTCTCATAGGCTCCCATAGGAGTCTATGGGAACGGCTGGCATATTCTAGCAAAAGATAGGACAAGACCTATCTTTTCCAGCTGGCATAAAAGCAGCTGGCTGAAAAGCACACCGTATGTGCTAACTTTTCTGGACAGCCGATTTTAGGCACCAAAAAATCATCCATCTGAACAAATTCATTGGAATCCAATGCTTCAGATGGTCGCGATTTTTGGCTGGCGTTTGGGTCAAAAATAGCTTTTAATTATAAACCCTTTTTTATGACCAACTGATGCTCCTGTGTCCAGGTCATATTCTGCAATTCTGGTATCCCCACTTTAAAAAATACTTACTTTTTTACTTTTCCCAGCTGTGTTTTAGCTCATTTTTTGAGTGATGGCCTGTAGATTTTTCATTGCTACCATTTTGGGATGACTTTTTTAAAATCGTTTTATTTTATTTTTTGGGGAGTTGGAGTGACCAAAAAAAGCATGATTCTGGCAATGCATCTTTTTTCTGATGGCATTCATTGTGCAGGATTAATAATATTGTATTGGGAAAGTGCAGTTTTTTAATTTTTTGTTAAAAAAAAGGTCTTTTACCTATATCCACTTATTTTTAACTACCTGTAGGAGTCTTTAACTTTTGATCATTTGATTGCATTATATTGTATTCTGACAGGCATGCTATTAAGATGTGCCACAGGCAAATCTCAATGTGCAAACAATCATGGCAGCCCTGGGGGCCATGACACCCAAATAGCATGCCTGCAATCTTATCGGCATTTAAATCCTGATCGATTGGGACATTTAAATTCTGCTGCCAAGATTTACTGTGGCTTTTAAAGGGTTAATAACTGTTACCTCCAATTGCAGCTGTTGCTGGCGGGTGTCAGCTGTCATAGACAGCCTAAACTTGGTGTGTATGGAACAGTCTTGGCTCCTGAGCCTGCTCCATACATAGCACATACAGTAGATGTCTATATATGTCCTAACTGCATGGGGCAAAGGCAGTAAGGATGTATATAGCTGTATTGTGTTGGGAATGGGTTAATCATAACTTTCACTGCTATGATTAGTGATATTTTCAGCTTTGAATATCTTTGTTACTTCTATTAAAGACAAAAACATATTTAAAAAGTTGGTACTGATATATTTCTCTTTAAGGGCTCAGCCAGACAAGCGTTTTGTTTGCGTACCTATGTGCGCAAGAAAAAAGTGCTTCACGCATGTTCAAAATGAGCATGGCTGTAGCTCTGTGCCCATTGCTTTCAATGGGGCCAGCGCTACTGCTGCCGACCTGATTGAAAGCAATGGGATGCAGGAAACCCATGCAGTGATTTTCAGGAAAAGGCTTTAAATATAAGCCCTTCCCCGAAAATCATCAGGCAAGCGCTTGGGCAGCTCAGGCTGAGCGCTGCCTGTGATTGGCTAAGCACTCAGCCAATCAGACACCACACTTTCAGGGGGTGGGGATTTTTAAATCCCCATCAAGAGAAGAAGCTGCAGAAGAGTGTCGAGGAGCCAGCAACAAGATGCCCGAAGCCCTGACAGCGGCGGAGAGGTGATGTGTATTTTTTTTTTTTTTTAAAGCAGCTATGGATGTTTTTCAGGGAAGGGCTTATATTTCAAGCCCTTCCCTGAAAATCACTGCAGGGGTTGCCTGCATCTCATTGCTCTCAATGGGCCCGGCGGCATCGCAATCCTTTGCCATAGCTGTCATAGCTGTGACAGCTGTGGCAGGGGATTTCTTCTTCCCCGCCAGGAGTTTCCTTGTCACTGAACACTGTGACAGTGCTGTCACAGTGTTCAGTGATGGAGGGACTCCCCAGGGGGAATCTTTCCATGCAGCACAGACCTTCCCAGCACACAGATGTCCTATCTTTTGCAGGTGCATGGATTTTGCACCTGTAAAGGATGGACATGTGAACACACCGTAGAAAACCAATGGTTCTATCAGACACGCCTTTTTTTGCACACACAGGCGCGAGCAAGAAAAAACACTTGTCTGACTTGGCCCTAAGAGTTTATAAAAGGGACAATTTATATATTGTGTTGTGTAAATTACATTGTAACTTACCTGGCAGTGAGAGCTAATTGAGGAGACTCCCAGCCATAGGACTCTTATGATCATCTTGATCTTAATGTAGACAACAAAGGCATATGAAGAGTCTGTTCTGAGGCCCATACACCATATGAGGCATTATACTATGGAGCTACAGGCAATGGGAGTGACACCATATGGGGAGAATAAGTTAGTGACGCGGTATCTATTGATTGCAACATCTGATGTTGTGTATTAGTTTTATTGAATTACCATTTTCTAGTCCATCACTATATTGTGGAATATTGACCTCCTAATGCTTGCCTTATTATAATTGGATCTGTGTGCAAGTTTGTTGAATTATGGACCATTCCATTTATTTGGATACCCTTTGTGTTACAAGTGTTTTCAAACTAATTCAGTATATAATACTTATATTATTTGTTTCAATAATCTTTTGATGTGTTATAAAGGTCCCGATGTATCTATTTAGTTCTACATGTATCACTCTGTCACTATATGTAGGTGTTTATATGTACATGTATCACTATCTACATCATTCTCTATCCACAGCTCTCTCTTTGCTTGGTCCTACACAGAGAAGAAGCATACTCCAAACATCTATTTTTCAATCTATGTCCAGCCACCTTTACAACAAACTGTAATAAACACTGCAGAAATATCATTTTGTTTGTATTGATTTTTTTTTACTATACCTAATATATTGCAGAATCCTGGATTAGTTTGTGCAGGTCTTTCATCTTCTGAAAACCAGTTCACTGGCCCCCAATTTATGACCTAACACATTTAATTGGACATTTTCCTGAAATAGTTGATCATTTTCAGGATTCCAAGAAAAGGAAGAGAAGAGATCAGACATGCATTTACGGTTTTTAGGTCAGTAATTCTGTAGGCGCTGAGGATAATGTGAATTTTAATGATTACTGGTATCTACTATAATATTAAAAACAGTAAAAGTTTATTTTCTTGTTTTAGAAACCATAAAAATTGTACTATTTTAAGACTTGTAGAAAGAAGGGTTCAAGAAATATGCTGAAATGACTGTTTCAGAGGCATAACTTGACGATACTGGGCCTCAATCCAAAATCTCTAACAGGGCCCCCATATAGCATGGACTTTTTTTGTATCTCTGGTCTCATGATCTTAGAGCAACTGGTGCTCCAAACTATCTATAGCTACTGTATGTCCCCTTGGTCGGCTCATATTTTTAAATGGAACCTGTCTTCACTTTTGTGTCCATAAAACTGGCTCTACCTGTACATTTATGAAATATTGTACTTTACAAAATGTAATTTGGAAACATTTTTATCAATTCATACCTTAAAAAAGGTAGTATAAACTTTTCCCATGCTGCATGTAAATTCATGTCAGGCGGGCTGGGCCTCCGCTGGTGGGCTGTCCTGACTGTTTCTCCTGGCTAAAATAATTCTCCTAAGGCCCAATGTCCACGGGTGGACTTGAATTGCGGAATTCGCCGGGGCACCCGTGCGGACGATCCGCAGTTTAAGCCGCCCATACAGAAACATGGGCATCCACAGCTGAATTAAAGCATGCTGATTTGTTTTTGGAGCCTTTGGTCCAGAAGACAAATCGCAGCATGCTCCATTTCAGTGAAGTGAATTGCAGACCGCCCGCAGATTCTGCAGGAGAACAGGAGCCAAAAAAAACCCTCCACTGCGCATGTGCAATGGCACGGTGGCCGGCGCTTCCGCATACATCCGCAGTGAAGAAAATAGAAGACACAGATGGGTAAGCAGACGACCCAGACAGGTCTGCAGTGTTCTCACCACGGCAGGGTCGGAATCTGCTGCGGACTCCTGCATGCGGAATCCGATTTGCCCGTGGACATGAGGCCTAACACTGACCCTCTCTACTCCTGTGCCGTGGATGACATAAGAGATTCTACATACACTGGAATATCCCAGCCTGGTGCATACACAGTTCCTCTGATCCTTTTGTGGGCAGATTTGCTTGATTGAATTGCGCACACGCTGCTAACGTCTCCTATGTGATCATGTCACAATGCCAGAGAGAGAGGCAGCATTAGTGGCCATTGTTCGGCCAGGAGAGACAATCCAGCTAGCCCACCAGAGATGGTCCGACCTGCAAACCTGACTGCTTGCTGTGAATTTATAAGTGGCGCAGGGAAAATTACAGATCACAGAGGGCTTGAGTGTTTTAAATGTAACTTTAGAAGGAAAGCAGAATACATGATAGGAACCAAGCGGTTAATATACTAATGATGTCTCTAATACATATCATGTGGTACCTGTGAATAGTAGTGTTGAAGGCATATACCCACATCTTCAATATGTTTAAGACAGAATGAAGCATATTTACTTAAAGCAGTGTATCATATGCTGGTCTAAGTCAACTATATGTCCAGTTAAGGCCTCATTTACAAAAGCGTTTTTAAGCAGCTATTGGAGCTGTGTGCAAAAAATGTAACCATGTGAAGCATTGGATTCCAATGACTCCATTCACATGAGCGATTTTCGGTTGCAAGAAAAAATCGGGCAGTCAAAATGTGAAATCGGTTGCGATTTTTCTCACTGCGTGAAAAACTAGGTCTTGATCTATCTATTGACAAAAAATGCAGGAAGCTCCAATAGACTCCTATGGGAGCTGAAAAAAAGGGAGGAGGGAGTTTACCTGCATCCAATGCTCGGAAAAGAAGACAGCTGCCGCTATTTAAGCTATTCGAAGCTATTAGGAGTCATTTCGAGGATTTCTGCTGACTGAAGAATTTCCGTTTTGCTACTTATGTTTCCCGCGATATGCCCATGTGAATGGATGAGAAAATGCTAATTAAGCTCAGGACACTATCACAGCTATTCTTCATTAATGCAATTTTCGGCCACGATGCGCCCAGTGGAAAAGCACATACTCTTATGTGAATGAGGCCTAGAAGTGGCAAATGAATTAAGAGGTGCAAGCCTCTTAATATATTTGTCTCATCAGGCGGCACCTCCGTGCACCAGATTGAAACCTATGCTCCCTAAAGCCAGGCCCTGCCTACTTTTTAAAGAGGTAGTGCGACTCAGTGCAAATGCCCGAAAAGTTTCAATTTTGGCATGTGCACCAAAAGAGAGACTTTTGTACACCAACAACTATGGATCATCTCCTGTGATATTCCTTTCTGAATAGAAATCGTCTTTTCCTTACACAACTTTTAATAATTTATCTGGTGTAGTGAGAACATTGGGCCAAATTTACTAATACTGTTGAATTAGTAGCACACATTTAAATTAGATGGTCTTAAAATGTGCCAGATTTAAAACTGTGGCTCTGTTGGATGATAGACTGTCCAGTCCAACATTATATCATCTATTACTTGTCTTAGGCTATACCAGATTTGGGGGCAAAATTTTGGCTAAGGTTTGGCACAATTTTTTGTGTGCACTGTTACATTTAGGCCACAACTCCTTTCCACAAAGTCCTTTGTCTGACGCTGTGAAAAAAGTGTCCAAAGTGTCTCATGTCATAACTGAGATGCAAAGCATGTGAGAAACTTTTATGGCACAATTTGTACTAGAAAACTGGCAGTTTTTTTTATTGTAAATCTGCCCCATTCTGTTTTAAATGACTGCATATAATATAGGTAGATTGGGATATATACTCTCAGTACTACTATTCATGGGAATTACATGGGTTATTGATTAGCAATATTGAAGAACATTTACCAAACTAAATGCAGCACAATTCTGGTTACATTTACATCCAAAATACTGGTTTATATAGCTTACATGACATATTTATTACATGTATTGTGCTTTAGACACTTTTTTGCACCTTACTAGACAAAGGAGCATGGGCTTGGAGAAAAGGAACATGACTGGGTGGAAAGAGCATAACTCAATGAGGCAACATGTGCCAAATTTCCACCAAAATTTTGGCCCAAAGTACACCAACCCAAAGATAGTGTAAAAGTTAGACAAAAGTATCTTAGCATGTCAAGCAAAATGCACTAAATTTATCATACTACATGACCCAATGTAATGAATCTGTCACATTTTCAGACTGCCTGGTATAAGTTTACACAGTCTAATATTGTGTGAGTATTAAACCAGCTGGTTGCTATCATATACAGTATTTTGGTCTTCTATTTAGTTTATGATTTTAATTATACCCAGTAAAAGTTAAAAGAGTATTCTGGGCATTTACTATTGAGCACTTATCCTTACGATAGGTACTCAATAGTTGATCTTTGGTGGTCCACCACTCAGGAGCCCTTCCAATCAGCTGATCCTTTGGCCCGCTGTCAGTGCAGTGGAGCCGAACATCTGCATCAACAGTCAGAGCTGGACATGTAATAGAAGGCTTTGCTCCCATTGAAAGCAATGGGAGTGATGCCTTCCTTTGCACTTCTGGCTCTGAGCACGATGAGGAGTCGGAAGTGTAATGGAAGGCATCACTCACATTAATTTCAATGTAAGTGAAGTCTTCCATTATACTTCCAGTTCTGTCCACCAATATGAACACCTGGCTCTGCTACATTGACTACAAGCCGGAGGGTCAACTGATCAGAAATACTGAGTGGTGGACCCCTTTTGATCAATTATTGATGACCTATCCTGAGGATAGGTCATCAATAGTACATGCCCAGAATACCCATTTAAGTTTTAATCACTCACTATCTCTGAACAGTAGATTTCTATGACCAAAATATATCCTAAAAAACATCTGTCTTTCGTATCTATAAACATCTAGATAGATTTTGTGTTTGCTGTATAGAATGCTGCTGCTTTATTCTGGTTTCGATGCATATTTTTATATAGTTCATTTATCATCGACGTCTTGCCTAAACCATATGGCAATAAATGTTTTATGAAAGGGGTCTAATTTGTACATTTTGGACTTCTCTAACATCATCAATGAAGATGGTTTACTGCAAGGTGACACCCAGAAAATCTGGCCCAGAATATAATTTTCATTGCCATACACTCTCCCAAGGATTTGAGTTAAAGTAGTAATTTTCTGGAGGTGCTGATCCCTTATTTAATATGCAGCAAAATCATGCCTGGCTTCCTGGTCTCTTAGTATCATTTTTTATGGTACCAGAGAATAATAATCCTTAATTGATAGCTTTTCCAACTGTTGTCAGATGATTTATCTGGAATATATTCTGCACTGAAACATAATTGCATTAGCGCGGCAGCTGATTTATGGCTTTTTTCCACAGTTACTAGGCATTTAGGACTAATTATTTCTCTGATCCAGTTTGGCTTTGGACACATGGTGAATCATCTCTGTGCGATATGACTAATATTAATGAAAGTTTCTTATTCCTAATTAAACAGCAAGGGGCCAAAAGATTCTTCTTTCTCTAATGAGAAATTAAAAATGGGCTGGAGTCACAAACAAACACATGAAACAAGAGTAAAACTTAACATGGTAGCAAATAGGGAAATCTAGATGAAATCACTTGCCTTAAACAACACTCATAATAGACGCTGGTGACGGATTAGTATTACACACATGGGCGCACGGTGTACAATAAAATGAACCATTTAATTATGAAACAAAACGTTATGAGCATTTTCATATATTCATGGCGCATTCAATACAGGACACGAGTGGAGGGAGCAGTTTGTAAACACAAAGAGGCATGTTTATTTCTGGTGCTATGCCACAATTTTGGCGTAATTTGCACAATTTTGGCACAAATCAATTGAGACAAATCTACTATTGATTTGCTCCAAAAAGAACAGATGCTACACCTTTTACTCCGCTTTTCAAAACTGTCTAGAAAAGGGGGCAGTGATTGAGGATTTTTAGACATTTTTACCTGCAGCATTTTAAAAAGTCACATAATTTGTTGCAATCTCACTCCAGTAGATTTATTTAAAGATACGACCAATTTATCCACATTGAACAACATTTTATAATTTTGTTGTATTTTTAAAGACTATGTACACCATTGCGCTCTTTTTTTTTAGCATTGTGTTTTGCGATTGGTTTTCATTAAAAATTCCTGCATGATTTCTATGCTTGTATTGTTTCCCAAGGCCCTGTAGGCTGGAGGACTGAAATCTTAGCAACATCTGTCAGTCAGTGTAAACTGACAGCTCTTCCCCTAGCCTGCTCCCCTGTTGTGAATATGCTTTCACTGTCTTTCCATTGAGCTATAACAGAGGGCTGCATGACATTGTCGAGAGGTGGGGGAGAGCAGGAGGACAGAGAACACAGAAAGCTACTTTTACAGAGGACTGTAATTCACTCTGTGTAAATTTTCTACTCTAATCAACAGTAAAAGAGCAGGACCAGTAGCTACTCAAACAGAAGATGAAATAGATGGAGAAATAGCTGTGTAGTATTGAGTTGACCTAGTCATGCTACACAGCCTCTGAAAGAGGAGAGGGAAGTGGGAGCTGAACTTCTGCACCTTCATGAGAGAGACCATCTAATCGATGAGTGCTTGGAATGCTCTCAATCCGGAAACTTGAATGTAGGAGAGCCTGCAAACCAAGTATTAGTCTTTCTAAATGCATGAGAAGGAAAATTCAATGCAAAAAAGACAAGTGTATATTTTTTTTTCTGCAGGAACTTAGGATGATATGTGTATATTGATTTTTCATGCACAAAGGTTTCCACAGCCTTTAGACTGGAGAAGGGAAGAAAAGCTGCTAGAAAACTGGAATCAAAAATTCCCCTGATGTAAAATACCACCAAAGAGTTGCATATATGAAATCTACCTGTAATGACCACTACATGTCCTGTTGCACTAGGTCTTTACATTTTTGGATGCCAATATTTGTAAAAATTAGTAATAAAACATGAGAATGGTTAAGGAGGGACAATTTTTGTTTCTCAAAGCTTCTCACAATGCAGTTAAAAAAGTAAATGAAGCCATAATCACCTCTACTGATCCTCGCTATTCCTTTTCCACTGCCACAATTCACCCACTGGTCTTCACTTCAGGCTGCAATAGCATCCCAACAACAAGACACGTGACCACTGCAGCTAATCACCGGCCAAAGTGAAGGCAGGTGATTGGCTGCAGCTAGAGTGACAGGTGAGCAGCTTTGAGAAAAAAATGTCCCCCACCCCGATAATTCTATTTGGTATGATGACAATATTACATGCTGTTGTATATTATTAAATTGTCCCTGGAAATATTTATACCCCTCAAGATACAAAATAATCATATATACTATGATGTATGAATAGATTATAAGGCATATCTCTGTACTGGCTATTGACATAGTTATACATAATGCTTTGGTCAGCTCTAAATCATCTTATTTCCATGCTAAACCCCTAATTTGATAACCTACCTGGTTAAAGTAGTCCACATATTTCATGTATTACTTTGACTGCCCATGGATGAACCCGCTGCAGCTTTGCTATGTCTTTCTTAAACACTGGTGCCCAAAACCGCAATATTCCATGTGTGGTCTAACCGGGGACTTTTATAGAAGAATAACTATGTTGTCATCATGTGCATCTATGTCTCTTTTCATGCATCCCATGATCTTATTTAGCTTGGCAGCAGCTGCCTGGCACTGGTTTCTACAGTTCAGCTTTGTGTCTTCGAATATGCCCAGGTCCTTTCCTTTCCATGTCAGTTTTACATTTTGTTTTCTCATTTAGTGTGTAATGGTGACATTTATTTTCCCTTCCCAAGTGCATAACCTTACATTTATTGGTGTTAAACCTCATTTGCCATTTCTCTGCTCAAGCTTCCAACTTATCCAAATCCATCTGTAATATAATAATGTCCCCTTCTGTGTTCATTACTTTACACAGTTATGTCATAGGTTTTGGTGGGACTGACATTAGTGTTAAGTTTAATGTATAATGCTATGTTATAGTGGGTCAATAGCCAACGGTGTCCTGTAGTGTTGGGAATTAATGCACTCTCTGTATGCCGCTGACAGAATCTATTGATTCTCTTCTTATAATAGGTGAAGCAAAAATGATAACATAATAATTACTCTATTAATATCCTGCGAGACATTCACTGAGAAGAATGTTGCAGTCTAATTCCTATGATTCTTTTATTGCTTCTCTTAAGTAAATGACCTATTATATAGTTTTCTCAATATGAATTGAGTAGATTGTGCAGGAATGAATCGATTTCTTCCTCTGTAATACAATGGCTGCTTCTTAGCCCTTAGCCTTAAGAATAGAAGACATTTAAATGATATGTTATGAGATAGCCCTTAGTATAACAGCTATTTTGTAAAATGGACAAGCTTTTGCCATTTCGGTAGTATTTTATTTTCCAGTCTTTTTTATTGTTGGTTAATGAAACTGTTCTTCGTTTTTTTTTTTCTATATTGGTTTTATATAGCATTAAATAAAAGCTTTGAGCTGCAGCAATCTACAAACTAGAAGTAGATTAGGTATTATAAAGTCAGATTTTGTATTTTCGGAGAATGAAATGAATTGCATGTCTCTTTGAAGGATGAACCAATAGTTGTCCTTGACATGCATTTTACATAAAGTCACACCGATATCCCAGCTAGTTATTGCCAGTGGTTTGCTCAATCTTTATGTATAATCTGTTTCATTCGCCTTTCTCTGCATAATCTAAGAAAAGTGTTAGCTTTCTAAATTACATTCAACATTTTTTTTTATCATCAAGGTTATGATAGTAGCTCTATCCTTTTCCTTACCATCCAAAGCTGACATTGAAATATACCTTCCTGGACGCGCTACTAGATTATTAATAAATGCTGAAAAGAATGATACTGTACCATGTGCATGCAATTATTTCACAGCATTGAACTACCGGGTGATAACAGCTGCTAAGGAGCCCTTTAAACCACTGGTAATGTAAAGGTGCTCCCCTATTGTTATTTTTATTCTTTTTGTGTGATTCTATTTGGAATATGTTATATCGTATGTTGTTTCTTTTAATTAGGTTGGAGGCGGTAGTCTCAGGAACCAGAACTGGAGGTTGAGCCAGGGCCATATTGATGACTAGATCCAAAAATGCTTGGATGTGGGAAGCTGTGCCCTAACTGTGTGAATAGAAGGGACAGGGAAAGTGTGCAGTTCTAAGTGCACAGAAAGAAGAGAAGAGTCCGGAAAAGATAAGAAATTCGGAGAGTAGATGGGTGCTGTTCCCACCGGTTCTGAAGACCAATGCTATCTACCAACTAAGCTGTTCGTTACTGACCTGTTACTGTTTGAACTAAAATTAAGAAGAAAAAGCACAATGTGGAACTATTGTAATTGTAATGACTATAATATCTTTCATAATTATCATATAATTATAATTTTCATGAAAGATAATTGTCTTTCTGCAACACAGCTGGTGAGGTGACCAATATTTGTCTCTGTTTTTTCAAATCTACCACCCTTATGGCACTCATGGGTCCATACCACTTGTGATAAGGCACCTGACAGTCTCAAACGTCAGATAAGCCCCTCTAGTCAGGCTCCTCAATGGCCTATGCTTGAGTTGGATAGGGATACGGTTAGCCCCGTACCTGCTTCATTTAGGTAAAAGGTCCAACTCATTATGAAACATAGGAACATATACTGATGTGTCCATTCTGTCTGCTCGCACAGCAAAGAAGCAGACAAATTTCCAAACTGACTCAAGTTCAATATTTTTGACCCCTCAAGGACCACAGGATTTTTGTTTTGCTCTTGCCTCACTGGGTTACTCCAACAGTACTTTTTTTTTAACATTTTCATGGCTATTTAAGGCCTTGTTTTTTTGCAGGTTTTAGATTTTCTCATTAATAAAGAAGAAGCGATGAGTAGCATTTCCATTTAAAAAGGAATGCTCAGATCCTCCATTCATGTGATCAGTGGTGGTTCCAGCAGTCAAACTCCACCAATCAGACACTGTGGATAAATCATAAGTTGTTTTGATAAGACGATCCCTTTAAGGTTTAATTTATGCATATTTTATAATAGCTTTTTAATTTTTTTGTATGTTCCTACAAGGATCAGTATTGATTCATGTTTAGAAAGAGTTAGATGATTAGGATTGGAGTTGTTTCCTACCCCAGCTGTCAAACTTTGACAATGACTGTCAATCACATTTGCATGCCCCGCGTGATCACATACATGTTCTTATGCAAGTTTCACCCAAGTGAATTGTAATGTGATACAGATCCATAATATGGACATGCTACAGATGAAATAGCAATGGTACGTCTTCAGTATTTCAGCAGTATTTCATCTGAATGTGCTTCCATATTTGCTGTCCTCGATATGGATCCATAATTGCCCAATTAAAAATACCAATGATTGAAAAATGGAGGCAAATACAGATCAAATAATGATGAAATTTGACATATGGATGCATCAATATTTTAATCACTTTACATAGACTAAAATGGACTTATTTTTCATCAAAAGCAGATAAAAGTTGCTTATAATACATTTGTTTAAAATAGCCATAAAATATGTCCCTATAAAGAAATATGTAAATTTGCATTAGCTCTGCATTAGGGTGCGGGCAGACGAGCGTAGGCGTATTTACGTTCGCACGAGCGCAACCTATAATCGCCCGAGCGATCGTTTTTCACCGATCACGACCAGAGCTAGAAAGCGTATTTTCGTTTGTTCCTACCTTGCAAACTGTCTTTTCGGCGATCGAATATGCGTTGGCGCGTATTTCGGTCGCATATGTTCCGTTTTTTTTTCGAATTGCCGTTTTTACGCGCCGTAAAATCGCCCATGTGAACGAATACATTCGAAACCATTGCCTCAGATGGTCACGTATATACGTTTGGTCGCAAAAACGCGCCGTTTATGCGCTCGTCTGCCCGCACCCTTATGGTCTGCAAAATACAAACCATATATTGGCTAAAAATATGCTTGCCTGAAAGTCGCCTTAGTGACATTGGAAGCCATATGATTTTGAGTTAAGGGGTTAATAGAAATGATAGTGCCCATAAAAAGTATTCACTGTACTTGTCGATTGTGGCACATTTTACCCCTTTGGATTAAATTAGAGTCCATAAAAATCTCTTCTTGACTGTGCTTTATGTTTTATTGTGCAATTCCATCAAATTACAGTGATTTAATTATGATAATTCAGTGTTTATGGTTTTTTAAACATTGAATGTATTAGAATTTATATACTTCAAGTAAATATTTTTCGCTAAGACGCACCTGATTATAAGACGCACCTAGGTTTTAGAGGAGGAAAATAGGGAAAAAAAATGTTGAACTCACCCAGATCCGGCAGGAGGTGTTACAACAGGAATAAAGAGCAGTAGTACCGCTTTGGAATGAAATATATACCACTGGGTCAACCTGCCATTTAGGATCCAGGAGTGTAAATGTAATGGTGATCTTATTACTTGTCACCCAGCTTTCCAGAAGCCTTGAATGCCATGTTTGACTAGTTATAGCGATGTATGTGGTATAAATGCTTGCATAACTCTGCAGTTGGCATTCAGTATCCTGGAAGAGCTGAGTGACAATGTAATGATGCTTCCATTAGTTGTCACCCAATTTTTCAGGAACCCTGCATTGCATGTCTCATTATGGTGGCTCTATGGAGCCAGCAGCTGTGTGATAAGGAGGGGACAAGAGCCTCCCATACCTAGAGATGATTGGTGGAGGAGTGGGAGCAGCAGCAGTTCACTAATCATCAGTTGGTATGGGCGGCTGCTATGGAAAGATGTGTGATCCTTATCATACAGCTGTTGGCTCCATAGCAGGGAGGGGAGGAGAGACACCCATAGGAACAGCTGATTACTGAGCACCCTGCTGCCTACACCAATCGCCTGTTAGTACAAGCGGCTCTCTTCCCCTGCTAAGGATGCTATCTCGGCTGGCAGCTGTGTGAAAAGGACTTGCAATCCTTCTCACACAGCTGCCCGCCGGGTCCGAATTTAAGCATGTTCATTTTATAAGATGCACTAAACCCCTCAACCACTTTGAGAGGAAAAAAAGTGCTTCTTATTAAGCAAAAGATATAGTATTTGATACCTTTGGCAGCAATGACCACCCTGAGTCTGTATGGATAGTTCATATTGAGTCTCATTGATCCATGCAAAAGCACCAAATTAAAAAGTTGTTTTTTGAAGGCCAATCGTTATTAAATGGAAGCCGGTTTACCAAGTAGCAGTTATTGCCTACACTTTTTATTGGCATAGTAACTTCATACTTACCTCTTAGAACTGTTGTCTAAGCTGTGTTAGGCTGTTCCTCCAAATTACTGCTTTGTTTATCATGGTGTGTTCACTTTATAAAGAAAGATCTCAGTCCTAGAATTAGGTTTCCTTTTCTTTACATGTAAAGAGTAAATTCACTAGCAATGAACTTTTGACATGTACAGAGACATGTCAAAAGCATTGATCAGTGTGGGTCCCACTACTGATACCTCCGCTGATTGCTAGTAGGAGGAGGCTGCAGCGCTTACTCGAGCACTGTGGTCACTTGGCTGTCTTTGATGCTTTTTGGCTTTCAGCAGCTGAATACAGTAGCATAGAGGTGTAAAGTGGTTCAATAGACCCCTATCTGTCTGTCTTCTGCTGAGGGGAGCTGAAAAGTAGGGAAGACAGCTTAAGGGGCACAGAAATTGGATAAGCAGTGCAACTCCCTCGTTCTAGAGCTCTGAGCAGGTGGACCCCACTGATCAATACTTTTTACATGTCTCTATAACGTGTCAAAACTTCATTGGAAGTGCAGCTACTCTTTAGGTTTAAATTACCCTTTGAGGTAAAATACAACAAATGTTATAAGTTTTACTTTGGTTTTGAGTCTTTTGACCTTTATTTATTGAGCTGAATGACTGCAAATCCTTGTATTTTCATCAGCTTCACTTTTCACTTTTTGCCAATATCCACATTGCCACCAGACATTGATTCATTCCAAATTAGCATTTGTTATACAGGAATAAATGAAAGGGAGAACAGAAACTAAATGTGATAATCTAAAATGCTAAGAATGTAGATGAAAAATGTTCTAATGGATTTGTGTTGGCCATGCAAACAAATTGGAAAATTAACATTTTAAGTCAAAATGAATAACAGAAAAGTAAAAATGCAGAAACTTACTCAGAATAAACAGGAATGTGGTAATTTCGGGTTATACTATAATTGTATTTATTTAATCATGCGGAGAGCATGCAAATCTGTTTTGTTAATTAAATCCTGAGATGAGAAGGCGGCAGAATAAATTATGTTCTCTTTCTAGTGAACACTGAAAATATGATTTAGTAGACTTTTCAGTTCCATTAAGATCCTTTTAGGTAAACTGTAATAACTGTTCCATATGTGTTTACTTTGTGTTTTACAGCATTGTGAGACCTTCTCTGCATCCTCATTTCCTGCAATTTATGTAATAGAGGTCCCCTCCATGAAACAGGGAGGAGACATGCTAAGGGTGAGATGGACAGAACTTGCCTGGGAAAACAACCCATTCACATAGATTAATTCACATAAGCGATTTTTCTCTTAGACCGATGGTCCAAATTTGAAAAATGGCTGCATGTCCTAATTTTGGGAAATTCTTCTTCAAGAATTGCCCATTATTTTCCATGGCAGTGTGAAAAAATGCATCACACTAACATGCCATGCAATTTGTATGTGAGCGTGATGCGTTTTTGAAGCATTTTAGTATTGCCACCACACGCAGTTTTTTGCACATGCATGAAAAATTAAAAATTGATGTACATCTGATTCAAACTGTCACATTTTTATCATAAACACAGGGAAATCGCATATAAAATGGTTAGTTTTTCACTACATCACACTTGCATTTGTGAATACAGTCTAAATAAGAGCTGCTTAAACATTGCCAGAACTCGAATGTCCATGTATTACATGGTTGGCCAATTATTTAATCACGTATCCCTGGGGTGGCTTTTTTTTCTAGAAATGGGGTTGTCAAGAGGAGAGGACCCCTTCAACAAGATTAAGATAAGTTTACTGTATGTAGGTTGAATACAGCAAAAAAAATTATTGACATATCTCCTTTTTAATTCTTTTTTAATATTGAGTCTTTTAGTGGTTCAGAATTCTAAGGGTCTAGCATGGTAAGGGTTTAGTGGAAGTAAGGAACTCCCTTAAATATAGCACTAATTGTGAGAGATTCTACGGACACAAATCAGCTTTGAATAATTCCATCTCTATCTTTTATTGGACATTATTTGTGGCATTTTGGTGCCAGGAATTCAGGATTCTCTCATTAAATCTTAAACTTTGTCAGCAACCACACAATGAGGTCTGCCTGCTGCATGCTGCTCTTTAATTGTACTGTGGCCAACCTACTATAACTATGTCCTGTCCTTAACAAGAGCTCTACATTGCATTGTATATTAAGGGAAATTTTTAGTTCAAGTTTGTACACAAGCCAGGGAGAATTTATATTGTAGACTAGGCAACAAGCAGTGTATGTGTCCAGAATTCAGAATTTCAGACTTACCGGTACATCCATTTCACAAATTAAAGGTCCATTAGTGGTCAACGGTGTATTGAGGAAATTCTACTAGATGTGAGTGCCCTACAGTTACATTTATGGCAGAAGAAACCTGTGTTCAGCCTTATGTTATCAGAAAATAATAAACAGCACAAAGCATTTTATGACTGTACCTAATGAGATGCAGAAGGCAGAGACAAATCCGTCATGTCTTTATCTTGTATTCTGCAGTATTTAATGGAATATAGTTCTGCTAATGTAGGCTGTTTAAACTAACAATAAAGTGTACCGCTTACTAGTCAACGGATTGCCGGCTCTGCAGTTTGCTTATCCTTAGTGCGTATTCTACACTATTTATTAAAGAATATTGACAGCATTATGTACCGAGTTCTTAACTTGACATTCAACTAAATTGCAATCCTAGAAACAGTATTTCATAGTGTTCTAACTCACAATTTGCTAAATTTTCATGGTGGCACGTTGAATGTTTGAATGCTTGTACAATTAAATGTATAATTTAAAGTACAAACATTTTTTGGGCCATTTTACAATGCATCAGGGTGATATTGTTAAGAGTTATTTCAAATATTAATATTACCGTAGTAGTTCCCTTAAGTTAGAACACTGTTCTAACCACATGAATTGTTACAGAACTAAACGTGTTCTAATCCCTGGTTGTAGTTTACTATTTGATGTGATAACTTCAATGAGGACATTCCCTTCAGTTCTGAAAAAAATCTGAATATGATAACTTTTGCATACAAAGACACTGCTGCAGTCAATCACTGGTTATAGAAGGTCACTATTGGGGTCAATGATTGACTGCAGTAGTCATAGGTCCTAGTCAGCAGCAAACAGGAGGGACAAAGTGCTTGTGAAGTAATTTTAGGTAGTGGGAAGACCCTATTATTAGCCATTTGATACAATTTTACACCCTGTGCAAATCTGCTCTTCATATTTACTAGTGCCTTTACACTTCCTCTTGTAAGCTGGCAAAATACAAGCTAGCTATTGTCAAAGGGTCCATTGTTACTATAGCTTGGTCTATACAGTATCCTGGGGAGATACCAACAAAAAGACTTATACACCCAATTATGTATACTATACTACAATAATGCACCAAAAAAACCAAAAACACTCAACCAAAATATAAGTGCAAATAACATCCTTTATTACATGAAATCATAATAAAACATACATTAGTAGACAATATCCATATTAGGTTGTAAGTGGGCAAAAGTATGTCAATTCATAATAGTATTCAAATAAATAAATATATTTATCCCCATAAATCACACAATGCAAAATACAGATACCATCAATATGGATTACCCTACATGCCATGCCCCATGGTCCTATGTTTTAGACTTTTTGGTAAAGTATCCTGGAGTGTTAGAACAAAAGTGAATAATCAATATCCCTCACAGACATATGATCCAAGCTTCCGCAATACTGCCTCCCTTTCTAGGCAGTAGGGTGCAGCTGTAGCTAGGTGGCTGCCTATTCTTCCTTCCCCTTATCCGGGTCATAAATTGATGGCTTTTATTGTAAAGGCTTCTTTTAATTAAATACATGTAAGTTTTTTCTTTCGGCCAGAAAATTGGCTATAAGTGGAGTTAAAACAGTATGGAACTAAGGCAGTTATTAATTGTCCTCTGATACAGTTAAATACAGAATACCATTCATTTAAATTGCTTGTCCACTTTGGACAATTCTTACATGTTGGAAGTATCCTTTGACATTAAGCTGTGTTCAATCTCTTTACAGTGCCACAACATGGAAAATAAAGCATTACATACAATGTTCATTAAAAAGAATAGGTTGCTTGTGTAATGCAGGATAGTTCCTCTAGAGTAGGGATGCTCTTTGTGATGACTCTCCACTCTGGCTAGAAAATGAGGATCCTGAACTGAAGTCCCCCTTTTCCAATTAACTCTGAATTCCCTAATAAGGTACAGTATATGAAATAAGTGTTCTATACTAGACAATCCCTTTGAGATCACATTTGCCTTATTATTGATCTAGAACTATGGAACAATGAGAAAAAGAACACTAAAGGGTATACACAGAAGAAGAGTACCCATACCAAAATAAAAATGGGATGTCCACTCTTGATGTTAAACCTTGGAACTTTTTCATATTCTACCATAGTGACCAATAAATCATCGGGGCAATGTCATGTTACCGGGCCCCTGCAGTGCAACTCAACCTGGTATGAAATCAGAGGCCAGACTCCCACCTCAAGTACTGATTTAGCACTTATTAGAGTTGAGTGAACATACTCTGCCGAGCTTGATGCTCATTCGAATATTAGCGTACTCGATGGTGCTCGTTACTCGAAGGAGCATCAAACCGTGTTCGACCCTGCCCCAATTTTTGGCTCCTCCCCACTGTGATGTGCCTGTTTTGGACCCTACCCTCCACGACGCAGCGCGTGTCAATGACAACTATTTTGTCTGACAGGCAGGGGAGAGAGAGAGAAAAGTTCGAGACCCGGCGTCCCACATACAAAAATGCTCGAGTCTCCCATTGTAGTCAATGGGGTTTGTTACTCGAGTAGACCTCTCGAATTTTACGAAAAGCTCGACTCGAATAACGCGGACCCGAGCATTTGGTTGCTCGCTCATCTCTAGCAATTATCAATCGAAAAATGTTGGTTCTTTTTCCTGCACACCCAAGGATCCATATAATTGGCATGCCTTAGGTTTGGTTCACATTTGTTCACATGAGCATTCCATTTTCCTATTCCATCATAGGAACATGAAAACACAATGCCACTGTTGTGTCAGTTTGAGCTTGATTCTGCAGTTGGTCTTTGTTGACTCTGTTGGGTGTGTCAGCTGTTGGTGTACATATGGAGATAATTAGAAAGGGGTTTTAATTCCCTACTGGTGTGGGTTCTGTGCTGGTTAATTTCAGTGCCGTCTCCTTCTGCTGCAGAGTGGGGACATCTCTGGATCTGGTTTCCATGGTTCTTGTAGAGGCTTCTCGTATAAGTTCAGAGATTTAATACTGAGATTTATTCTTTGAAGTTTTGGTGTGGTGTTTTTTTCTATGTCATTTGTCAGGGTTCCTGAATGGCACAGACATGAGGGTGGATGCATCCTTATCAGGGCGGGCCATCCACTAGTAGGCAGGAGTTGTCACCCTCTAGTTCCCCTTATTTCTTCCTCATACTGCAGGGGGTTATTGGTAGAGTGGTGTGAACATAACCACCTAAATGGGTATATTTTGGCTTTCAGTTATTGCACGCACAAAGCAGATGTGATAACGAGCCAGGGATGGACCCATCACATGATGGGAAAGAACGATGTCCAAAAGACCTTGTAATGTCACCTGGTGTTTCCCCAGACAAAAAAAGAGTAGCTGCCTTATTTAGATATTGTACTAAATGTGCACCAGGGACCCCAAACAGAGCCTCCGATACAGATGTGAATGGAGCTTACTTGTATGGTAGGTATGAAACTGTAAGCTTTCACATGTGTAACTAAGCTAGACAGGATTTTCTCATGGAGGAAGATTCAGCACATTCCCTATGACACAATATTCAATTTCAGCTACGATTTCTCTGCAATATGTTCTGCCTTTAAGGGTTTGTTTACCTGATACGTGATACACATAACAAAATCATTACCTGGAAGACTGCACCGTCTATAGTTAAATTCCCCAGTATTGATATTCTACGCACAGCAGTGGAGAGCGGTAATGTAGGCTGCCTGTGATTATGACATATCTGTATAGGGTAACAAGAGACAATATGCTGACACTGCGCAGTAAATTGAGTTTTGCTTCATGTTTCACAGTACAGGTACTTGCCTTTCTGTTATAGAAAATCGATCTGGACTATATCAGCAGCAGAAACAAATTGCTACATTTGTCCTAATCTGTCCAAAAGGCAGTTATGAGAGAAAAATAGCACTCTACGTTGTCGTTGCTTTTTATTAGTGTTTTTTTTTCTATCATACTTTTAATTATTGCAGATGCCAATATCATTTTTTTAAGCCACCTAAGTGCTGTGCGGGTGACATGATAAGTAATCAGTCCTGGCCCTCGGCAAACATTTTATGTAATCTTCGGCATTGTTTTTCCTGAATAAAATGTAATTGCTTGTAATGATGCCCAATGCACATAATCAACCCAAAAGATATGAGGTTTCTATGATAAATAATTATGCATATGCCTGGCACAGAATTTCAACAGAGAAGCTCATTGCCCTCAACCAAGTTTACGGTGATAGAAAAAGCAAATTGAATTGGTCGGAGGGGAGTGATTTTCATCCTATAGCTCTCATTAAATTTTATATACTATGACATTATGACACTATAAACAGAATCGACACTTGGATGATAACTATTATGTTATAATCAGGCTGCTGTCACACCTGCATTAGGACTGAGTTCAGGGTTTCCATCTCTCTGCTCTGTTTTTGGAAACTAAACTCAAACTGAAAAAAAGGATCTCTTTTTTCCTATTGATTTCAATGGGGATTCAAAAAAACGGTAAGGGTTGTGTTTGCTTCCATTCCGTCAGGTTTCTGGGGGGTTTCTTGGACGGAAATATACTGCTAGAGCCTGCGCTATTTTTCCATCCAAAAAAAGGAAACCTGATAGAATGGAAGCAAATGGAGGCCTTTCCGTTTTATTTGTATTTTTTTTTTAAACCCATTGAAATCAATGGGGAAAAATGTATCTTTTTTTTGTTTGACTTCAGTTTCTTTCCTCCAAAGAGATGAAAACCCTGAACTGAGCCGCAGTGCAGGTGTGAAAGTGGCCTAAGGCAGTTGTCATTACTTTACTTTTCTGTCTTTTCTGATTTATTTCTTTATTGAAGTATGTAGTTTTCTTGTTTTACTTTAAAGATGGTCATACATATGTATTAGATGAGTGACAGCCAAACCCACTGATTTTGACAGGACTGGCCAACTATCTAATGTGTATGGTAGTGCCCAGACTATTTCCCAACATGGGAAGAACAATTGAACTTGAACAGTCCTGATCCTTTTGTTCTCAGGTAGATACTCTGCTACCAGAGGTGTCTGGGAGTGGATTAAGGCACATTTACACGCAACTATTATTGCTCAAAATTCTTTCAAATGATGGCATTTGAGCGATAATCATTGCTTGTAAATGCTGCCATCATTCACTCTTCAGCTAAATGATGATTTTAAGGTGAGCTTAAAATCCATTGTTCAGCCTGAGAAAGATAACACAGACCACATGCTGTGTTCTGTATGGGAGTCTGAGAGTACATTATATTCAGGCAACAGCCCGTGCAAAAACAATGGAGCTGTGTGAAGAGCTCTTACCACATGCTGGGCTCTGCAAACAGCTCCCAGAAGCCCTTTTACACACAAATGAAGCTGATAAAGTGTTAATGGACATTAGTGTCCATTAACACTTTATGCAAAATGATCGCTAAAACTGTCAATCTTTCAATCATTTGAAAGATTGTCTTTGTGTGTAAGTGGGCATGTTCTGACATCTAAGAATTAAGAATACACGAATGATCAACAGAGCCAAGCATGCATATGTATGAGGGGGGTCAGGAGGAATAGCTGTAGGGTGATCAAGTACTGTACATAGCCAGACTTAGCTCCAATCAGGATGGGCTTTCCCAATGGCAAAGGTGTATTTTCAATTACTTTACAAGTATTGTGTGTTTGCTGTCCTCCAGATTAGTAGATTTCTATTTGGTGGGCTTAAATGTAACTATTTTTTCCTCCATGTTGGCAGTTTAAATGTTATTTAGCTATAATTCCTTTGTGCCACAACTATGTTAAGTGTCAGCGTATCAGTATTGTTAAATGGGACTCTGAATATATCTAATATCTACAGTCATGAGAAAAACTTAATATACTCTCCTTGAATTCTATCATTTTACATATCAGGACATAATAAAAAAAAATCTGGTCCTGAAAAGGTCTTAAAGTCCATTTACATGCAAAGATAATCTTTCAAACTATTGAAAGATTCAAAGGTTTAGCAATTTTTCTACATTAAATGTTAATTGCCACTGATGGCCATTAACACTTTATAATCTTTATTTGCATGTAAAAGGGCCTCCCCCAGCTATTTGAGAAGTCCAGTGTGTGATTAATCACATGCCCAGCTGTGCACAAAGCTGCATTGTTCTTATTGTGGGTGCCTGCAGAATACAATGTTAACTACTGGCTCCCCACAGAGATAACAGTCTGCGGCCTACTGACAGATAAAAGTGTTTGCTTAATCTCCAGTAGCTCAAGGAAGGATTTCGAATTAACTTTAAAATCATTGTTCCAACAAAAGTGCTCGATGTATACCAGCTGAGCGCATCGAGAAGACAACAGCTGTATGCAGAAGATAGCGGTCCCACTTGTCTTCTGCAAACAGTGTGAGCCTTCATTTACACACTTATGTAAAGTGAACGCTCAAAACTGTCACTCAAACTGCTGTTTGAGAAAATTTGCCGGGAGCAGGTGAGTATGTATATTTTTTTTATTTTAACACTTTTCTGGATGAATTGCAGGGAAGGGCTTATATATTTAAGCCCTTCCCGACAATTCATCCCACACTCGCCCACAGCGCATTGCTTTCAATGGAGCCGCTGTATTGCCGGCTCCATTGAATGCAATGCGCTGGAGAGCTCCGGCCCGTTTCTAATGAAACGCGGCTAGGAGCAGACTTTCGGGCGATTTTCGGGCACTGGTCACGCGATTTGCGGATGCGCATCCGTCATGCGATCCGCAAATCGCGCGAAAAAACGCCCGTCTGACTAAGGCCTAAAGATGTCTTTTGAGTGAATTTTGAGCGATAATCGTTGTGTCTAAATTGTCCCCTTCATTATATGCACACAGAGGTCAGTTATATTTCCCTCAGTATATATATATATATATATATATATATATATATATATATATATATATATATAAAAGCGTTCGATTCTCCTCATTATATACACATAGAGGAGCATTAGACTCTCCTCTGTATATACATACAGAGGTCAGTTATAGTCTCCTCAGTATATACTCTTAGAGGTGAGGTAGATTCTCCTCAGTATATACGCATAAAGCTGGTGTAGATTCTCTTCAGTACATACACATTAAGAAGCATTATATTCTTCTCAGTATATACACACAAAGCTCAGTTATATTCTCCTCAATATATGCATATAGAGATGAGGTAGATTCTTCTCGGTAGATACATAGAAGTGAGGTAGATTTTCCTCAGTATATACACAGAGTGGTGAGGTAGATTCTCCTCAGTATATACACATAGAGGTGAGGTAGATTCTCCTCAGTATATACACATAGAGGTCAGGGGTAGATTCTCCTCAGTATATACACATAGAGTGGCCAGGTAGATGCTCATCCGTATATACAGTTATACACATAGAGGTGAGGTAGATTCTCCTCAGTGTGTACACATAGAGGTGAGGTAGATTCTCCCCAGTATATACACATAGAACAGTGTTAGATTCTCCTCAGTATACACACACAGAGGTCAGTTATATTCCCCTCAATATATACATATGAAGATGAGGTAGAGTCTCCTCAGTATATACAGATAGAAGTGAGGGGTAGATTCTCTTCAGTATATACACATAGAGGTGGGGTAAATTCTCCTCAGTATATACACACAGAGATCCGTTATATTCTCCTCAATATATACATATAGAGGTGAGGTAGATTCTCCTCAGTATATACACATAGAGGAGTGTTAGATTCTCCTCAGTATAGAGACACAGAGGTCAGTTATATTCTTCTCAGTATGTACACATAGGGGTGAGGTAGATTCTCTTCAATGTATACATATAGAGGATCATTAGATTCCCCTCAGTATAGACAGACAGAGGTCAGGTAGTTTCTCCTCAGTATATGCACATAGAAGTGAGGGGCAGATTCTCTTCACTATATACACATAGAATAATGAGGTAAATTCTCCTCAGTATATACACATAGATGTCAGGTCTGGCAGCTCCGGGGGTCTCCGTGCCTGCACTACCAGTCCTATTACCCAGCCTGCGGGAGTGCGGCACAGAGGAGCCCCGGTCTTGGTGACCTCCCCTGGCTGCTGTGATACTGTATGCTGGCTTCAGGCGCGCGTTTCCATGCACAGGGAGTGTGCGCCTAGTTAGCCAGGTTGCCAGGGACATGGCGGGTTACTGCCCCGTGTCCCTGTTGCCTTGACACCCGGGCGCAATCCTTCTGTGGCTGTCTGTTTTTAGCAGGCGCCAGGGGCTGCTCACTCCTGGCATCCTGTGATTGGGTCCTGCTGCTGTCAGGCTTCCCGCCCCAATCAGCTTCTGGGGTGGGAGTTCTGACAGCATTTAAACTGCTGAGTTTCCTCTTGACCTTTGCCAATCTACATTTGGTCTCCAGCTACACCCGTGTTACCTGTATTTGACTCCTATTTTGACTCGCATGCTTCAGACCTGACTTTGCCTTCGCCTGACCCCTTGTACCTCATTCTCTTCTGTTGACGAACCGGATTGCCTGACCAGCCTTTGTGTTTGTGTGTTTACCTGTATTTGTCTGTGTGTCTGAATCCTGCCCCGCAGCTAGCCTAGGGACAGTCACCCAGTTGGCGCCGTAGGGCCTAGCCTAGGGGGGCAAGTAGGTAGGGAAAGGGGTTGCAGGTGGTTTCAGGGACTTCCAGTTACCCAGACGCCAGCACCCTGACATAGAGGAGCATTAGATTCTCCTTAGTATATGCACACAGAAGTCAGTTATATTTTACTCAAAAAGAAAAAAAAAAATATATATATATATATATATATATATATATATATATATATATGCGAGGTAGATTCTCCTCAGTATATACATAGAATTGAGGTAGATTCTCCTCGGTATATACATAGAATTGAGGTAGATTCTCCTCAGTAAATACACATAGAGGTGAGGTAGATTCTCCTCAGTATATACACATAGAGGTGAGGGATAGATTCTCCTCAGTATATACACATAGAGTGGCCAGGTAGATTCTCATCAGTATATACAGTTATGCACATAAAAGTGAGGTAGATTCTCCTCAGTATGTACAAATAGAGGTGAGGTAGATTCTCCTCAGTATAGACAAATAGAAAAGCGTTACATTCTCCTCAATATATACACGCAGAGGTCAGTTATATTCTCTTCCATATATACCCATAGAGGTCAGTTAGATTCTCCTCAGTTTATACACAAAAAGGTGAGGTAGATTCTCCTCAGTATACAAGTCATGTCCCTAGGATTTATGGTTGCAAAGAAAAGAACTATCTCATGGGTCATGGATTTTTGCACAGTTTATCACGCCTAGCATTGAATATTGAAGTTGCAATAGCTGTTTGCTTTTCCTGTTTAGGAAGAAAAGAATGGTTGTGGCAAATTTCATGTTTGTGCGGTACAGATGTATGTTATTAGTTACATTAAATAGGGGGTCACTTACTTTGGTGCTTAGAATTGAATAATCAAGTTGCGACCCCATTACTTTTTCTATTTAGGACCTAAACAATGGCTATGCCAAATTTCAGATTTGTACGACACTGGGAAGTTAGAGAACTAGATTAGGTACATTACATAGGGGGTCACTTACTTTTGCACTTAGAATTAAATAATCAACTTTATTGGGGCATAAGCATGTAGTATAAATATGAAGCCCTTCACAGTATAGACACCTGTTTAAAACTAAATTTTATGAGAGACACGGGAACATTGGGCTTTCGTCTTTTCTTAATAACTTGGTTGGCTCTGCCACCAATTCAGAATAATCTCTAGACCAGTTCCTCTCATCCCTAATGGTTAGGATAACAGATACTGTCTCAAGGGTTCCTGACCTGCTTACGGGTTCGAGACTTAAGTCCCTTCAGGAGATTTTGGAGAGTGGGAGGCCTCTGATCAGAGTGTAGTAACAATATTTACAACTTTGTTATTATGTCAGATCTCTCAGCAACTCGGCGGCCTGTGACATCCTTCCAGAAACTGTGTCTATTGACCCCCGATAATCCGCTTAAAATTTCTGTTTTATATCGACTGTTTCTTGAATCTGTTGCTCGAGATGAGAGTGGGACTCTTGAATGGGCATGGGAAAGGAATTCCGGTGGCATACGCCAGGGAGAGTCGTGGAGGAAGGCCTACACCTGACCCCCAAAATAAACATGTCCAGGAGTATGCAAAAATGTAACTATAAAATTTTGACATGATAGTGTAGAATTCCGGTTGAGTTGACCAGAATCTACCCCCAATATCCTGATACATGCTGGAGGTGTCTTCAAGATAAAGGGACCTTCATACATTTGTAGTGGTCATGTCCCCTAATACCCCCCCTTTGGCAGGAGGTTGGTGCTCTTTATACCTCAGTTTGTCAATGCCCTTTTAGACCAACATCCGACATAGCCTTGTTGTCAATGATTCCAGGCTTATTGACCTGAACTAAGGTATCCGTATTGAGATTCTTCCGACTTGCCATGCAACAGATTATCCCAAGGAGGTGGAAATCCACCACTTCCCCTTCGAGGCTGATTTGACTGGAGTCCTTAAAAGATTTTCCTATTTAGGACCTAAAGAATGGTTATGCCAAATTTCAAGTTTGTACGACACTGGGAAATTAGAGAATTAGCAGCGAGTAAGTCAGTCAGTGAGGGCTTTCGCCTTTATATATATATGGATATCATTGAAGAAATTAGATATGAATGAAGTCTTATTATATAAATGTATGTAATATCAATATACATATATTTACAGCACTATTGAAAATGATCTTCCTGATGTGAAACACTCATAACTCATGTTTAAAATCCAAAAATTACTAATGAAATCATCATGACAGTTCGTTTTTATGTGTTCCTGTTGAGTAATTCCAAGGAATCCAAAATGTGCTTTCCCACCCAAAATAAATATAAGAACTGAGCAGTGTGAGGGTGGCAGGGAAATTGGATCGGAAAGGGTGAATGCTGCAGACCAGCAAACTGCCAAAACTTTAGCTTTTATAGAGGTGGTCAATCTTGCTGATGATTATGAATCAAAGGAATTTGATCAGCAGTATGCATAGCTGCTACATACCCTCTTAATTTCTTTTGAAGCAATAAGGGAGTATGGCATTTTTCACACATTGCTTCTGTATTTTGGCCTAGTTTTTGTAAAATAAATAATGACACTGTATAATTTGTCACATGTTGCTATTTATCTGTTATTAACACAGGCATTTGCAGAAGCACAGCATTTTTCAACACTGTGTTTACTGCTGTTTCAGCAGCATTGCCATGCATTTTTGACAACATTTTGGCTGCCAACGACGCCCAAAAAAATTTATACTCACCTAGCTGGCGCCGTCCGGGTCCCTGCCGCTGCTCTCCGAAGCTCTGGGTAGGCTTCTGGGCACCTGTCATCACCGACAAAACATCTTTTGCTAGTGAGGGGAATTGAAGAGCCCGTCTCCAGCAAGAGATTGCTCTTGGGTTAAGCCAATCACAGCCAGTGCTGGATGCACCTATCACAGCCATTCATTATATAGCAGTGATTGGTTCATCGAGCGCAAGCTCTGATTGGCTGACCACACTGGCTCAGCCAATCATAGCAATCTCTTGCTGGAGATGGGATCTTCAAACCCCTTCACTAGCAGAAGATGCTCTGTCGGCGATGACAAGTGCCCAAAAGCCTGGCCGGAGCTCTGGAGAGCAGTGGCAGGGACCCACATAGGGCCAGTTAGGTGAGTAGTATTGATTTTTTTTTAGGTAGTGTAGCTAGCACTTGCATTTAGCGCTGTCAATAACATAGTACCAAGTTGTGCCATTTTTTCAGCAGTGCTGAATCTGCTACCCGTTCAATTCAATTGGCGACACAAGGCTAAAAAACCGCCAAAAATAAAACATGCATCGCTGTTAAAGTGCAGCGTTGAAGACGCCGCATTTTGAAGCTTGTGTGAGTGGCCCAATTGAAATGAATGGGAGCGTTGTGCAGTGTCTAGTGTGAGGGAGGCCTTGGGATCAGATGTTTTTTATTATGTTCTGATACAGAAAACAGTAGAATTCAAAGAAGGGTGTGCAGAGTTTCTCAAGATAGCACTTCCTGTGAAATAGCAGGTACAGGCTATTGCTCTTGCCATTTCTTGATGCTTTACACTGCAACTTTTTCTATTCAGATTGGCGGCTGTATATTGGATACAAGTTCACCATGCAGTAGTCATAGAATAGAGTGAAAGAATTATACTACAACTGCAGCATGTACGTTTCTGCTATGCCTCCTATCACTCAGGGGCCATTCACATTAGAATTTTTTGTTAAATTGTAAAAAAAATGTTTTCAAACATATTGCTTGAGGTACCCATTGAATATTATTGGAGAAACATAGTTCAAAGGAGCATACTTTTCACTATGTTTGATCTTCCTTATCTTTGTGTATGTTTTTTTTTTTGCTTTTGTGGGATAGTAAAACATACAGTAACATACCACACTTTTCTGTACACAAAAAAGGTATGAAAATGTATGGGGTTTTTTTGCATTACAGTTAATAGGAAATATATATGGAAACACATGGCTGTATATATTTTTTCTTTTCAATAATTTTTATTGGATTTTACTGTAAACAAAGAATAAAAGAGTTGACATATTTGTTGTGTTAGAATACAATTTCTGTATCCTGACATGAATATTTTAAACATGCAATGCATTGTATGTTATTTTTAACCTGAAGGAATAAAAGTACACTACTTTATTAAGAAAAAAAACAAGTTTTTTAAATGTAAAATCACACAAATTAATAGAAACATATGACTATCCGCTTAATGTATATGTGTTAAAAACAGACAGCTATGCTTAATGTGGCATACATTTGTATACGTTTTTCATGTACATCTAGCCCCTTTATACACTGCAGTAGATTAGTTTCTGTAAGGGCTCAGTCACACGGGAGTTTTTATGCGCGTTTATTCACAAGCAAAACAGTTCACAATCTGTGCATTAATAAAAACGCATGACCACGTGCATTCCCACCCATATGTTCTATCTTTTTCCCGCTCAAATGTTATGCGCATGTAAAATTCGCACATGTGACCGCAGCCATTGGAAAGCATTGGTTCTGTATAGTGCCATCTTTTTTAACGTACCAATAATTGGATGTTAAAACGCCCGTGTGACTGAGCCCTAAGGGCGAAGTCAAGCGAGGATTTTTTTGCGCACGCTTATATGCGCAAAAAAAGTGTGTCTATTAGAACCATTGGTTTCCTATGATGTGTTCACATGTCCATCTTTTACAGGTGCAAAATACTCACACCTGCAAAGGATAGGACATAGTGCACCGGGAAGGTCCATGCTGCACGTAAAGAATCCCCACGGGGAGTCCCCTCATCACTGAACACAGTGACAAGGGGACTCCCCACAGGGCTGAAGGAATCTCCTACCACAGCTGTGATAACTGTGACAGCTGTGGCAAAGGACTGCAATGCCATTCCATTGCTTTCAATGTGGCTGCCGCTTCTGCCGCCACTCCATTGAAAGCAATGGGATGCAGGCAATTCCCACAGCGATTTTTCAGTGAAGGGCTTTAAATATGAGCCCTTCCCTGAAAATCATCCCTAGCTGTTGTGAAAAATAAAAAAATATATATATCACCTCTCCGCCACTGTCGGGGCTCCGGCATGTCTTCTCCCTGGTTGCTGGCACTGCTCTGAAGCACTTCCGCCTGGCCGGGGATTTAAAAATCCCCCGCCTACTGAAAATGCTGTGTCTGATTGGCTGAGCGCTCAGCCAATCACTGGCAGTGCTCAGCCATTCATTGAGTGACAGCTGAGCGCTGTCTGTGATTGGTCCTAGCACTAACCATTCATTGAATTCAATGCAGCGGAAGGTAATGTATATATATTTTTTTATTTTCCACAGCAGCTAGGGATGATTTACAGGAAAGGGCTTATATTTCAAGCCCTTCCTCGAAAATCACTGCGGGGGTTGCCTACATCCCATTGCTTTCAATGGGGCAGCTGCAGCTCCGGTCCCATTGAAAGCAATGGGCACGGAGCTACGGTCAGGTGCATTTAACACATCCATGCAGTGCTTTTGTTTTTGCACACATAGGTGTGCACACAAAAAAACAAAAACAAACGCTTGTCTGACTGAGCCCTCAAGTAGTAAAATAAATGAAAAACATGCCAGAACAGTTCTCTCCATGTCACAGATTCCGTTCTTTCAACTATCAAATTCTGAAAGACTGGAAAAAAATACACAAAATATAAAATTTAATAGAATAACTCACAGGAAACTCACAGACTATATCAAACCTTAGTTCAGACTAGTAAACTATATGAAGCAGTCTGCTGCAGCAGAAAGAAATCTTTCCAGCTCTTCATTCTGCATAACTAGAAGGGAGAAGAGCAGATTTCTTACATAAAATATCTACTGTACATAAACCAAGAACTAACATGAACACCTCATGTTTCTCTAACTACAAGACATTTATTAAAATAGTGCCATTCATGATGATAGTGCAGAATGCCTAGGTTGTACAGACCTTTGGGACATGTGGCACAGAACTGAGGGGCTCTTGGTTTCCTTAATTTCCATTACTTACAATTTTTGACAACTCTAACGTAACACATTCTATGATATTCAGTCAGTAGCTTTCATTTCAGCATATTAGCATACAGATGCATATAAGCATTTCAAGGATAATTTTATATTGTTTTTATGCCTTACTTTTTTACCTAAAGATAAAAGTCATAGTTTGAGTTCCAAAAAAACAACAATGAGACAGAAAAATGAAATAATGCAGCGATAAATGCAAACTTTTTATTATTGCAATTATTATTATAAAACCTCAAAGCTCCAGAAAGATCATTTGTAGTTTAGTCAATGTGGAAAACTAATTAAGAGCAGCATTTCAAATGCGAGTTTTAATAATTTCTTCTCTGGTGCAAGATGTGCCCAATAGACGAAGAGGCGCTTGACTCTTCATGTATTAAGTGCATCTCAGCACCTCCATGCACCTTCACAAAAATGTACACCAGGTACAACCAATATTCATTTCTGGCATAAATTACGCCAGTTTCAGGAGTTAATTATACATTCATTTGTCCACTTGGGGGCTGCTATACCCTCTTCCAACAACATTTACTTTACAAAAGTGGCAAAGATTGTGTAAAAAGCTTAAAAGTTACAACTTTTTGAGGACATCTTCATTTACACAAAACTGTACTATTTTTTTACACCAAAAACTGGCAAAAAAGGCCTTATGAAGTATATAGTCACTGTTTATTAAATTTCAGGACCTTCTTAGTTCTAAATTATCAAATTATATTTGATTAAATTTGGTAGATATAGACAAAATCCTATTTGTACCATTGTTGAGCCTCATTTATCAAAACTGTCTAAAAAACAAACGTCTTTGTTGCCCACAGCAACCAATCACAGCTCAGCTCTCATTTCTTAAATTGAAAGCTATGTTGTCATTGATTGCTATGGGCAACAAAGGCAGTTTGGCAGTTTTGCTTTGTTTTAGACAGTTTTATAAATGAAGCCTAAAGGGGGACATTTATGAAACATTTTAAGCCAGTTTCTAGCTTTAAAAAGTCACAAAATTTGGCAAAAGGCTTGTTTGCGCAACAATTTTGCAACTTTCAGCAGACTGCACAGCCATATAAGATTTTCCCAAAAAGGGGGTATAGCTTATTGCCCCAAAGAGACTATTTATGTATAATCTAAGCCAGAATCTGGCATATTTTTATACCAGAAATGTACGCCAGGTCGGATCCGGTTAACATTTCTGTGCAGGCACACAGAGGTACTAAGACTCGCCTCTTCGTATATTAGGCACATTGTGCTCCAGGAAAACCATGTTCCTTAGCTTTTACATAGAGTAATGATTTTTCAATAGTTGTTTGCTGAGTTATCATTCATAGAGGCAATCTCCATGCAAATTTGTTCGCAAGTCCTTTAAATGCAAACGATTGTGCCTATATACTATATGACTTTTGATCAAACAACAGCTAAATTAAAAACCAACGCCTGGAGACAAGTGAGAGAGAATTATTTTTCAGTGCCCTGTCAGTGGCCGCATATACACGGGACTATCATTGCCCGAATTCACTGTTTCTAGTGATTATTCATTCCGCGTAGAGGTGCCTTCAAGGTATGTCCACAAGGGGCAGTGGCTTGTCTGCAGTGTATATTCTGCAGCACATCCGCAATGGAAAATCTACATCAAAATCCACACCGTATAGTTCGAATTTTGGTGTGGATTTATTTATTTATAGCTAAGGGTGCCTACTAGAGATGAGCGAGCACCAAAATGCTCGGGTGCTCGTTATTCGGGACGAACTTTTCGCAATGCTCGAGGGTTCGTTTCGAGTAACGAACCCCATTGAAGTCAATGGGCGACCCGAGCATTTTTGTATTTCGCCGATGCTCGCTAAGGTTTCCTTGTGTGAAAATCTGGGCAATTCAAGAAAGTGATGGGAACGACAGAGCAACGGATAGGGCAGGCGAGGGGCTACATGTTCACAGGTCCCACTATTAAGCCACAATAGCGGCAAGAGTGGGCCCCCCCCCCTCCCAAAAACTTTTACTTCTGAAAAGCCCTCATTAGCATGGCATACCTTAGCTAAGCACCACACTACCTCCAACAAAGCACAATCACTGCCTGCATGACACTCCACTGCCACTTCTCCTGGGTTACATGCTGACCAACCGCCCCCCCACAGCGCACACCAAAGTGTCCCTGCGCAGCCTTCAGCTGCCCTAATGCCTCACCACCCTCATGTCTATTTAGAAGTGCGTCTGCCATGAGGAGGAACCGCAGGCACACACTGCAGAGGTTGGCACGGCTAGGCAGCGACCCTCTTTAAAAGGGGCGGGGCGATAGCCCACAATGCTGTACAGAAGGAATGAGAAATAGAATCCTGTGCCACCGCCATCAGGAGCTGCACACGTGGGCATAGCAATGGGGAACCTATGTGTCACACACTATTCATTCTGTCAAGGTGTCTCTGCATGCCCCAGTCAGACCGGGCTTTTTAATTCATAGACACAGGCAGGTACAACTCCCTATTGTGAAGTCCCTGTCGACCGACAGCATGGGTGGCTTCCTGGAACCCACCGGCGGTACATAAAAATATCCCATTGCAGTGCCCAACACAGCTGAGGTAGTAATGTCGTGCTTAATGCAGGTGGGCTTCGGCCCACACTGCATGCCCCAGTCTGATTGGGGTTCTTTACAAGTGGACACATGTAGGTTAAACTCCGTGTGCACCTACAGCATGGGTGGCTCCCTGGAACCCACCGGCGGTACATAAAAATATCCCATTGCAGTGCCCAACACAGCTGAGGTAGTAATGTCGTGCTTAATGCAGGTGGGCTTCGGCCCACACTGCATGCCCCAGTCTGACTGGGGTTCTTTACAAGTGGAAACAGATGCATTTATAATTCCCTGTGGAGCCACAGCAGGGGTGGGTGCCAGGAAGCCACCGGCGGTACATAGAAATATCCCATTGCATTGCCCAACACAGCTGAGGTAGTAATGTCGTGCTTAATGCAGGTGGGCTTCGGCCCACGCTGCATGCCCCAGTCAGACTGGGGTTCTTTACAAGTGGAAACAGATGCATTTATAATTCCCTGTGGACCCACAACATGGGTGGGTGCCAGGAAGCCACCGGCGGTACATAGAAATATCCCATTGCATTGCCCAACACAGCTGAGGTAGTAATGTCGTGCTTAATGCAGGTGGGCTTCGGCCCAAACTGCATGCCCCAGTCAGACTGGGGTTCTTTACAAGTGGACAGATGTAGGTTAAACTCCGTGTGCACCTACAGCATGGGTGGCTCCCTGGAACCCACCGGCGATACACAAAAATATCCCATTGCATTGCCCAACACAGCGGATGTAACGTCAGCTGTAATGCAGGTGGGCTAAAAATTCATTTGATTACACTGTAGGCGAGGGCCCACAAAAATTGCTGTATCAACAGTACTAATGTACATCCAAAAAATTGCCCATGCCCAACCAAGAGGGCAGGTGAAACCCATTAATCACTTTGGTTAATGTGGCTTAAGTGGTAACTAGGCCTGGAGGCAGCCCAGTTTAACGAAAAATTGGTTCAAGTTAAAGTTTCAACGCTTTTAAGAGCATTGAAACATATAAAAATTGTTTAGAAAAATTATATGAGTGAGCCTTGTGGCCCTAAGAAAAATTGCCCGTTCAGCGTGATTACGTGAGGTTTCAGGAGGAGGAGCAGGAGGAGGAGGAGGAATATTATACACAGATTGATGAAGCAGAAATGTCCCCGTTTTGGATGGTGAGAGAGAACGTAGCTTCCATCCGCGGGTGCAGCCTACGTATTGCTTACGTATCGCTGCTGTCCGCTGGTGGAGAACAGAAGTCTGGGGAAATCCAGGCTTTGTTCATCTTGATGAGTGTAAGCCTGTCGGCACTGTCGGTTGACAGGTGGGTACGCTTATCCGTGATGATTCCCCCAGCCACACTAAACACACTCTCTGACAAGACGCTAGCCGCAGGACAAGCAAGCACCTCCAGGGCATACAGCGCGAGTTCAGGCCACGTGTCCAGCTTCGACACCCAGTAGTTGTAGGGGGCAGAGGCGTCACGGAGGACGGTCGTGCGATCCGCTACGTACTCCCTCACCATCCTTTTACAGTGCTCCCGCCGACTCAGCCTTGACTGGGGAGCGGTGACACAGTCTTGCTGGGGAGCCATAAAGCTGGCAAAGGCCTTGGAGAATGTTCCCCTGCCTGCGCTGTGCATGCTGCCTGATCTCTGCGCCTCCCCTGCTACCTGGCCCTCGGAACTGCGCCTTCTGCCACTAGCGCTGTCGGATGGGAAGTTTACCATCAGTTTGTCCACCAGCGCCCTGTAGTATAGCATCATTCTCGAACCCCTTTTCTCTTCGGGAATGAGAGTGCAAAGGCTCTCCTTATGCCGTGGGTCGAGCAGTGTGTACACCCAGTAATCCGTAGTGGCCAGAATGCGTGTAACGCGAGGGTCACGAGAAAAGCATCCTAACATGAAGTCAGCCATGTGTGCCAGGGTACCTGTACGCAACACATGGCTGTCCTCACTAGGAAGATCACTTTCAGGATCCTCCTCCTCCTCCTCTTCCTCCTCCTCAGGCCATACACGCTGAAAGGATGACAGCCAAGCAGCATGTGTACCCTCACCAGTGGGCCAAGCTGTCTCTTCCCCCTCCTCCTCATCCTCCTCATGCTCCTCCTCCTCCTCCTCAACGCGCTGAGATATAGACAGGCGGGTGCTCTGACTATCCAGCGACATACTGTCTTCCCCCGGCTCTGTTTCCGAGCGCAAAGCGTCTGCCTTTATGCTTTGCAGGGAACTTCTCAAGATGCATAGCAGAGGAATGGTGATGCTAATGATTGCAGCATCGCCGCTCACCACCTGGGTAGACTCCTCAAATTTTCCAAGGACCTGGCAGATGGCTGCCAACCAGGGCCACTCTTCTGTAAATAATTGAGGAGGCTGACTCCCACTGCGCCGCGCAAGTTGGAGTTGGTATTCCACTATAGCTCTACGCTGCTCATAGAGTCTGGCCAACATGTTGAGCGTAGAGTTCCACTGTGTGGGCACTTCGCACAGCAGTCGGTGCACTGGCAGATTAAACCGATGTTGCAGTGTCCGCAGGGTGGCAGCGTGCGTGTGGGATTTGCGGAAATGTGCGCAGAGCTGGCGCACCTTTCCGAGCAGGTATGACAAGTGGGGGTAGCTTTTCAGAAAGCGCTAAACCACCAAATTAAACACATGGGCCAGGCATGGCACGTGCGTGAGGCTGCCGAGCTGCAGAGCCGCCACCAGCTTACGGCCGTTGTCACACACGACCATGCCCGGTTGGAGGCTCAGCGGCGCAAGCCAGTGGTCGGTCTGCTCTGTCAGACCCTGCAGCAGTTCGTGGGCCGTGTGCCTCTTCTCTCCTAAGCTGAGTAGTTTCAGCACGGCCTGCTGACGCTTGCCCACCGCTGTGCTGCCACGCCGCGTGACACCGACTGCTGGCGACGTGCTGCTGACACATCTTGATTGCTAGACAGAGGTTGCGTTGGAGGAGGAGGAGGAGGAAGGTGCTTTAGTGGAGGAAGCATACACCGCCGCAGATACCACCACTGAGCTGTGGCCCGCAATTCTGGGGGTGGGTAGGATGTGAGCGGTCCCAGGCTCTGACTCTGTCCCAGCCTCCACTAAATTCACCCAATGTGCCGTCAGGGAGATATAGTGGCCCTGCCCGCCTGTGCTTGTCCACGTGTCCGTTGTTAAGTGGACCTTGGGAGTAACCGCGTTGGTGAGGGCGCGTACAATGTTGCGGGAGACGTGGTCGTGCAGGGCTGGGACGGCACATCGGGAAAAGTAGTGGCGACTGGGAACCGAGTAGCGCGGGGCAGCCGCCGCCATCATGCTTTTGAAAGCCTCCGTTTCCACAAGCCTATACGGCAGCATCTCTAGGCTGATCAATTTTGCAATGTGCACGTTTAACGCTTGAGCGTGCGGGTGCGTGGCGTCGTACTTGCGCTTGCGCTCAAACTGTGGCACTAGCGACGTCTGGACGCTGCGCTGAGAGACATTGCTGGATGGGGCCGAGGACAGCGGAGGTGAGGGTGTGGGTGCAGGCCAGGAGACGGTAGTGCCTGTGTCCTGAGAGGGGGGTTGGATCTCAGTGGCAGGTTGGGGCACAGGGGGAGAGGCAGTGGTGCAAACCGGAGGCGGTGAACGGGCATCGTCCCACCTTGTGGGGTGCTTGGCCATCATATGCCTGCGCATGCTGTTGGTGGTGCCTCCCCAGCTGATCTTGGCGCGACAAAGGTTGCACACCACTGTTCGTCGGTCGTCAGGCGTCTCAGTGAAAAACTGCCAGACCTTTGAGCACCTCGGCTTCTGCAGGGTGGCATGGCGCGAGGGGGGGCTTTGGGAAACAGTTGGTGGATTATTCGGTCTGGCCCTGCCTCTACCCCTGCCCACCGCACTGGCTCGGCCTGTGCCCACACCCTCACTTGGCCCTCCGCGTCCTCGGCCGCGTCCACGTCCTCTAGGCCTACCCCCTACCCCTCAGCATGCTGTATTACCAGTGATTTGATTTCCCAGGCAGGAAAGAAATTGGCGCAAGGCTGCACTCAACCGTAGCTGGTTGCGTCTGATTTTTTTACGTTCTCCACACAGCACAGACGTACCCAGAGCCCTTAGGACTGACACAGGCAGGGCAAATATACTTTCTTCCCTTTTGTTTAAAAGGATAGGCCCACTGCGTCTATTCACTGAATAATAAGTTTAATAACTGTGTTGCGGCCCTGCAAAACTGTCACAGAACTTTACTGTTGCAGAGTTACTAACTGTGGCAGAGCAGGTATTTCCCAGGCAGGAAAGAAATTGGCGCAAGGCTGCACTCAACCGTAGCTGGTTGCGTCTGATTTTTTTACGTTCTCCACGCAGCACAGACGTACCCAGAGCCCTTAGGACTGACACAGGCAGGGCAAATATACTTTCTTCCCTTTTGTTTAAAAGGATAGGCCCACTGCATCTATTCACTGAATAATAAGTTTAATAACTGTGTTGCGGCCCTGCAAAACTGTCACAGAACTTTACTGTTGCAGAGTTACTAACTGTGGCAGAGCAGGTATTTCCCAGGCAGGAAAGAAATTGGCGCAAGGCTGCACTCAACCGTAGCTGGTTGCGTCTGATTTTTTTACGTTCTCCACGCAGCACACACGTACCCAGAGCCCTGAGTACTGTCAGAGGCAGGCCAAATAGAATTTTTTCCCTGCTTTTTACAAGGAACACCCACACTGCGTCTATTCAATGAATAATGTATGTCTTCTGGCCCTGCCTACACAATTCTATCCCTGTAGTATTAATGCCGGGTGCAATGCTCTGCACAGCCGGTTTTGAGAAAGAAAAAAAAATATGCAACACTGCTAACAGCAGCCTGGACAGTACTGCACACGGATAGAAGTGGCCCTAGAAAGGACCGTTGGGGTTCTTGAAGCCTACACTAACTCCTAACACTCTCCCTGCCTAACCCCCACTTCTGTCCCTATTGCAGGGTGCAATGCTCTGCAGATCCAATTTTGGAAAAAAAAATAAAAAATACTGTGCTAACACAGTACTGCACACTAGTAGATGTGGCCCTAAGAAGGGCCGTTGGGGTTCTTGAAGCCTACACTAACTCCTAACACTCTCCCTACAGCAGCTCCAGCACGATAGTACTTTCCCTCAGCTAAGTCACAAGGCATGTGTGGCGAGCCGCGGGAGGGGCCGATTTTTATACTCGGGTGACATCTGATCTTTCCAGCCACTCACAGCAGGGGGGTGGTATAGGGCTTGAACGTCACAGGGGGAAGTTGTAATGCCTTCCCTGTCTTTCAATTGGCCAGAAAAGCGCGCTAACGTCTCAGAGAGGAAACTGAAAGTAACAGGAACACCGCGTGGTACTCGTTACGAGTAACGAGCATCCCGAACACCCTAATATTCGCACGAATATCAAGCTCGGACGAGTGCGTTCGCTCATCTCTAGTGCCTACCCACTAGCGCTTTTTTTCCCTGCATTTTTTTCTCTGCAAGGGTCTATGGGACTTGTAATGTTAAAATTGCGATTTCGCGGTAAATTGCGATTTTGCGCGATCGCGATTTTAACATTACAAGTCCCATAGACCCCTGCAGAGAAAAAAATGCTGCCAATTTCGCAGGGGAAAAAAACGCTAGTGGGTAGGCAACCTAAGAAAGACACTGAAACAAGTGGTTGTACAATGTTACAAAACAAGTAGTGGTCAGGTTACTTACATTTGTAAAAAAAATAAACATTTATTTTATATCCAATTTTCAAATTTCAAATTTTGGTTTTAAACCAGAGAAATCCAATATCAGAGGTACGAGGCGTTACTTTAAGAAGGTCGGAAAAGGGTGAAGAAGGCAGTGTTGAGGTTGTCAGAATGACAGCCAAGGAGACCAAATTTAGAGGAATTTGGCATGATGCTGTATTCCCACGCAGCTAATTCCTCCATCCTACAGATGTTGTTGAGTTTATCAAACCAAGCCTGCAATGTAGGTGGTTATGGGTCTCTCCAATGAATTTGAATAAGTAATTTTTCAGCTGTAATCATTTGTGTTATGAGATCATTTCTCTTAGGATAAAAGGATTTTGTAAGAGTCAATAGGAGGATCAGTGATGGAGTTAGAGGAATGTATCTGCCCGTGATTTGCTTACTATGATCAGAGATTTAACCCCAATAACCCAAAATTTTTAGGGCAGTCCACCCAAATGTGTAAGGAGGAGCAAACATTGCAATGCCAAAATTTATCAGAAGGGACGAGATTGAGTTTATAAAGATTGTCTGGGGTGAGGTACCACCTAGTTAGAGTTTTGTAAGAGTTCTGGATTTTAACATATTTGGAGAAGCCATGAGAGAGAGAGAGAATAGAGGAAGTGGTCTCTTCTGAAAAGAGGGTACCAAGTTCTTTCTCTCAAGCTAAAGTAAAGCTTGGTTTAGGGGAAGAGGTCTGGGGTAGAAGGTCTTCATATAGTTTAGAAATCAGCCCCGAGGGCAGTGTAGGCAGTGAAAATTACGTTTCCAACCAAGAAGGTTCATGAATAGTACAACATTTTGAAAGAGGAGTTTACTCATTATTTGCAAGGAAAAAGTATGAAGGAATTTTTAATGAGTGCATTGAGTATGTTGGTGTTAAAGGGTAAGGGTCTGGGTCTATCTTATCTTTCATGTAGTCAGTAACTGTAACATAAAGCCAGTTTCTCCAATTAGCCAGGTATGCCAGGGATTTGTTCAACTAGAACGAGAGGAAAGTCAGAGGTGCAAGCAACACAACTTCTCTACCAGGTTTAAGAGAAGTCAAGTAATGCTGAAGGACTGATACAGTTCCCTTAGGCCTCATTCACACAAGCGTTGTTTTGCACGTGCGTGTGTGCGCACAAATCCGCGCATCCATTCACGTGCCAAAACACGTGTGAACAAAGCTGCATTCCTATTGCCGTCAATGGGGCCGCCACTGCTGCCGGCTGCCCTATTGAAAGCAACAAGATGCCAGCACTCCCTGCAGTGATTTTCGTGGAAGAGCTTTAAATATAAGCCCTTCCCTGAAAATCATCCCTAGCTTGTGTCAAAAATAAAAAAAATATATATACACCTCTCCGCCGCTGTTGGGGGTCAGGCACGTCTAGCCACTTAATCTCCCTTGCTTTTTCTTGGCGTATGCCTTAAATATATGTGGGAACTTTTTGTTGGAAAAAGTAGGGCATGCCGATTCCATAAAATGTGTCTCCTGATAACACAGCACATCAATATTTGACTCCCTCACTTCCCTCCAAAGCATTGCTCTTTTAAAAGGAGGATTCAGCCACTTAGCATTTTGTGATAAAATCCTAACCGCCATGGTACCCACAGAAACATACGATTTAATCCTGAATTAGTGTTTTAGCGACATAGTTATCTGACACACTAGATAGAACAAACAATAAATAACAGGTAACAGACCTCTTTGTTTAAAGTCCTTGTTGTGGGACATAGCTGCACACTGTACCTGTAAAGGCAGATTTAGGCACAACGATTTTCGCTCAAAAATCGCTCAAAGACATCTTTTGATCGATAATCATTGGGTCTAACTGCACTTACTTTGGGCAGTTTTCGTTAAGGAATCGCTGACTGCTGATCTTTCAGCAAGCTGAAAGAACAATGAGCCCTATCAGGGATTCACAGCAGGATACAGCTGAGCACAGGTGGGGTATGAAGAACACAGCTGTGTTCTGCATACCCTGCTCGGAGCGTTCCGCTGTATAACAGCCGGGTGCTCCAAGCAGAGAACAACTGGATGCAGAAGAAAAGCGGGCCGCTTGTCTTCTGTGTTTCCCGCTCGGAGCGCAAAGTGATCGCTCAACAATTGAGTGATCAACTTGAGCTTAAAGACACACAATGATTAGCGCTAAAAATTCGCTCAAAAGATTTTTTGAACTATAATTGTTGTATCTAAACCAGGCTTAAAACATGAAAACAAAAAAAAAAAACAGAACCAAACAGTTAGTAGAGCAGGAATTAAAACCTGCATAATCTTCGGAGGAAAGAAGAGTTCACCTGAAAGCATTCAGCCTCTATTAACAATTGATTTGAAGGTGAACCAGCAGCAACGGAACTTCACATCCATAAGTAACTGACTGTTAATATATTCTAGGTAAGTGGAATACGACACCAGGAACCAGGTGCCTTCTTTGGTTGTGATGGCTTTGTAACCTGCAGTATTTCCAGCATCTGGATTACTCAACTTGTTAGCAACTTCTCTCCTTCTGTTGGTGTTGCTATGACATGAACTACGTTATCTTTATGCATCTATATGGAATATTAGCCGCTCTCAGTGATGTGGTAATGGGAGAAAAGGCTCTTCTATTCTGGATTGTAAATGATGAGAGGTCCGCATATAGATGTATGTTGGAATAAGGCCGGGTAGTGTGGTTAACTTTCTTGCCGCATACATTAGCGCCTCTTTAATGTGAAAGAAGTGAACTCTCGCGATCACATCTTGTGCAATAGTTTCTGAAAAAAATTTGGTTTAGGCAGTCTATGCACTTTATCAATTATGATAGGGTCTTGCTGTGTGCTATTTTGCAATAAAGTCGCCATGAATTTAGAGAGAAAGTCCTTTAGCTCAGATTGCCCAATATTCTTGGGAACACCTCTAAGTTTAATATTATTCCTCCTATTTCTGTCTTCCAAATTTGCTAATTTGTGTTTAATTGAAGTGACCTCTTCTTCTAAGGCATAGTGGGCATCAATTAAATTACTATGCAAAGTCATAAATTCCGTCGTTTTACTTTTAACATGGTCGGTGTGCTATCTTATCTCCTGTAGCGAGGTATAGAATGTAGAGGATATGCGTTTTATGTCACTCTGTAGTGTCCCTCTCAACGCTATAATTATATGTTTGATAAAGTCCCTGGAGGCAGGGGTTTTCATTGCGGGGACATTTATGGATAAATCTTCATCTTCCTCCTCAGAGCTCTTTTGTAGAGAGGGAGACTTGGAGAGCCTAGGTTTTTATTTCTCAGGGCTCCTTGATAGAGATGTGGGTTGTGAGGGGGGCCGGCATGTGGAGATGCGGTCATTTTGTTATGCTGCACTCTCTGCTTATGAGTAACCACTTTCTCCTTAACTTTGCACCTTATTGTCTCTTTATCTCTCATATCTCCCACCAACTGCTTCCCCTGTGCTGGACTGTGCTCTTTTCTCAGGTTGCTCATGCTGGCTTAGGGGACCATTACCACCAGTGCAGGAGGCGGGGGTGGGAGTGGGGGGTCAGGGAATGCTCAGCCTCCATGTTAGGTATATCTGGCTGTGCTCCTACTGCTTCTCCTCTCACTCACCTCTCCTAGCGCTGCAACCCCCCACTGTGAGCTTCGCGGTGAACCGCTGCCCTCAGCAGGACCAGCGGCACCTGTGACAGCTGTGCAAAGACTCTCAACTCTTTCCTCACTGGCCATAGAGTGGGGAAGAACAGTCCCTGGGTGCCTGCAGCCTTCTCCCGCTCGTCTGTCCTCACCGGGAAAAAAAATAGAAGAGCCTCTGTGGCGGCGGTTTGAACGCCCTTTGCTTTGGCATGGTCCTTAAAGAGTAAAGCTCCTCTTTTACCACTTCAATCGCTGCCTGGTTAGCTTTTTAAGTTACTGTGTAGGCTGGTTTAACACGAAGCTCAGCCAGAGACGTCTGCTTCTTCAGCAGTCAGGCCACGCCCCTGATTGAAAAATGATTTTTGAAACTAATCGTGTATAGTTAGCTAAAAGAGGTTATGAGGAAATTTGATAAGGGAGATTCCTAAATATTTTATATGACTATCTAGCCACTTAAAAGGACGGCCAGTTAAACTTAAACGAGGTCCTTTATTTCAGAGGATGGAGCTGAGACATTAAGGACCATGTATTTTGAATAATTTATCTTAAAGTTGGAAATAATACCAAATCGTTTGAAGATATTTAGAATGTATATTTAGAAGAAGAGTGGGTATATTTAACAACCTGCACACCCTCAATCCCCTCTATCTGTTAAATTTTTTGATGAAGTGCTACCATAATCTTAATAAAAATGGACGGAGAGAACGAGCAACCCTATCTCATGCCATTGTAAATATTAAAGGCAGGGTATAGGGTTACGTTGAGCCGAAGTTTTGCTGAAGGGGACCTAAATAAAGAGATGATAGCTGAGATGAATGAATTTATTTAGAGTAGCCTGTACATAGGTCCATCTCACCCTATCAAAAGCCTTCTCAGCGTTGGTTCCAAGAAGGACTAGGGGGATCTTGTGTTGATGTACATGGTGAATTAAGTTAAAAAGGCTAGAGGTGTTGTGTTTGCCTTCACAATTTTTAACAAAGCCTCCTTGTTCAGGGCCAATTAATTTAGGCAAAATGTTATATTCTGTTGGCTAGAAATTTGGTACACCGACTTTATAACTGCATTAAGCAAGGAAATTGAGCGGTAGTTACTACAGTCTTCACTATCTTTACCTTCTTTTGGGCCGACAATGTATGTCCACCCCCGAGATGGCTATTACATATATTTAAAAATCTTTGTAGGAGAAGAGAATGAATTTGTTATAATAACTAGCTGGGAAGCTATCGGGAATAGGTACCTTCACATAATCAAATTATTTTAATACACTGGAGAGTTCCTTGATAGTAAAGGGCTCAAGTAGGAGATCCCTCCACTCCTCTGAGAGTGAGGGTAGATAAATAGAATTTAAAAAGCCAGAGGTAAAGGTGTTTGCATCTGGGTGCTTGAGGAGGTCATACAGAGAGCTATGAAGATGTAAGAACTCCTTAGCTATTTTTTCAGTTTTAGTAGCTAAGCTATTTTAGGAGATCTGAGCATCTCAATGAAAGAGTTTTCTTTATGTTTCTTAAACTTGGCCGACTTTTGAGCCCTTATCAATATACGCGTCGAATTTGAATGGGTTTCTCAAGTATAACCACTTTGGGGGTATGTTTTGTAGGTTTTTTAGTTCCCTGTGGAGGTCGGAGAGGTCCTGCTGAACTCAAATGGCTTTGGAAAGATTTACCAAGGCTCTCCAGGGTGGAGATCTGAGCAAGTAAAGAGTTGAGCTTGGATGAGTGTTGTTTCTTACACTTTGTACCTAATGCAATAAATTCTCCCCGTATGTACACTTTGTGTATTTCCCAAAGTGTAGTAGGAGAAATTTTGAGTGCATCATTTCTTATAAAGAATTATTCTAGGGAATTTTATAGTTGGGTTAAGTGGTGGGGAGGGTTGAATAACATTTCATTCAGATTTCACGTCCAAGAATGTAGTAGAATGTTAGAGAAGTAAAAGGAGAAAGAGGTAGAGGTGTGGACCACAAGTGTGATTGAGCTTATCTGAGAGGAGCATGTTGAGGGTAGAATAGAAATCTGTCATTAATGAACAGGTAATCTATCCTGTGATAGGATTTATGTATCGGGAAGTAGAAGGTGTAATCTCTAGCAGATGGTTGGTGCATGCGCCAAATATCTGGTTCAAATCATTTAGGTGCTTCTTCAGTTTTTTTAAGAGCAGCATAGGAAATAGAAGATTTCTGATTAGAGCTATTTATGAATGAATTTAGAGTTAAATTAGGATCACCTCTGACTATTATTATTCCCTCAGCAAACAATTTAAAGGCTTCAAGTATATGGATAAATGCCCATTTACACCAGCCGATGATCGCTTAAAAAAAAAATTAACTAATTAGCGATCATCGGTGTGTGTAAATGTGCACCCACCATCTGCTTTTTGGGCACTGCTGGCTGATCGTTAAATTCAAGCTAACCTAAAAATCGTCCTTCACTCTTATCAGACGTTTTCAACGGGGAGTGCTGATAGCATTATTTCCACGTGGAGAACAAAGGATCTGAGCGTAGATAGTACCCCCCGGGCTATTAACTGGGTTCAGTGAAGGCTCCATTTACACACCTAATTGGTACTTAAGTAGCTGAGTAGCTACTTAATACTTTATGCAAAATGATCGCTCAAAGCTGTCACTTAAACTGTCGTTTGAGTGATCTTTGAGCGATCATCTGCTGGTGTAAGTGGGCCTTTAGCCAGGAAAACTGTTGTTGATTTGATGCAAAGAAATTAGCTATGGAAACTAACAAACCTGCAATAGAGCCCTTATTGAAGAAAAATCTTCACTCCAAATCTGATTGTGATGGAATAGGTATACAGGATATTTATAAGAATTGCAATACTTACTCCTTCCCATGCCGAAGTTGCTTGGGCACTGTGATATTATTTTATATAAAAGTGGTCGCGAGAGAGTAAGGGGTTGTGATTAGCTTTAAAATGTGTTTCTTGGAATAGAATAATATGACTCTCCCCTTTCTTGAGAGGGGAGAGAATCGGGCCTCTTTTTCTTCATTCTTCATTCAAGCTTTAACATTATAGGACGGGATGTTAATAGGTTTACCAGAGGTAGCCGTAGTCATTAAATCAGAATTAATGGAAAATTGTTGTTATGAGGGGGGACTGGCATGCAAGTGGAATCATAAGGGTCTCTCAGGAAGGCAACATCGAAACATCAAAAGCAATGAAAGTCATATAACTATAACAGAATGCCAGAAAAATGCTTATCATCAAATAAATCCATAAGCTAGATACACATTTAGTAATGGTTAAGTATTTAGCACTAGACCTTGTTAAGTGGTTAATTAACTAATCAAACCGTTGTTCAATATTAAACAACAGCTAGGGGAAAGGTAAAAAGAGTAATTCCCCATTTACACGCAACGATTATTGCTCAAAATTTGCTCAAACAATGTCTTTTGAGCGATAATCATTGCGTGTAAATACTACCATTGTTTGCTTTTCACCTGAACGATGATTTTTAGCTGAGTTTAAAATCCATCATTCACCAGAGAACTGTTAGCAGAGACTGCACGCTGTGATTCTCCACGGGGAGTGCTAATAACATCTTATTCAGGTGCTGTCCCATGGGAGAACAAAGGCATTGTATGCAGATAACAGACCTCAGCTCAGGAAGATCATTTACATGCAAATGAAGCTAAGAAGCTACTAATAGGCATTAGTGCCCATTAGCAGCTCATGCAAAATGATCGCTCAAACTGTCAATCATCCTATCTTTTGAACAAATTTTGAGCGATCATCTTTGCGTGCAAATGGGGCTTAAGATGTAAAATGAGAAGAATGTGAGGAAGGAACAGAGAAAAGGAGATGGGGAGGGGATGAGAGAAAAAAAGGGAATGGCCAGAGGAGAGGGGGGGGGGGGGGACTCCTAGTCAGCATTGGTATTAAATTTAAGTTCTACATACAGACTAAAGATTTCCATCCCATTTAGTTGGTTATAGTATATACTGAAATATCTGACCCAGGAATGAGGCAAAGAACCCCTCTATTGGGTTTGCTTTGAAGTCTCCAAGGGTAGTTAGAGCCACTGGAGAAGCCTGTGTCTGAAAACAATTTTGTCATATATGTATCTAAGGTGACTGGGTGATAGGAGAAGGGTAAGAGGAAGGAGATAGAGAAAAGGATAAAGGGGAGAAATAAGGAATGGACTATTCGGGCATTATGGAGAAAAAGGTTGCAATCAGGAAGAGGTTTTACGGTTGTATAGGTGGTTACTAGAGATGAGCGAACATGTCCGTTATGGACACATCTGCACCCGGACACCGGCTTTGCCGAACACTGCAGTGTTCGCGCGTAAAGGTCCGGGTGCCGCCGGGGGGTGGGGAGATGCGCGGCGGCGCGGGCGGCAGTAGCGGGGAACAGGGGGGAGCCCTCTCTCTCTCCCTCTCCCCCCCACTCCCCGCCGCACCCCCCCGCGCTGCCACGGCGGCCCCCGAACTTTTTCGCCCGAACACTGAAGTGTTCGCAAAGTTCGGTGTTCGGGCGAAAAAGGGGCGGGGCCGAACGTGTTCGTTCATCTCTAGTGGTTACAAATAAGTTTTTCAGTGTCCTAAAGGGAGAAAATATATCGTTATTACAGAGAAAAAAAACCCACTCTCAACACTCAGGAGGAGAGGGTGGTAAGACTACTTGGCCCTTGCAAGGTGCCAACCATGTTGGGAGGCATCCACGTTGAAGGTAGTGATGTTGGAAGTGGAACTAGGATTAAAATTGATATCCCTCTTGGAATGTAACTACAAAAACTAGCTAGAAGGCAATCAGAGGGAGTCCATTCTAACTCTTTTAGGGGTTATTTTGCCAGATCTTTCCCAGGCTTTAGCTTGCTTGTTGGGGCATACCATTTGCCACAGTGTTGGGGTAGAGATTGACGGTAACTGCGCAGCATCTTGGACTGCTGCCCAATCAGAGATTTTCAAATCTTCAATACCCATAGAGGCAGAGGCGTAACTTGAAACTTCTGGGCCCCGGTGCAAAATCTGTAACAGGGCGCCCAACTATAATGCTTTATTCATAGTACTGGGCTCCCTATATGGAGAAGAGAGGCCTTATGGGCCCCCTAAGGCTCCGGGGCCCGGGTGCGACCATATCCCCTGCACGCCCTATAGTTATGCCCCTGCATAGAGGTCTATACCTCAGTGAGATCAGAGTGTTTACGAATCTGGAATCTCTTTCCTTACAGAGCAGAAAAGTCCAAAAGGAACAAGTCATTTATAGGAGATTCCTTTTCTCCTTAGTACTTCTGTCAAAGGTCTTAATATGTTGCATTTATAAGGGTCACTCTGGTTAAATCTTGAAAAATGGATATTCTTGCACCATCCAATGGCATAGCACCAGATTCCCTATTTTTGTAAAGGATGTCATCTCTAACTTTAGTAGAGAGTAGTTTACAAATAATGTGTCTCGGTGGTTCATGTTGTTTCACTTTAACTATAAGAGATCTGTGAGCTCTCTCTCTATGAAAAGTTCATTAGGGTAGTCACCTTTAATCCAAAGATTATTTCGCCTTTTTCTTTTGTCTTTGTCTTCAAGCCAGTGAATTATTTTGTTAAGATGTTCTTGACAAGTGGAAAAAGAAGTACTCGAAGCTTTACCCCGAATTTGCTTCATGTCTTACTTAATGTCCTGCAGGTCTTTTAAGACCAGGTCTAAGGCTTTAGGGAGTGCTCTACTAATAAATGATCTAGAAAATAGTAAGCCTCTATTATTTAGAGTGTCCTCATCATTGCTGCTCTTTTTATCCAAATCTGCGTGGACAGTTATAGGTTGTTTAGCAGACATGGGCACCATGGGTGCGATTTTTGTTAGCTCAGTAGACTAGTCATTTTAATAAAATCATTGATATTGCCAGTTTTTGGACTAGGGATAAGGTGACTTGATTTGCTATGGCCAATCTTGACCATCTTAATGAAAGAGTAATTGCTCGGTCAGATTTAAAGGGATTAAATCATCAATTCCAACAAGGGGCTGCTATCTGTTGAAACTCTAGAAACAGTTTTTCATTAAGTGGATCATCCCTTTTCTTTAACCATTGATTCTAGCGGTCATGGTCAAATCATCAGAGAGACAGATTTAGGAAGAATGGGGGTTGTGGGCTGGTGTCCCTTTCCATGGAAAGACTGTTTATAGGGACAGGTTTTGATGTGTAGTTCCTGGATTGTTTATAACTGACTGTGGAGATTGAAAGAGCAAGTCTGAGAACATACGTTAGCTTGATCAATACTGTGGCAGAGCAGATTTGGAGGCCGCGCACCTCCTGGCAACAGAAGGTTCCCAGGAGGAACAAAAGAGCACTCTCTCTTTCTCCCTGAGGCAGCCCTAGAGGGGTCTTAATATAGATAACACTGCTGGTAACCGTAGCAGAATCAGACCACCTGGTGGGGGAAGGTATCCGACACTGGTTGATGGTAGGCAGAAATCCCTGCTATGTGGCAGGAGATGGAGGCTCCTATCTATATATTTATATCACAGCAGGAGCTTTATGACAGCAATGTTGCACGAGCGGATGGGGGGACATGCCTTCAGTAAAGGAGTGGAGGGGGAACACCCAGTACTACTGCCGGAATTTATCACAGGCGATGGTGGGTGCACCATGCAGGACTGCATAGCAGGAGTTGCTTACCTCCTGTTGTGTGGCAAAGATCCCTCTTGAAGTGTCTGCCTCTGGTGCTGTGTTTCCTCACAGCGCTCCAACAGCAAAAGCCATGCTGCAAATGACGCATGGTGCAGGTCTCCCATTACTTCTGCAATAGTAGACCTCAGGATGTTGCAGGAGCCTCTGAGCAAAGTAGCCCTCCAAGAATGCTTTCCCACGAGTCCCATGTGTGAAGGGAAGAAACCCAGGCATTCCAAAAGACTGGGTTTCTCCCACAAGGAGGAGTAAATTGACTTAAAGTGGGTAAAAGGCCTGGTGCTAACAACATGTACATCCGTTGCTTTTGCCGTCAAGCCACTAATCCCACCCCCCTTTCTATGTTGACCCTTTTTATGCGGAGGGTCCACATGGAAAATCCATGGTAAATCTGTACTGTGTGAACATAGCATAAAGCTGCAGAACATTACATCAACAGTTTTGAGATTGAGCGGCATCAACTACAGTTTGTTTTATTGGCCCAAAGGAAAAATAGCAAAACACGAAGAAAAGAAATGAAATTATAGTTGAGTTTGTGATAAAAGATGGAAATAATTGGGTACCGGATAGTCCAAGTGTTTTTTCAAATACTTGCAATCATCTCAGAATATAGAATAATGCATTGATGACTGTAATTTTAGGTAGGATTTTTTTTTCAGCTCAACAAACATCTTCCCTAATGATGTCACCCTGCAGATCCATTGGTCATTAGGTATATATCTTAAGAAACCTTTAGAAATACAGCTGGCGAAGTGATGGCCAGCAATAAGTTGCTTCTACAGAAATCTCTGCTGTCGGAGGTGGTGATGGCGAACTCACTAAATGAGTTCAAGAGGAGCCTGGATGCCTTTCCTGAATGTAATAATATTATTATTAATAAAGTTATAGTAACTAACTACTTGAGAAGGGTTGTTGACCTAGGGCTTTTTTTTAGATTTTTTGAATTTTTTGTCCCCTCATGAACTTTTTTGCCTTTTTCTGGATCAACATTGGTGAGAAATGGGCTGAACTAGATGCATTGGATGTCTTTTTTCTGCCTCACACACTATGTTACAGTGACACTGCAGAAAAAATGTATTACTAGTAGAGTTGAGCGAACGTGTTCTTAACGAACACTTACGCACCCGGACACCGGCTTTGCCGAGGACTTCAGTGTCCGCGCGTAAAGCTTCGGCGGGCGCCGGGGGGCGGGGAGAGGCGCGGCGGCGCGGGCGGCAGCAGCGGGGAACAGGGGGGAGCCCTCTCTCTCTCCCTCTCCCCCCCACTCCCCGCCGCACCCCCCCCCCCCCCCGCGCTGCCACGGCGACCCCCGAACTTTTTTCGCCCGAGCAAAGTTCGGTGTTCGGGCGAAAAGGGGCGGAGCCGAACACGTTCGCTCATCTTTAATTACTACATGTTAGACAATCAAATGAATGGTCACCCTTTTAACACATGGACAGGTTGGGTCTGCCAGGGGGAAAGCCACTCTTTTTTTAGCAGCGTTCCAGTATGGCTCATAGAGGGGAAGCTCTCTCTACGAAGTTTATATTCTCTATTAAGGTAAATGGAAAGGGATTGTATGACTGAGTTAACCCCCTTGAAGGTGGGTTCCTAAACTATTTTGTATTTTCATTTTTTTTAAAAGTTAAGAAACTAAACATCAATTACTTACCGTTCTTACATACCTTAATGGCACCACCACATTCAAAAATGGCTAGCGGAAATACCTGCAGTAAACAGTAACTCCATGGAAATGTAACATTTTGAAGCAACAGAGAGTTCATAGAAACTGTTGACTACCAGTTCTACAGAAGTCAACGTTCAAGTAATTTCCACATGAAAATTTGGTATTTAAAAACCATTCAAAAAGGGATGGCGTGGGCCAGAAATAAACATTCGAATTTCCAAGAGGCAAAAGACATTTCAGCCAACGTGATGAAAGTATGTATTAGTTCTCTGCAGGTGAGCTGAAACATGGAAAATGTTGCACAAGCAATGCTCTCTTAAATTAGTTATGTTAGGGATTATATACATTTCTAATAAGAGGCAAACATCACAAGGACCTTCAATCATCCAAATTTACAGTTGAATTCCCCATCATAAAATATCCTCTCTGAAACAGCTGACTTACATAGAATTTATTTCTTAACACTTACATAGCAATAGAATCATAATAAATCAAGACACTGTGTTACATTTTCAACAGTTTACGTCAAAACCTATACTACAAATGTCCTCAAAACTTAGATATACACATTAATAAGTTCAGCCACAGATTTGTATTTTCACTTTGAGAACACACATCTTTAAAAATATTAAAATATTGTTGCTAGCTGTTATTTCATGGAAGACGTATTTATAAGTCATGTATGAAACATGAAATTAAACCTGGTTCAATAAAATAAATAAAACAGTCTCTATGTACAGCTCTCATTGTAAGTCACTCCAGCAGGTGGTTTCCAATGGTAATGGGCACAGTCTCTTGGCATTGGCCATAATGTAATATACCTCTAAATAATGCACAAAGTGTATTGGTTACAGTTAGAGTTGAGCGAACATACTCTGCCGAACTTGATGCTCGTTCGAGTATTAGCGTACTCGATGGTGTTCGTTACTTGAACGAGCATCACGCTGTGTTCGACCCCACCCCAGTTTTTGGCCCCTCCCTGCTGCAACGAGAGAGAGACATGAACCTAGGAAAAAAAAAAAAAAAAGCTCGGCACCCGGCGTCCCACATACGAAAATGCTTGAGTCTCCCATTGTAGTCAGTGGGGTTCGTTACTCGAGTAGAGCTCTCGAATTTTACGAAAAGCTCGACTCGAATAACGCGGACTCGAGCATTTGGGTGCTCGCTCATCTCTAGTTGCAGTCTCTTTTAGAGGGTACTCAGCCTACTGATTACAGTCTCTGTTATGTTCACAGGGTAAGTGACTTGAACAGAACGTAGCAGGGCTCTTCTTAGCACCATAATAGTCTTTGATCACAACAATAGTATTTTAGTTTAGCCCACTGTACAGTCTCCAGGCAGCAGTCCAAAACTTGCCCAATTCTCAAGGGACATTTCTGGTAAAGGATTCTCCCTCTACTGGTGTTGAGCAAACTAAACCAGTCGAATCTTAGCCGGTTCATCACAGCTGAACCTACTAGATGTACATTTTCCTGCATCTCATAATAATCACCCTTATTTATATTGCACATATATTACACAGCACTTTACATCACTTGATATTTTCTGTTACCATTGGGGCTCACAATCTATATTTACCTATTAGGATGTATTTGGAGAACATATAAACTCTACGGAGATGTTGTCTTTGATCAGATTGGAATCTAGGACCCCAGCGCTGTATGTCAACAGGGCTAACCACTGAGCCACACCACCAGCAGTGTCATACAGCAACTTTACGGGTATTGGTGAAGTTCCAGATCAGTTCAAACTAATTTGCACCAAGGTTTTGCAAGCCAGCTAAAAGGAACTTTTCAAAGGTTTGCTTAACACTACACAGGGCCAAAAGTTCAAGTAAGGCCACAGACAACATGGTTAAAACTGACACTGAGTAGAGGGCTACCACTGTGCAGGATCTCAGGATTTACAGCTATCGGGTTTGCTGGCCAGACTCACAGATTCACTTCTTATAGACCAAGTCAGTTGATGCTTGTGAATTCCAATCACTGATATGCAATTGACTCCATCACAACTGACACTTGATGTACACTTTATTGCAAAGTATGTCACAACTCAGCTGGCAGTTAAATTAAATCATTTTTTTTTATTGATTAAAACATTAATTCAAAAGCGTCTCATCCACTCATCACTCATGACCCTCTGTAAAAGCCATAGTGCAGAGCCGCTAGAAAAGTATATTACTAGAGATGAGCGAACACCCAAATGCTCGGGTCCGCGTTATTCGAGTCGAGCTTTTCATAAAATCCGAGAGCTCTACTCGAGTAATGAACCCCATTGACTACAATGGGAGACTCGAGCATTTTTGTATGTGGGACGCCGGGTGCCGAGCTTTTTTTTTTTTTTTTCTTGGTTCGTGTTCTCTCTCTCTCTCTCTCTCTCTCTCTCTCTCTCTCTCGCTCCCCTTCCTGCCAGACAAAAAAATTGCCAATAACGCGCGCGTTAATGTGTCGCGGAGGGCAGGGGCGAAAACTGGCACGTCACAGCGGGGAGGAGCAAAAAGCTGGGGCGGGGTCAAACACGGTTTGATGCTCCTTCGAGTAACGAGCACCATCGAGTACGCTAATACTCGAACGAGCATCAAGCTCGGCAGAGTATGTTCGCTCAACTCAATATATTACATGTATGGCTGCCATGTAGCATCATATTTTCTCCACAGAGGCTGCAACTTAGCCTAACAAGGACAGTTGGTCCAGGATTCCTTCAATCTGACAAGGGGGTTGTCTTTGCGCCCACTTTAATTGATTAGAACCCAGACAAATAAAAATGCACTTTGACTGGTATTTAAATACTTTTCAGGCCTGTTTAATTCTTGGGTTTTTCTAAAAAAAAAAATACAAAGTAGAACCAATTTATTAAAATAACACAGCAATTTGTAGCCTGCTTTCGCAACCTACTGCTACCCCTTGACCAACGAGGTTTCTCCTTATCTACACATTAGCCCATTATACACTATCGCTGATTCTCTATTTGACCTCCATAGGCTATTATTCGTTGTACTTTCAACAGAGCTGTCATTGTTTTTGTTATGTATTTAACTGATTGTTTAATTTGTGATCATCCATTGTTTCTCTTGATTTCTTCTGTAACCCCTCCCTATTTCGTTTTACCAATCAAAAATGAAGAATATATACAAAAATAACACAGCAATTTGCAACTGTAAACACAAATCATCTGTTTATATAATAGCATAGATTGCTTGCTGTATAAGCCATAGAGAACCAACTACTGCACTAATGGCAACAATTAGACCGGCTTCACACGAGCGTGACGGGCTCCGCTGCGGAATATTCCGCAGTGAAGCCCGTCACGGCGCCCCCCAGAGACCCCATACTTACCAGCGGAAGATAGCGTGAAGACGCTTCCCCGCCCACCGCCGTCGCGTCATGTGACACGCCCACCGCGCCACATGACGCGGCCGGCCGTGTCACGTGACGCGCGGCGGTAGGCGGGGAAGCGTTTTTTCACGCTATCTTCCACTGTGTTACAGCGGGAGATAGCGTGAACAGACGGCTTCCATTGACTGCAATGGAAGCCGTCAGCGCGTACACCCGCGGCAAATAGAGCATGCCGCGGGTGAGGACGGGAGATTTCACGGTGCGAAATTCCGCGGTGGAATTACGCATCGTGAGCATTGTGCTATTAGGTTCAATAGAACCTAATAGCAGGGGGCAATGCAGCGGATTTTTGCCGCAAATTTATGCGGCGTAAATCCGTTCGTGGGAAGGAGGCCTAACTCACATAGGAATTCCATTTACAAAGAAATTTTGTAACACTTTAGGCTACATTTGTATATGACTTTTGCAAAATTGTGGATGTAGTAAGGATTGCCTGGCCTAATGTTTTAGGGATTTTAGGTGTTGTGTGGATTTTAGATATACAGTATGTATGTTAATAAGCCTCCCTTGTCTTCTTCCCATGGAGGTTTTATCTTGACATAATTTAATTTTAATAGATTGCACACAAATATAGATCAAATATGTCAGTCAAAAATAAAACATTTGATATATTTTTAGGTGTACATTGAAAATTTTGTGTGCTCCATGTATTCACAGTAAGCCCACTCTTACAAATGCGTTCAAAAAACACTGTGTCCGGTGTGATGCAACTTTGACATTAGGAAATCCTACTGTCAAAGCCATAACCACCACTCAATGAATGGCTGTGATTGGTTCATCGAGCGCTGCCTGTAATTGGCTAAGAGTCAGCCAATCACAGTCAGCACTTCCAGGAGGCGGGCATTTTTTAATCCCCAGCCAGAAGAGATGAAGAAGAATCGTGCCGGGGACCAGGAGGAAGCTGCAGCGGACAGCGTTTCCCTGCAGCTAGGGCTTATTTTCGGGGTAGGGCTTATATTTTTTTAAGCTCCCCTTCCCTAAAAAATCCTTGCAAGTAGTACTACAAAGTTGTGGGACTTTGTAGCACCACTTTCATCTTTATAGAACTACAAAATCGCGCTATGCTGCGAGAAAACACAGCAATATCACAAGATGATAATACCAGTGCAGTTATGTAGCCATTGGCTGCTATGGGTGGGGTTTTGGATGCTTGCTGTTACCGCAGTGTGCAAACCCATTTCTCAATGTCAGTAAAATCATGGAGCAAAATAATTTAGGTGAGAATTCCTTGAAATATAACATCAGATTAGTTTTATTTTGAACTTGTACGGAACCTGATAGAAAGAAAATTTCTGTGTGAAATCAAAGGCATAAAAGCACCCATAGAAGAGCTTATAGGTGCGCTATTATAATTCTTATTAAGATCTTGCCCGGTAGGGAAAATATGAAAAAATGTATTTATTTATTGTATATACTTTTGATCTCCGTGTCTAAAAACAATCTAAACTAAATATATTCACCACGACTCGGTAGCACCATCTCGGCAGTCTGCCACCACGGCATCTTACAGATGACGTCATATGGCCTGAAGGTTCTAATGCTGAAGCCCTTAGCAGGCCTATGGAATGTCACTAGTGACGTCCCCATGACCCCATCAGGCTTTCTATTGGTTGCAGCAATCATGTAGATCATCAACCTATCTGACGGCTGCAGCGCTTGTAAACAGAAGACCGGAGCATCAAGCGGTGAAAAGTGAGTACTGTGTTTATTTTTTATGTACTCTGCATCCCTGAGGTTACCAATTTACTAAAAAATGAAGAAAAGACACTCTGTGCTCAAAACTGGAATAGGTACCCTTTTCAGCCACTAACACACAGCCTTCCGTACACGTCTGGTACACTTCTTTATTTCAAACTGCACTACATAATGTGCCTTCTTCAAGCATAGTACATGTAACTAACAAACAGATATATATACACATTAATAACAATACACATACGTTTGAGCGTCCATCACATTCCAGTTTTGAGCGCGGAGTGTTTTTTTTTTCATACTTTTGGATCATTGAAAGGGCTCCTGGTTATCCAGGGAGCCTTTCCGAATCCAGATGTCTCTCCGGTTTAGTCTGGATAGTGGATAAAGGGTACTTCAATTCGATGCCAACGTGGACAAGAGGTGCAGGTGGGATTGCCCTGGGTAGGGTCAACCCACCTTGTACCAGGTGAATTAACATTTACCTATACCATTTTTTGAATTAAAAATTAGTAAGAGGTGCTTTTCTAATATTTTCTCTTTTAATTTACTAAAAAAAACAAACTTTAACCCTTCAAAGCGCTTTCCCAATGGCAATAAAATCGTGCGAGAGTTGTGTGTTGCCAGACGCACAAATCTCGCACAAAAATAAAATTCACATTTGCAATGTTTTTCTGCATGTTCTTTCTTTTGGAGATATCAGCAGCGCCGGCCCCATTGAAACCAATAGGAGAACATCACGATCCCCTGCTGCAGCTGTGACAGCTGCAGCAGGGGATTCCTTTATTGATCTTCTCCCATTGATTTCAATGGGACCAGAGCTGCTGTTAAATGCTATGCAAATGTAACTTGTCAACTTTCATCAAGTGTATCATGGCTATAGTGTTACACGGCACTAGATTGGCAGCAATCTTGTCAAAATACTGGATATGTATTATAAATAAGCTTATAAAGCTTATTGTTTTAGTTAAAGTAGCCCTATGTTTGTAAGAAACCTCTACTACACATGTAGATTATAATGGCTTTCATTAGCTCAGTCCTCCAGTTTTCATTATGTCTAGAAGAGAGGAAAATATATGATTAGTGTGGTGTATTCTTAAAGTGTACCTGAGTTTTCAACAATTTTTCTAAAATACACCAAGTTCTCCTTATCCTCCTATTTACTATTTGCATGCTGTTTCACGTTTGTAAGTTTTGATTTTCTGTTGTTCTGCTGTTTGCCTCACACTTTAACCCCTTCATGACATGGCCTATTTTGGGCTTAAAGGGGTTGTCCCGCGCCGAAACGTTTTTTTTTTTTTTTCAAACCCCCCCCCCCCCCCCCCTCGTTCGGCGCGAGACAACCCCGATGCAGGGGTTAAAAAAGAACACCGGACAGCGCTTACCTGAATCCCCGCGCTCCGGTGACTTCTTACTTACCGGGTGAAGATGGCCGCCGGCATCTTCTCCCTCCATGGACCGCAGGGCTTCTATGCGGTCCATTGCCGATTCCAGCCTCCTGATTGGCTGGAATCGGCACGTGACGGGGCGGAGCTACACGGAGCTACATGGAGCCCCATTGAGAAGATAAGAAGACCCGGACTGCGCAAGCGCGTCTAATTTGGCCATTAGATGGCGAAAATTAGACGGCAACCATGGAGACGAGGACGCCAGCAACGGAACAGGTAAGTGAATAACTTTTGATAACTTCTGTATGGCTCATAATTAATGCACAATGTACATTACAAAGTGCATTAATATGGCCATACAGAAGTGTATAGACCCACTTGCTGCCGCGGGACAACCCCTTTAAGGACGCAACAATTTTTGGCGGATTTTCTTCTCCGTTTATCAAAAGCCATAACTTTTTTATTTTTCCGTCGACACGGCCGTATAAAAGCTTGTTTTTTGCGTGGCGAACTGTAGTTTTTATCGGCATCATTTTTGGGTACATTGACTATATTGTAAAACTTTTATTTTTTTTATGATAGCAGGGAGAGAAAACGCATCAATTCTGCCACAGATTTTTTTATTTTTTTTTACAGCGTTAATCATGCAGCATAAATGAGACATTCCATTTTTTCTGCGGGTCGGTACGGTTACAACGATACCAAAATTCTTACATTTTTTTTCCACTTTTCTGGAATAAAAACCCTTTTTTTGGAAATCTTTTTTTTTTCTAAATCGCTGCATTCAAAGTCCTGTAACTTTTTTATTTTTTGATGTACGGAGCTCTGTAAGAGCTTATTTTTTGCAAGACGAGTTGTAGTTTTTACTAGTACCATTTCTGGGTACATACAGCTTTTTTGATCACTTTTATTGCATTTTTAGTGAGGCAAAATGCTAAAAATTAGCATTTTGCCTCAGTATTTTAGCGTTTTTTTTTTTGGCGTTTTTTTCTGTGCACAGTCAAAAGCATGTGCATCTTATTGTAAGCATCATTACGGACGCGACATTACCAAGTATGTGGGGTTTTTGTTTTTTTTACCTTTTTTTATGCTAATCTGAGAAAATAGCATAAAAAAATGTTTTTTTTTACTCTTTTTTTACATTTTTTTAAATTCATTTTTTAAATCTTTGTTTTTTTTGCACTGTTTGTGTCCCCCTTGGGGACTTTGTGAGTAAAAGAAATGAAAAAGGAGGGTGGAGCAAGACCCAGTGAGGGTAGTGGAATATTTATGGAGTACACAGAGTTTTCAATGATTGAGTATTTTGAATGGTGGAGGTGCTGCCAACCAGATGACGCTCCACCAGTGTGGGCGTAAGTGTAGCAAAAAGGATGTGAAAAGAACTGGTATGGAGGCGCAACACTCTAAGCTACTAGAAGATGTAGATCAAAGTCCAATGTGTGATGGTGAAAGCACTTCTTTTTTATTATTTTTTCAGAAATTAAAAACCAGCAATGGAATACGCGTTTCGGGGAAGAACCCCTTCGTCAGTTCGGCTGGATAGGACAACAGGATGCCTAGGGGTGACACGATTCCAAAGATATATAGGATGTGTCGGAGGTCCTGTGTGCAGGAGGACAGGGGAGAAAAAAGTGCTTTAAAATGTGACTGACAGCCGGCTCCCGCTGCCGGATAGCACGAGATCATATGTGATCCCGCGCTATCTCCAGGACGTAAGTTTATGTCCTGTTGCGGGAAGTACTATGCTGCCAGGACGTAAACTTATGCTCTGCAGCGGGAATGGGTTAATGGAGGGGCCATGTAGCAGGCCTATCAGTCTGTCAGCAGTTTACTGTCCTGACTTCCTTGCCCTTAATTCCCATTACTGCATCGCACTGCATGTGGTCCACTGAGTAGAGAGGCAGTATCTGAATGCCCACATCTCTGCTCTCCCAGGTCATTCAGGCATTTAGAGACATTCTGGCCAAATATTTAGTAAACCCACTATGTGTCTGTGTGCGTAATGTAACAGCAGGAGAGGAAAAGAGTGTGAAAATTGTTATCACATTGCCTGCAGATCTGTCAGCCTGCAGCCTGTACATGCAGATGAGCTGCCTGTGAAGATAGCCCACCCCCTGTTGCTATGTTGCTTTCCATTGTTACTATGGAAGCTCCGTACCTAAGAGAGTAGAATGAGAAAAGCTGAAAGGGAGACCCTTAGTGGCAGCCACTTCAAATGTGTTTTACAGTGGTAAAGTAACTAAATTTTTAATGCAAACGTATTACAGAAATGATGAGACTAACACAAGCTAGTAGATAAGCACTAGTAGTCTGAAAAGTTAGTGCCCTTTTAAACACTTCTACGTAATGATTGGCCTGAATATATGCTCTTGATTCATATTAATAGATAAATCCAAACGTATAAAAGTAAAGGCCCATTTAGACAGGACGAATGTCAGGCAAATGATGCCCAACACTCGTCCCCGTAAGTACCTACTCACATGCTGTTGCACAAAAGCAGGTATCATTGCTTCACAGCGAGGCGGCTGGAGGAGATCTCTCTCCTCACCCCCCCCCCCCCCCCCACACCCCTCTCCATTCACTTAACACAGAGGCTGTTCAATACTGAATGGCTGTTGTTTAAACTGAATGATTATCGTTCAGGATTTTATGCAGCTTTAATTTCTGAGTGACGAGGGATAAGTGTAAATAGCTGCCGTCCAGTACTGAACAGCCGCTATGTTAAGTAAATGGAGTGGGGCGGGGGAAAAGCGAAAAGTGAATTCTCCTGCAGCCGCCCCACTGCAAGCCAACGATACTTGCTCCTGTGCAAAAGCACGTGGGCGGGTACCTGTGGGGACGAGTTTGCCCAACATTCGTTCTGTCTAAATGGGCCTTAAGACTCATGATCACCTCCAGATTTCCATGTAACATTTCAGAAATGTTTGCAGACGTCTAAGCTACAACCGTTAAACAATATGCTATTTAAATGAATGTTAATGCAGGATCTTCTAAAAGAACAGGTGAACCGTCCTTATATGGCATTTATGAAGTAAAAGAAAACTTACTGTAACTTGAAAATACATCTGGACTAAACATTGGGAAAAAACTGTATTTATTAAGTGTAGGGTTTTTTCAACATACTAAGGCGAAACATGCATACCACACTGACAAACATTCAGACTGCAAGCCAAATAGATGGGAGAATGAACAGAGCTGTCAGATTAATTTGCACAAAGTGTTGCATGGACACAATCAATCCAAAAATGCCAGATCTTGACAAACTGTCAGTGTTTCTGAGGGAAGTATTCATTTCATGAAGACATTGAGTTGAACTCTGCTTCTTAGACATTTTCCATGATCAGGCTTTTGGTTTCTTGATATTCACGAAATGTCATTTTTGGAAACAATGTATTTCTAAATTATGCTTAAATGAGTTGTACCAGAATATCAATTCATCCCCTATCCACAGGATAGGGAAAAAATTTCTGGTCAGTGCGGGTCTCACCACTGAGAACCCTACCGATCTCAAGAACTGGGGTCCTCTTTCCCCTATGCTCCCTATTGCTGGGTTGCTGCACCCCCTGCAATGAGGAGGAGATTGAATGGAGGGCTGGTCACACCAGTGCTTCAGTCACCTTCAATGGGACTACCGAATACCCGAGCAGCACCCTCTTAGGTATTTCCATCAGCCCCATGCTGCAGTATTTTTTTCTGGGAAAAGGCTGGAAACCATAACGGAAGCTCAACGAAAACCATTACAGTCAATGGGGTCCTCTATTTTTTCTGCCCCACCCTAGATTTCTATTCTAGAGCCACCTCTGCATAAATGTAATTCTCTTCTTCTTCTGCTATCAACAAAGTAAAGAGGTATTCCTAACTTTTCTAAGGAGTCCTATGAATTCTAGTGACTATAAGGCCGCTTTTAAACGAGAGTATAGCAAGATGTCCATAATTCCAGTCCATATTACAGACGTGTTACAGATGTCATTACAATCGTATGTCATCAGTATTTGATCTGTTTTTGCCTCTGTACACTGATCTGGATTTGCCCAAAAGAAAAGAATAGCAATATGGAGGAAAAAACGCAAAAAAAAACAGGTTATGCAGCACTTTTTAAAATCCCTGTGAAAAATATGGGCATAAGAAAAGATATATAAATTTTACATTAGCTCCATATTACGGTCTGCAAAACACAAAGCAAATAAAAATCTAGCAAGGAACTTATGACAAAAACTAGTGACAAATTATAAAATCAACAGTGCAAAAAACTGTATCATCAGAATGCAAAATGAAAGTACATGTTTTAATCAGGCACATGTAAAATGTTGTTAATAAATATATTATACATTATAGTATCAAAATTGTAAAAAAAAAAAGGACATTCTGTAAGCTAATTTCACAACGGGTCCTTTAAATAACGAAATATTCAAAATTCACGGCTCTTTGAGCAGATAGCTACAGAGGGAACATCAAAGCCTGCAGGAGGAATGATCTGTTACTCCAATTAGTGAATGTGTTATTTGCTTCTAGTTAGGAAAAAGCAGCTTGCCTGTCAGGTCATGTAATAGGCAGAAATAAAGAGAAGCATGTTTGTACTAGACAAATGTCCTCGGGATTGCTTAAAGGAGAAGTCATTTTGACATTAACATATGGAAAACAACTTAGCCATAAAACATGTTAAGTATGAAAGTGTCACACATTTACTTTCATCTATGATGCTATTCAGTTCTCTTGATCATGTGGGAAACACAATGGCTGTTATGCAAATTTTCTATTCTTCATCACTATCTTTCAAAAAAAAAGTTTCTAATATTCCTCAGAATTAGTTAATCGTCCGGATTATTGCACTTAAAAGCATAAACGAAAACATGAACATATATATATATATATGTTTCCCTTATAGCAGCACTCCAGTTTCAGGACAAAATTCTGACCCAGGACCTGAGGTTGGAGAAGGGTGTTTTACCTGAAGTTGATTACGCCAATCATCATTCTGTTCTTACAGTTTTGGGTGCCGTTTTCTGGCAACTAAGATGGCCACTGCCATTTTCTAATTGCACTAATCACTACTCACTATTGGCCAGTGCTGATCACATGAGCAGTGCTGGCCAAACAGAGAGCAGGTATAGTGCACTGGTAATCCTAACACTACCAATGCACTATGAAAGATTAGGTAGTCTAAAGATAGTGGCAATCACCTTGCACACCCGAAAACAGGACTCCAAACTGGCAGAACCAATCAACTGCCAACAAAATCAATTTCAGGTAATATACTACCTCCACTCTCTGGTCCTGGGACAGAATTTTGTCCTCAAACCAGAGGCTTGCTTTATAGGAATTGCTCTCTTCATGGTCTCTGGCGTAATAGCATATTTTGGAGCTGTGCATTGTCCAAGTAATTCCACAGACAGCACCTGGCCCCATCATATTCTATAAGGCTAAACATATGGCCATTTTTTCACACAGATCAATGGTCCATGTGTAAAGAAACTCATGGCTTGCCCTATCCCTGTCCATCTCACAGACAATAAGTAGGACATGCCAATGCATGTCATTATGCAGTTTTCATGTATATCAGACCCCACATGGACCGTGGTCCATATGCTGTCCGAGGCGAGTTACACCCAAATCTCTCAGGCGCAACTCACACTTATGGGTGAGTTGTCTATCAAATAGCACAAGGTAAAAGGCAAACACAGAGCTCCATAATATATAACAAAATAATTATTTTAGAAAATATCTGACAGACATTTTTCACTCATTGGGATCGTCAGTGCAGAATACCAAAATTAACTGCCCAATTTCCTGACTGGTTAGACATTCTGGACCTCCTGCAGCCTTAATAAGGATTGCTATTTTTTTTTATTTGTTACTTTTTATTAAAGGGGTATTCTGGGCTTTTACAACTGATGATGTAGTGGCCTGGAAATAGGTACTACATAGCACTGTTTAGTTATGGGGACCGTTAATATAATAATTGGCCCTAGGGGCTTAATTTGACTCAATTTACACCAGGGATGCAGGTAACCTAGCAACCAGTTTGGACATTTTTATCCAGGTGAACAAGGTAGAAAAAAATGCATAGAGACTCAGGTGAGGCAGGTAGCCTAGCAACCAGATAGCTTGTGATTGGCTGCAGACAAACTTGTTAGGTGACAGAGATGATAAATAGCCGGAAAACGGTCACAGGAGCCAGTGAATGAAAAATGTTGTGCTCTCAGTGGGGGATGCAGAAGACAAGCAGGGACGCTTGTCTTCTGCATCCAGCTGTTCTCTGCTCGGAGCACCCAGCTGTTATACAGCTGAGCGCTCGGAGCGGGGGATGCACAAGACAAGTGGGGCCGCTAGTCTTCTGCATCCAGCTGTTCTCTGCTCAGAGCACCCTGCTGTTATACAGTTGAGCGCTCTGAGCAGGGTATTCATAAGACAAGTGGGGCTGCATGTCTTCTGCATCCAGCGAGTCTCTGCTCGGAGCGCTCAGCTGTTATACGACCGAGCGCTGCAAGCGGGGTATGCAGAACACAGATGGAACGCTGTGTTCTTCATACCCCCGCTGTTAACAGAGCGCTCAGCTGATATACAGCTGTGCGCTCTGTGTGAAGTATGAAGAACACAGCTGGACCGCTGTGTTCTTCATACCCCGCCTGTGTTCAGGGAGTGGGATACAGCTGAAACAATAGTATCAGCTGTATCCCACTGTGAACTCCTGATATGGCTGATCATTGTCTTTCAGCATGCTGAAAGACAACGGTCAACGACTGGTTAACAAAAACTGCACAATGTCAGTGCAGTTACACACAACGATTATTACTCAAAAGACGGCTTTTGAGTGAATATTGAGCGACAATCGTTGTGTCTAAATAGGCCTTAAGTTTAAGGAATAAGAAAAGAGAGTAAAGAGTAGTGAGAAAAGAGAGGTGACAGGCAGAGGAGTGCCAAGAAGAGGAGCGCCAGGCAAAGAGAGAAAGCGCCAGAAAAAAGGAAGTGCCCAACAGGAGAAAATTAAGTTCGAGGCAGGAGAGAGAAGTGAAAAGAGACGGAGATCAGCCGTGACAGAGAAAGAGAGGAATGAGAGAAATCTGAGTAACTGAGAAGGGAAGTCAAATTTGACAGTGAATAAAAAAATAATGTAAAATATGTAAATATGAAGAGAGGGAGATAAAGAAATAAAGAGATATAAACACAAAGAAGGATACAGAGAAGAAATCCAGAGTAAGCTCCCAGTGTATAAATGAGTTAGACACAGGTGTCTACATTGTTGCAATTTGTGTATCAGTTATTATGTACTGAATGTGATGAAGAAAAGGACCTCATCTCACTGCTTTATTAATATAATGTTTACAACAATTTAAGCAAAATATCAGGCTCTGTGTATTATTCCACACCTCACCACTCACAACTACAAATTGTGCCCAAGGGCACTGGCGTCCGAACAAAACAAATCACAATTAATTGCCAGCCACAAATAATAATAACATTAGCACTCACTATAGAGCTTTGTGGCGTCACAACAGTGATTTGTGGCAGCACGACAATGACCTATCCTCAGGAAAGGTCATTAATAGCTGATCAATGGGGATCACTGCTTCCTGTCCATCAGCTGATTGTCTGGTCCACTGCTAATGCAGTGGGGATGGATGCTAACATCAACGGTCAGGGGAGAAAGTGGTCCGGTACTGACCATAAGACAAGCAGGAAGTGTAATAGAAGCACAATGCTTCCATTGTTTTTTTAATGGGAGTGATGGGGATCATGAGCAGCGAATCCCCATTGATCAACTGATGACCTATCCAGCATATATTCCTGTGTTCCCCTGCAGTTCCTCTTGCTGTCTGTGTCAGGTGCATGGTATTTGCACTTACATGTCATTACCGATAGACCACCTGTGTGATAAATGATTGAAACTACAAATAATGCTGACATTTTAATTAATACCAAATATTTTGATATGACCCAGGATATTCTGTGTTTTCCATTATGAGTGACATAATAAATAGAGATGAGCGAACGTATTCGTCCAAGCTTGATATTCGTGCGAATATTAGGGTGTTCGGGATGTTCGTTATTCGTAACGAACACCATGCGGTATTCGGGTTACTTTCACTTCCTTCCCTGAGACGTTAGCGCGCTTTTCTGGCCAATTGAAAGACAGGGAAGGCATTACAACTTCCCCCTGTGACGTTCAAGCGCTATACCACCCCCCTGCTGTGAGTGGCTGGGGTGATCAGGTGTCACCCGAATATAAAAGTCGGCCCCTCCCGCGGCTCGCCTCAGATGCCTTGTGAGTTAGATGAGGGACAGTGCTGCTGGTACCGGAGCTGCTGTAGGGAGAGAAATAGCAGTTAGTGTAGGCTTCAAGAACCCCAAAGGTCCTTATTAGGGCCAGTAATACCTGTGTGTTGGCTGCTGTTAGCAGTGCCTTTTTTTTTTCTCAAAATCGCCTCTGCAGAGCGTTGCACCCGGCATTAGGGACAGAAGTGTTGGATAGGCAGGGAGAGTGTTAGGAGTGAGTGTAGCCTTCAAGAACCTCAACGGTCCTTTCTAGGGCCATATTTAACCGTGTGCAGTACTGTCCAGGCTGCTGTTAGCAGTGCTGCATTTTTTTTTTCTCAAAATCGCCTCTGCAGAGCATTGCACCCTCCATTGATACTACAGGGAAAGAATTGTGTAGGCAGGGCCACAACACAGTTATTATTCATTGAATATACGCAGTGGGTCCTTTTGGTGTAAAAAAAGGGAAACGAAATCTATTTGTCCTGCCTCTGTCCGTCCTAAGGGCTGTGGACACGTATGAGCTGCGTGTACAACGTTAAAAAATCAGACGCACCCAGCTACGGTTTACTGCTGGCTTCGCCATTTGCTTTCCTTAATTGGGAAAAAATACCTGCTCTGCCAGAGTTAATAACTCTGCTACCCTCAAGTTCTGTGACACATTAGCAGGGCCACAGCAGTTATAAAACTTCTCATGTTCATTGAATATACGCAGTGGGTCCTTTTGGTGTAAAAAAAGGGAAAAGAAATCTATTTGTCCTGCCTCTGTCCATCCTAAGAGCTGTGGACACGTGTGAGCTGCGTGTACAACGTTAAAAAATCAGACGCACCCAGCTACGGTTTACTGCTGGCTTCGCCATTTGCTTTCCTTAATTGGGAAAAAAATACCTGCTCTGCCAGAGTTAATAACTCTGCTACCCTCAAGTTCTGTGACACATTAGCAGGGCCACAGCACAGTTATAAAACTTCTCATGTTCATTGAATATACACAGTGGGTCCTTTTGGTGTAAAAAAAGGGAAAAGAAATCTATTTGTCCTGCCTCTGTCCGTCCTAAGGGCTGTGGACACGTGTGAGCTGCGTGTACAACGTTAAAAAATCAGACGCACCCAGCTACGGTTTACTGCTGGCTTCGCCATTTGCTTTCCTTAATTGGAAAAAAAATACCTGCTCTGCCAGAGTTAATAACTCTGCTACCCTCAAGTTCTGTGACACATTAGCAGGGCCACAGCACAGTTATTAAACTTAGATTATTCATTCACTAGAGGCAGTGGGGCGTTTCGTTTTCAAAAAAGGGAAAAAATTATATTTGGCCTGCAGTCTTGCGCCAATTTATTTCCTGCCTGTGAAATCAAATCACTGGTAATACAGCATGCTGAGGGGTAGGGGTAGGCCTAGAGGACGTGGACGCGGCCGAGGACGCGGAGGGCCAAGTCAGGGTGTGGGCACAGGTCGAACTCCTGTTCTAGGTGTATCGCAGCCGTCTGCTGCGCGATTAGTAGACAGGCACGTTTCTTGCGTCCCGACAGTCATCACACAATTCATGGGTCCACGCGGGAGACGGTTATTAGAAAATGAGCAGTGTGAGCAGGTCCTGTCGTGGATGGCAGAAAGTGCTTCGAGCAACCTATCGTCCAGCCACAGTTCTGCGCCGTCCACTGCTGCAAATCCGAATCCTCTGTCTGCTGCTCCTCCTTCCTCCCAGCCTCCTCACTCCACTACAATGACACATGCTCAGGAGCGGGAACACTCCCAGGAACTGTTCTCGGGCCCCTGCTCAGATTGGGCAGCAGTGGTTCCTCTCCCACCAGAGGAGTTTATCGTCACTGATGCCCAACCATTCGAAAGTTCCCGGGGTCCGGGGGAAGAGGCTGGGGACTTCCGCCAACTGTCTCAAGAACTTTCTGTGGGTGAGGAGGACGATGACGATGAGACACAGTTGTCTTGCAGTGAGGTAGTAGTAAGGGCAGTAAGTCCGAGGGAGCAGCGCACAGAGGATTCGGAGGAAGAGCAGCAGGACGATGAGGTGACTGACCCCACCTGGTGTGCAACGCCTACACAGGACAGGTCTTCAGAGGGGGAGGCACGGGCAGCAGCAGGGCAGGTTGCAAGAGGCAGTGCGGTGGCCAAGGGTAGAGGCAGGGCCAGACCGAATAATCCACCAACTGTTTCCCAAAGCACCCCCTCGCGCCATGCCACCCTGCAGAGGCCGAGGTGCTCTAAGGTCTGGCAGTTTTTCACAGAGACGCCTGACGACCGACGAACAGTGGTGTGCAACCTTTGTCGCGCAAAGCTCAGCCGGGGAGCCAACACCAACAGCCTCACCACCACCAGCATGCGCAGACATATGATGGCCAAGCACCCCACAAGGTGGGACGAAGGCCGTTCACCGCCTCCGGTTTGCACCACTGCCTCTCCCCCTGTGCCCCAACCTGCCACTGAGATCCAACCCCCCTCTCAGGACACGGGCACTACCGCCTCATGGCCTGCACCCACACCCTCACCTCCGCTGTCCTCGGCCCAATCCACCAGTGTAGTTCAGCGCACCGTCCAGCCGTCGCTTGCGCAACTGTTGGAGCGCAAGCGCAAGTACGCCGCCACGCACCCGCACGCTCAAACGTTAACCGTCCGCATAGCAAAATTCATCAGCCTTGAGATGCTGCCGTATAGGGTTGTGGAAACGGAGTCCTTCAAAGCTATGATGGCGGCGGCGGCCCCACACTACTCAGTTCCCAGTCGCCACTACTTTTCCCGATGTGCCGTCCCAGCCCTGCACGACCACGTCTCCCGCAACATTGTACGCGCCCTCACCAATGCGGTTAGTGGCAAGGTCCACTTAACTACGGACACGTGGACAAGCACAGGCGGGCAGGGCCACTACATCTCCCTGACGGCACATTGGGTGAATTTAGTGGAGGCTGGGACAGAGTCAGAGCCTGGGACCGCTCACGTCCTACCCACCCCCAGAATTGCGGGCCACAGCTCGGTGGTGGTATCTGCGGCGGTGTATGCTTCCTCCACTAAAGCACCCTCCTCCTCCTCCGCAACCTCTGTCTCGCAATCAAGATGTGTTAGCAGCAGCATGTCGCCAGCAGTCGGTGTCGCGCGGTGTGGCAGCACAGCGGTGGGCAAGCGTCAGCAGGCCGTGCTGAAACTACTCAGCTTAGGAGATAAGAGGCACACGGCCCACGAACTGCTGCAGGGTCTGACACAGCAGACCGACCGCTGGCTTGCGCCGCTGAGCCTCCAACCGGGCATGGTCGTGTGTGACAACGGCCGTAACCTGGTGGCGGCTCTGCAGCTCGGCAGCCTCACGCACGTGCCATGCCTGGCCCACGTCTTTAATTTGGTGGCTCAGCGCTTTCTGAAAAGCTACCCACGCTTGTCAGACCTGCTCGTAAAGGCGCGCCGGCTCTGCGCACATTTCCGCAAGTCCCACACGGACGCTGCCACCCTGCGCACCCTGCAACATCGCTTTAAGCTGCCAGTGCACCGACTGCTGTGCGACGTGCCCACACGGTGGAACTCTACGCTCCACATGTTGGCCAGGCTCTATGAACAGCGTAGAGCTATAGTCGAATACCAACTCCAACATGGGCGGCGCAGTGGGAGTCAGCCTCCTCAATTCTTTTCAGAAGAGTGGGCCTGGTTGGCAGACATCTGCCATGTCCTTGGTAATTTTGAGGAGTCTACCCAGGTGGTGAGCGGCGATGCTGCAATCATTAGCGTCACCATTCCTCTGCTATGCATCTTGAGAAATTCCCTGCAAAGCATAAAGGCAGCTGCTTTGCGCTCGGAAACGGGGGCGGGGGAAGACAGTATGCCGCTGGATAGTCAGGCCACCCTCCTGTCTATTTCTCAGCGCGTACAGGAGGAGGAGGAGGAGCATGAGGAGGATGAGGAGGAGGGGGAAGAGACAGCTTGGCCAGCTGCTGACGGTACACCGGCTGATTGCCTGTAATCCTTTCAGCGTGTATGGCCTGAGGAGGAGGAGGAGGAGGATCCTGCAAGTGATCTTCCTAGTGAAGACAGCCATGTGTTGCGTACAGGTACCCTGGCACACATGGCTGACTTCATGTTAGGATGCCTTTCTCGTGACCCTCGCGTTGCACGCATTCTGGCCACAACGGATTACTGGGTGTACACACTGCTCGACCCACGCTATAAGGAGAACCTGCCCACTCTCATTCCCGAAGAGGAAAGGGGTTCGAGAGTGTTGCTATACCACAGGACCCTTGCGGACAAGCTGATGGTAAAATTCCCAGCCGACAGCGCTAGTGGCAGAAGGCACAGTACCGAGGGCAAGGTAGCAGGGGAGGTGCGGAGATCGAGCAGCATGTACATCCCAGGCAGTGCAACAGTCTTTAAGGGCCTGGACAGCTTTATGGCTCCCCACCAAGACTGTGTCACCGCTCCCCAGTCAAGGCTGAGTCGGCGGGAGCACTGTAAAAGGATGGTGAGGGAGTACGTAGCCGATCGCACGACCGTCCTCCCGAAACGGGTTTTTTTTTTTTTCAACCCCCCCCCCCCCGTTCGGCGCGAGACAACCCCGATGCAGGGACGTACAGAAAGCTTACCGGAGCGCTTACCTTAATCCCCGCGCTCCGGTGACTTCTATACTTACCTGTGAAGATGGCCGCCGGAATCCTCTTCCTCCGTGGACCGCAGCTCTTCTGTGCGGTCCATTGCCGATTCCAGCCTCCTGATTGGCTGGAATCGGCACGTGACGGGGCGGAGCTACACGGAGCCGGCATCCTGCACGAAAGGCTCCATAGAAGAAAGCAGAAGACCCGGACTGCGCAAGCGCGGCTAATTTGGCCATCGGAGGGCGAAAATTAGTCGGCACCATGGAGACGAGGACGCCAGCAACGGAGCAGGTAAGTAAAAAACTTTTTATAACTTCTGTATGGCTCATAATTAATGCACAATGTATATTACAAAGTGCATTAATATGGCCATACAGAAGCTTATAGACCCACTTGCTGCCGCGGGACAACCCCTTTAAGCACGACATTACTACCTCAGCTGTGTTGGGCAATGCAATGGGATATTTTTATGTACCGCCGGTGGCTTCCTGGCACCCACCCATGCTGTGAGTCCACAGAGAATTATAAATGCATCTGAAAGCACATCTAAAGAACCCCAGTCAGACTGGGGCATGCAGTGTGGGCCGAAGCCCACCTGCATTAAGCACGACATTACTACCTCAGCTGTGTTGGGCAATGCAATGGGATATTTTTATGTACCGCTGGTGGCTTCCTGGCACCCACCCATGCTGTGGGTCCACAGAGAATTATAAATGCATCTGAAAGCACATCTAAAGAACCCCAGTCAGACTGGGGCATGCAGTGTGGGCCGAAGCCCACCTGCATTAAGCACGACATTACTACCTCAGCTGTGTTGGGCAATGCAATGGGATATTTTTATGTACCGCCGATGGCTTCCTGGCACCCACCCATGCTGTGGGTCCACAGGGAGTTGTAAATGCATCTGTTTCCACTTGTAAAGAACCCCAGTCTGACTGGGGCATGCAGTGTGGGCCGAAGCCCACCTGCATTAAGCACGACATTACTACCTCAGCTGTGTTGGGCAATGCAATGGGATATTTTTATGTACCGCCGGTGGGTTCCAGGGAGCCACCCATGCTGTCGGTCCACAGGGACTTCACAATAGGGGGTTGTACCTGCCTGTGTCTATGAATTAAAAAGCCTGGTCTGACTGGGGCATGCAGACACCTTGACAGAATGAATAGTGTGTGGCACATAGGTTCCCCATTGCTATGCCCACGTGTGCAGCTCCTGATGGCGGTGGCACAGGATTATATTTCTCATTGCTTCTGTACAGCATTGTGGGCTATCGCCCCGCCCCTTTTAAAGAGGGTCGCTGCCTAGCCGTGCCAACCCTCTGCAGTGTGTGCCTGCGGTTCCTCCTCATGGCAGACGCACTTCTAAATAGACATGAGTGTGGCGTGGCATGAGGGCAGCTGAAGGCTGCGCAGGGACAACTTGGTGTGCGCTGTGGACACTGGGTCGTGCGGGGGGGTTGGTCAGCATGTAACCCAGGAGAAGTGGCAGCGGAGTGTCATGCAGGCAGTGATTGTGCTTTGTTGGAGGTAGTGTGGTGCTTAGCTAAGGTATGCATTGCTAATGAGGGCTTTTCAGAAGTAAAAGTTGTTCGGAGGGGGGGGGGGCCACTCTTGCCGGTATTGTGGCTTAATAGTGGGACCTGTGAACTTGAGATGCAGCCCAACATGTAGCCCCTCGCCTGCCCTATCCGTTGCTGTGTCGTTCCCATCACTTTCTTGAATTGCCCAGATTTTCACACATGAAAACCTTAGCGAGCATCGGCGAAATACAAAAATGCTCTGGTCGCCCATTGACTTCAATGGGGTTCGTTATTCGAAACGAACCCTCGAACATCGCGGGAAGTTCGTTTCGAATAACGAACACCCGAGCATTTTGGTGTTCGCTCATCTTTAATAATAAACATAGCATTCTCACCCATCATTCTTTATATTGTGTGTCCTTTCTGCAGATATGTACTCTAGCTTATTAGGAAAAGACTCAGAATCCCATGGCTGATGAAATCAGGTAGATAAGAAATCAGTGCAATGAATTATGGTTAGAACGAAAGTAAATTGCAGCGCCACGTAACCTGCACTGCTACAAATAGAACCATTAGTTACTGTCAGGAATTATCACTTGTATTCCCACCAGTCTACACTATACTGGAATGTTATCTGAATCTTTTCGTTTTTTTGTACATACTCTATATTCTTATATAGATAATTTTAAAGTAAAGTTTCCGATGACTCCTGAACTTCTTATACAAATGACTGATATTGATTTAACACTCCAAAAGTTTAGAAATAACTTATGAAGAATTATTAAGAAAAAAAAATTAAAGCGCCAAACAATCTCTATAGACTATCATCAGCAGTGAAATGCTTAAGTGTTCAAAGACTTACAGAGTAGCACTCTCACATATGTCACCTATTTAACATGCCAGTTTATCAAGTTTGTGTCCTGCCAGATTTGGTCTAGGAGAGAGTGTCAGATTTGTTTTCACTGAGGGCCACATCAGCCTTATGGTTGCCTTCAAAGGGCTGATTGTAATTGCGAGATTGCATAGTAATAGTGACCCCCATAGTGGCCCCCATAGTAATTGGGTCCTCTATAGTGGCCCCAGTAGAAAGTGATCCCATAGTGACCCAAGTAATACTTATGACCCCTATAGTGGCCCCAGTAGTAATAAAGTCCCCAATAGTGATAGTGACCACTCATAGCTGCCCCAGTAGTAACAGTGACCTCCATAGTGGCCCCAGTAGTAAGTGTTCCTTATATTCGTGGTCCCAGTAGTAATAATGTCCCTCATGGTGGCTCCAGTAGTAATAGCATCTCCTATATTGAATATGCAAAATTAGGTCAGCGCTCCAGAGTTACGGGTCTGATGTTGTATATAACTGTACTTCTCAAAAAATATGGGTAAGCACTCACCCGGTGCTCAGTGGAGATCCCTCCTGGATGATCTTCACTCACACCCCATATCCGGATAATCCTTTGTGTATAAGTCTCGGTTGTCCCCTCGTATCCTGCTGGGCTAGTCAGCTGGAGAGCCGCGTTATCCTCCGTCCCTCACCGGAGAGCCGCTTGCAAATGTGATGTAAAGAAAAAATCGGATCCGCGCTCCAGGAACAACCACTCCGATACTTACTATAACAAGTTTAATTCGTACGACGCGTTGCGTCCTAATAATAGGACTTTATCAAGTACATAACAATTACTTCTAAAACCTCTGTATTTATAATAAAATCTTAAATTTCCGTTCCCTGTGTGGACCGCGCCGTCCCGTGCCTCCTCCAGCGTCCTGCGGCGTCCCGCCCCCTGTGTGCGTACCTGATGACGCTGGTTCACATGGTGTGTAGACGTCACGTGCTCGGGCGCTGCTCCTTGTGTGGACTTTGTGTTTACTTTCTCCTACACAAGGAGCAGCACCCGAGCATGTAACGTCTACACAGCATGTGACCCAGCGTCATCAGGTTCGCACACAGGGGGCGGGACGCCGCAGGACGCTGGAGGAGGCACGGGACGGCGCGGTCCACACAGGGAATGGTAATTTAAGATTTTATTATAAATATAGAGGTTTTAGAAGTAATTGTTATGTACTTGATAAAGTCCTATTATTAGGACGAAACGCGTCGTACGAATTAAACTTGTTATAGTAAGTATCGGAGTGGTTGTTCCTGGAGCGCGGATCCGATTTTTTTCTTTACACCACATCTCCTATATTGGCCGCAGTAGTAATAAGTGATCCCCATAGCAGGGCCTGTGGGTAATACTGACCCTCCCACCCCCACCCTATTGGCATCTGGCCAGCATCCCTACATGAATTTCACTCACCCAGCCTGCAGCCTCGAACCGGTGACAGTCACTTCTGAGTCTGTGATCGCTGACCTCTCCCCTTGGCATCTGCGCTGCATAAACGATGGCGCATGAGACACCAGAGAGAATAGGTCAGCAGTCACAGACTCTACAATGCTGCTGCTAGACCAGAGTTGCAGAATGGGTGAGTGGAGTGCCTGTTAGCTCGTTGCATGGCTGGCTGGCCACATAAAATAAAGTGGCGTGCCAGATTCGACCTGTGGGCCTTACGTTTGACATGTGTAGTCTAGGAGAAGCTCAACCATTCAAAAAAACTTCTCAGAGCTAGCTTGCATCTCCAAATATTAAGTGCCAACCTTGCTAGCTTTCTGGTAGGTAAATGAACATTGCACCCAACTTATTAATTCTAGTCTGAAACATTCAAAGAAAGACCAAACCTATTATACCAACAGAAGGTGGGACCAAGCTTTAATAGATGAGAAGCTGAACAAAAATATATATATAATGTATGTGTGTGTGATTTTGAAGGTTGTACGGAAATTAAGTATGATTTAACCAGTCATGTATTTACATCCCAGCATAAGAGTCAGACATAAAATGATGTCTGCAGAGAAACATGTCAGCTTATTTTCAAAATGGAAAGGCCGGCTACACAAGGCCAGATTTGGATTGCGGAATCTGCGATCGTCACCTGCGTTGACGATCCGTGGCATTCCACATCCATTAGCAAGAATAGCTAATACAAGCGGACAGCAATTGTGATTTCTGCTTGTGGAAAAGTTGCAGATTACGCGTCATCAGGGGTTTAAAAAAAGAAAAAACTGTACTGCGCATATCCCACAGCGAGCCGTCCACACCATCCGCGATACAAAGAAAAACAGGTATACGTGTATGCCAGCCGGGCACACGGTGGGATATGGCTGCGGGCTCCCGCATGCAGAATTCAACCCGTTCATATGCAGCCAGCCTAACAATGACTGGGAATTTGAGCCAAAGCCAGAAGGAGAAGATAACCCTAAACACAGACAGGCCATTAGGTGGCGCTGTAGAGGTATTGTTCCATCTTTTCATTTGAATATTTCACAGAGGAGCATGGAAGGCCTTATAAGTCTCACACCTTTTAGGTGCTCTCCCTAAGAAGAAACGATACCCTTCCTCACCCATGTCTATTTTGAAATACATTTATATTCTTGACCAAGAACAAAGCAAGAACCATCAAGGTGTACGAAAGTGTTGAATTAAAACTATTGGACAAACTCCCACTATGTTAATATGGCGCTCACCCTTAAAAGCAGTCAACCTTACCCATAAGGTCACTTCTAGGCACAAGCCTGTAGGTATCTATAGGAAACTCTGATATCTAACTGATTTTTATTATAAAATAGAAAATAAGTTATTTTAATTGCAATCCACAGTTCTAGAAGTTGAATAATTGCTTGAACAATTTTTCGGCCGATAGCTGGCCCATGTAAAAATACCCTTAGAAGTGTGATGAAAGAGAAGTAGATCTGATTTCTAACCCACTGTCTTCAAACATCTTGTAATCTACAGACATGAAAATTGTAGCAGTAGAAAAGAGGATATGCGCAACCATTGTAGCATTTACTTCAACTCAATCCCTAAATACAAATTTTGGTGTCTACTGCTATTGGTGTCCACTGGTACAGTGGCGGGGATGTTTACTTACAGGGGTTAGAAAAGGTACGTAATCTACTTTTTGAACCTTCCCTGATCTATGTATGAAATGTACAGATTATAGATGAGCGAGTATACTCGCTAAAGGCAATTGCTCGAGCGAGCATTGCCTTTAGCGAGTATCTCCCCCGCTCGAGACTGCAGGTTCGGGTGCCGGCACCGGACACGGAGCTGCGGGGGAGAGCGGGGCCGAAAGGAGGGGAGATCTCTCTCTCCCTCCCTCCCCCCCCCCCTGCTCCCTCCTGCTGACAGCCGCTACTCACCGCTCCCCCGCGCCGGCACCCGAACCTTCAGTCTCGAGCGGGAATATACTCGCTAAAGGCAATGCTCGCTCGAGCAATTGCCTTTAGCGAGTATACTCGCTCATCTCTAGTACAGATGCATCCATCTCTAACTTTCTGATAATTCTGTTAGGACTCCAATTTCTGACAGTACAAATTCAGTACATTATTGCAATATGCCAGAAGTTTATAAAGAGTTACAGAGTATCGTGACATCATGTTTTTTTTTTTTCAAAGCTGGTAATCACCCCACATCTCAGGATATATCTAGCAAGACAAAGGATACATCTCTACATAAATAATATTTACTTACTTAGAACCTCATTGAAAGGGGACTCCTGGTTTAGAACACCTATCGTTACCCTGTAATTGTTACTGTTATGATTCATTCTGGGTAACAGCTAGGTTTATGAAGAAGTAATGTTTATACATATTTGTGACTGGTAGTTTAGTAGGAAGAGGTAGCAGGAAACTGTGCATCAATAAGGAGGTAAGAGCTGAAAATGTAGCTAAAAGGTGGAATTGATGTTAGGCCATGTGAATAGTTGTTGTTGTTGTTAGCCCCCTTGGCGACCCTAAAGGCTCCCTCCCTCCATGTTTTTCGGTTTTGCACTGCTTCTCTAAGTTGTGTGATATCTATGCTAGTATCAGCTCTGACAGCATCAGCTATGGTGTCCATTGGCAGCCGAGTCTTCTTTTGTGACTGATCTGTCCAAGCATTATAGATTTTTCTATCAACTGTTCACATGACCAAAATTTGTGAACCTGAGTCTGGTCATCTTGCCCCTCCAGGGTCTTACACATTTCAGGACTTTTATGTTTGTTACTTTCGCCATCCAGGGCATACTCAGCAGCTTTCTCCAGCACCACAGCTCAAACGCATTAATCCTACTTCTATTAGCTTTTCTCTTAAGTCCAGCTTTCACATCAATACATGGCTATGGGGAAAATGGCGGTTTGCACTATCCTGCGTTTATTTACTATACTTATATTCCTACTGTTCCAGATTTTGTCCATGTTTAGCATTGCGCTTCAACCCAAGCCTGACTAGATATGCCGATATGCCCAGCTTTTCTAGGGCCTGCCATAGCTTGTCATGGTCGATGCAGTTAAAGGCCATGATGTAATCGATAAAGCACATGTGAATAGCAGTATAATGACTTACGTTTTAGAAAAATAACTGCATGCCCAGTAGATTGTTGGATGGGACTGTGCCATGTGATACAGGCATGGGTCTCATAGAAAGTGGCCACAGAGAACCTGGTTGGATTCATGAAGAGTGTATTTGTGTGGAGGCTTGCCAAGTATGGGGACCAGAAGGCAGGAATCTCTTGTGTGGTTCAGGTAACCTGGTTGTCCCCTGAAAAGTGACTGACCGCCAGTCAGGTTCACTGTCTTTATAACGATTGTACTTGACTCATGTCAAGTGTTCTAACTATTACAATGTAAAAGGTTACAGTGCAAGTCACGCTGCTCTCTTGTCTCTCCAAATTCCGGCATATAGCTTCCAGCTACTTTGTGTGCCTCACCAGATGCAGCAACTATGTTGCAACCTTATTAGAGCATTTTGATTAATAGACAAAACTTTTGTTATACCTATGCAGCTTAACAAGAATGGTAGTACCTAATATAAGCAACATCAGAGATGTTTTATCCAATGGTAAGTGCCAGCAATATTGTTATTTAACTATATATAAGATATGAACACCAAAAACAGAAAAACAAAGTGCTAGACTAAGTAAATTCAAAAATATCCAGTCAAGTTTATTAATTAAGCACATTCAAAAATGTTTTAACCCCTTAACGACCGGGCCAATGGATAGCGCCGATCGCAAAAAAGTAAATAAAAGTGCAAAAAAAGTTAAAGATTCAGCTGCCCTGATGGATCCGATCCATCAGGGCAGCTGAAAGTACTCACCCGGGTCTGCCACGCTGCTCCCCGCTCTCCCGCTGCTCCGGGCCCCAAAGCCGGTCTTCTGCGCATGCGAGCCAGGCAGCATTACGTCAGCTGCATGCGCAGAAGGCCCGGCGGCGCGGGAGATTTAAAATCTCCTGGCTCCCGACTCCTGTAGGTAGCCGGGAGGCAGGAGATGTCCCCGGTACCGTGATCGCCGTTATCCAATGGATAATGGCGATCACGGAAAAGTGCAAAAAAGTTTTTAAAAAAGTAATGTTTCACCTCCCCTCATGGATCGGATCCATGAGGGGAGGTGAAAATACTCACCTCAGGTCCGCCGATGTCCCCGGTGTTCCGGGACCCGAAGTCCCCCTCTGCGCATGCGCGCCCGATGATTGACATCGGGCGCATGCACAGAGGGGCTCGAGCCTCGGGAAATTCAAAATCCCTCTGCTCCTGGCTGCCATGTGTAGCCAGGAGCAGAGGGATGTCACCCAGCATGTGATCACTGTTATCCAATGGATAGCAGTGATCATATAAAGTAAAAAAAATGGTAAAAAAGTAAAAAAAAGCGTAAAAAAGGATGAAACTACGTACATAAGGCCCCTGGATTTATCCGGGGACCTTACCCCAGCTTCTGCGCACGCGCCCGTCGCTAAAGCTGTGGACGCATGCGCAAAAGCTGTGGATTGCCAGGATAATTTAAATTCTCCCTGCTTCTGGCTACAAAACGTAGCCAAGAGCCTGGAGATTTCACGGAGGGCCGCGGTGAGCGGTTCCTGGTCACGTGTTCGCCGTTATCCAATAATGGCGATCACGTAAAAGTTAAAAAAAAATTTTGAAGTTTCATCTCCCCTCACCGATGCGATCAGTGAGAGGAGATGAAACTTTTTACCGGAGGCCTGCGTTTTTGAACCCCGACGCAATCCTCCTTCGTGAATCTTCCCGAATTCTGCACATGCGATTGCCGGCAAAAAGCCGGACACATGCGCAGGAGTCGGGGAGCCCAGGAAATTTAAAATCTCCTTGCTCCCAGCGACCAACGGTCGCCGAGAGCCTAGAGCAGTGACGGGTGGCCTCGTTGAGCGGTCGCTGGTCACGTAATAAAAAAGTAGCGCTCTAACATAGGTCGGTCTCACATGACCGGATAGGAATTACGGATTCCGCATGCGTCTGATTCGCGCTAATATGCAGATCAATCGCATTGGATTACCCAATTCCGCCCACATTAGCGGGTTGGAATTGCGTAATCCACTTGCAGAAAAGAGAATGCAGCAGGTTCTATTTTACCGTGGATATCCGCAACATAGAGCCCATTGTGCTCCATGGTCGCGGATATGCCCGCAGCCCATACGCAACTATGTTGTGTACGGGCTGCGGGTACCCGCGTCATCGCTAAGCGACGGTGCGGGAAATGCAAACAAAAAAAAGTACTGCGCATGACCGCCCGTGTAAGTACGCAGTTATGCGCAGTACATTACGCGGCCGTACGCAGGGTCACAGCCCGGCTCACAGATGGGATCCGCTGCGGGCCTCCGCAAGCGAATTCCGCCTACGGCTGCGTGAGCACGGCGTTATTCAGACCGCTACCTGTAATACGTATTTTACAAGAAGCCCCGGGAACGCTTGCCTTCATGCAGTTCCAGGAGCAGCTCGTTGAGCGCCTTCTGTGTGAGACCGCCGCACCTCATCAAGCTTACGGAAACTCACAGAATGCCACTTTTTACACCCCATACCCACCACTGAGGTCAAGAAATGGCCACCAAAAAGCATGAGAGGAGGGGGGATACCGGTTTTATTGCCCCATGGGCCCATTCCAACCAGCCTCCGTAATTACCCGTCTTCGGAAATACCACACAGTTCACATTATTACTTTTATCTAAGATTTGCGAACGCCGAAAAGGGCGCGGAGTGTGTGTGTGTGGGGGGGGGGGATTTTTAGGGAGTCAATTTTTATTCCGTACAAATAAGCAATGGGGCCTGGGATTTATTCAGTTGTGCCCAGAAATCCAACGGGTGTTCCCTCCTTTATAGGCTTTGCCATGGGTCCTGTAAGTAAATTAGGGCCACAATGGGTATGTTTCTGAACTCGGGACAAACGGAGGGATCCATTTTGGGGTGAACGTCTTCATTCCTATGTACACTGTACAAAAAAACTGTTTTTAAATTTAAAAAATTGCCAAAAAAATTGAAAATCGTTACTTTTTCCTTCTGCTTTGCTTAGATTCATTCGAATACTGTGGGGTCAAAATACGCAGTACACCCCTAGATGAATTTGTTAAGGGGTCTAGTTTTCAAAATGGGGTCATTTGAGGGGGTTCTTTATAGTTTTGGCCGCTCAATGGCTCTATAAGTGGGCAATGGGGCCTGAAATTTATTCAGTTGTACCCTGAAATCCAATGGGTATTCCTTTCATTGTAGGCCTAGCCATGTGTCCTGTAAATCTATTAAGGCCACAATGGGTATGTTTCTGAACACGGGACAAACAGGGGTATCCATTTTGGAGTGAAAGCCTTCATTTATATGTGTGCTGTGCAAAAAAAGCTGTTTTTAAATTGACGCAATAGCCCAAAAAATGAAAATCGCAATTTTTTCCTACTGCTTTGCTTAGATCTATTGTGCATGCGGACATAATATTAGGGCCACAATGGGTATGTTTCTGAAAACAGCACAAACAGGGGTATCCATTTTGGGGTGCAAGTCTTCCTTAATACGTGTGCTGTACAAAAAAAGATGTTTTTAAAATGACAGAATTGCCAAAAAAAACAAAAATCACAATTTTTTCCTTTTGCTTGGCTTGAATTTATTCAAAAACTGTGGGGTCAAAATACACAGTACACCCCTAGAAAAATTCGTTAAGGAGTCTAGTTTTCAAAATGGGGTCATTTGTGGGGGTTCTATATGGTTTTGGGCGCTCAAGAACTCTACAAGTGGGCAATGGGGCCTAAAAGGACTTCGAGCAAAATTTATGTTCTGATAGCCACTGACTACTCCTTTCATTTTGGGCCCCGTTGTGGATCAAGACATAAGATTAGGGCCACAATGGGTATGTCTCTGAACATGGGACAAACAGGGGTATACATTTTTGGGTGCAAGTCTTCATTCATATGTGTGCTGTACAAAAAAAGCTGTTTTTAAAATGACAGAATTGCCAAAAAAATGAAAATCACAATTTTTTCCTTTTGCTTGGCTTGAATTCATTCAAAAACTGTGGGGTCAAAATATGCAGTACACCCCTAGATAAATTCCTTAAGGGGTCTAGTTTTCAAAATGGGGTCATTTGTGGGGGTTTTCTATGGTTTTGGGCGCTCAAGAACTCTACATGTGTGCTATGGGGCCTAAAAGGACTTCAAGCAAAATTTCTGTTTTGAAAGACACTGACTACTCCTTTCATTTTGGGCCCCGTTGTGGACTCAGATATAACATTAGGGCCACAATGGGTATATTTCTGAACACGAGAGAAATAGGGGTATCCATTTTGGGGTGTAAATCCTCATTTTCATGTAAACTATAGGAAAAAAAATATGTCTTTAAAATGACAGATTTGCAAAAATATGAAATTTTACTTTTTCTCCTCTAAATTGAATTAATTCCTGAAAAAAAACTGTGGGTCAAAATACTCATGACACCCCTCAGTGAATACACTAAGGGGTGTAGTTTTTAAAATTGGGTCATTTGGGGGGGGGGGGGTATCTATTATTCTGACACTTATGAGCCTTTCCAATCTTGGCTTGGTGTAGGAAAACAAAGTGTTCCTCAAAATGCTAAAAAGTAATGTTAAATTTGTACGTCTCCTAAATGGTTAAAAAAAAACTAAAGTTTTTCCAATGTGCGCCCAAAATAAACTAAACAGGTGGAAATATAAATCTTAGCAAAAATTTCTATATTATGTTTGCACATATTTAAGATATTGCAGTTGAAAATGTAAAAAAATGAAGATTTTTTAAAAAATTTTCCCAATTTTGGCGCTTTTAATAAATAAACACAAATTCTATTGGTCTATTTTTTCCGCCTTAATGAAGTACAACATGTGGCGAAAAAAACAATGTCAGAATAACTTGGATATGCAAAACCTTTCTGGTGTTTTTCCATGTTAGGGCGCCCACCCACTGGCGATTTTTTTCCCTGCGAAATTCGCAGCATTTTTTTCTCTGCAGGGGTCTATGGGACTTGTAATGTTAAAATCGCGATCGCGCAAAATCGCAATTTACCGCGAAATCGCGATTTTGCGCGATCGCGATTTTAACATTACAAGTCCCATAGGCCCCTGCAGAGAAAAAAATGCTGCGAATTTCGCAGGGAAAAAAAATCGCCAGTGGGTGGGCGCCCTTAAAGTGACACATGTCAGATTTGCAAAATTTGGCCTGGTCATTAAGGCGCAAACAGGCTTGGTCACTAAGGGGTTAAAAAGCAAAAAATAAAAATATAGAGACACAAAAACAGACTGTGGGTCAGCCAGCAAAGTTAAAAAAGAGCAAAGTTTAATAGACATATGAACATATGAGGTAAGACAACTAATAAAACCTCATGTCTATGAGAGAAAGTCTAACAATATTAAGCAATATATGTAGTGTACCACATATTGACGAGGATTAACCATTCGGTCATTGCCGACCCTATGAATCAACTCTCGCCATTTCCGTCTATCAAGTACAGCTTCATTTTACTGGCAAAAAGTCATGCCTGAGTCTGCCATGCTTGTGTCTAAGCTGCAACTTCTTTGTCAACCTCTTCTCCAGTCTATTTGCTTGCATATTACCCCTCTAAAAATGAACCTTCACAGTTTATCGCAATACCATAGAAGAATATACTGACCTAGTGTAGTCAATAACTAACATGATACACTCATTACACCCAACATACATTTCACCAACATCAAATTTGCCTTTTTGTACTTTTAAAGCATTTCTAACTTTGATAAAGTAATAAAGTTGATTGGATATTTTTGAATTTACTTAGTCTTGCACTTTGATCTGTTTTGGGCGTTTTTTTGCAACAGTTTGTGCTATAGGACAACTTTTTTGTACATTATGGATTATTGTTTGGGGTTTTTATTAGAGATGAGCGAGCACCAAAATGCTCGGGTGCTCGTTACTCGGGACGAACTTTTCGCGATGCTCGAGGGTTCGTTTCGAGTAACGAACCCCATTGAAGTCAATGGGCGACCCGAGCATTTTTGTATTTCGCCGATGCTCGCTAAGGTTTCCTTGTGTGAAAATCTGGGCAATTCAAGAAAGTGATGGGAACGACACAGCAACGGATAGAGACAAAATATTTGGGTCAGAAGCGGCGCTCCAATGGTGTATGGAAAAATAGAAAAAAGAACTAGTGTGGAAAGACCCTCACCGCAACTGATCCGGTCCTATGGTTAAGAGACCGGTCAGTTCGTTGGTCCACAGGGGCCTTTCAAGCCAAATTTGGGGCAGTACACGTTGACGGTCCTAGAACATCCCCTAAGGGAGAGCAGCAGCGAGCGACTCCAAAACAACCGTGTTGAGGAGGAGAGAAATATATATTCAAAATGGGAAAAACTCACTTTATGCGCTCCGTCAAACTGTGTTAGAATAGAGAAATCTTACTTGTTAAGGGGTGCCAGCAACGGATAGGGCAGGCGAGGGGCTACATGTTGGGCTGCATCTCAAGTTCACAGGTCCCACTATTAAGCCACAATAGCGGCAAGAGTGGGCCCCCCCCCCTCCCAAAAACTTTTACTTCTGAAAAGCCCTCATTAGCATGGCATATCTTTGCTAAGCACCACACTACCTCCAACAAAGCACAATCACTGCCTGCATGACACTCCACTTCCACTTCTCCTGGGTTACATGCTGCCCAACCGCCCCCCCCTCCCCCCCACAGCGCACACCAAAGTGTCCCTGTGCAGCCTTCAGCTGCCCTCATGCCACACCACCCTCATGTCTATTTAGAAGTGCGTCTGCCATGAGGAGGAACCGCAGGCACACACTGCAGAGGGTTGGCACGGCTAGGCAGCGACCCTCTTTTAAAGGGGCGGGGTGATAGCCCACAATGCTGTACAGAAGCAATGAGAAATAGAATCCTGTGCCACCGCCATCAGGAGCTGCACACGTGGGCATAGCAATGGGGAACCTATGTGCCACACACTATTCATTTTGTCAAGGTGTCTCTGCATGCCCCAGTCAGACCGGGCTTTTTAATTCATAGACACAGGCAGGTACAACTCCCTATTGTGAAGTCCCTGTCGACCGACAGCATGGGTGGCTCCCTGGAACCCACCGGCGATACACAAAAATATCCCATTGCATTGCCCAACACAGCTGAGGTAGTAATGTCATGTTTAATGCAGGTGGGCTTCGGCCCACACTGCATGCCACAGTCAGACTGGGGTTCTTTACAAGTGGAAACAGATGCATTTATAATTCCCTGTGGACCCACAGCATGGGTGGGTGACAGGAAGCCACCGGCAGTACATAGAAATATCCCATTGCATTGCCCAACACAGCTGAGGTAGTAATGTCGTGCTTAATGCAGGTGGGCTTCGGCCCACACTGCATGCCCCAGTCAGACTGGGGTTCTTTACAAGTGGATACAGATGCATTTATAATTCCCTGTGGACCCACAGCATGGGTGGGTGCCAGGAAGCCACCGGCGGTACATAGAAATATCCCATTGCATTGCCCAACACAGCTGAGGTAGTAATGTCGTGCTTAATGCAGGTGGGCTTCGGCCCACACTGCATGCCCCAGTCAGACTGGGGTTCTTTACAAGTGGACACATGTAGGTTAAACTCCGTGTGCACCTACAGCATGGGTGGCTCCCTGGAACCCACCGGCGATACACAAAAATATCCCATTGCATTGCCCAACACAGCTGAGGTAGTAATGTCGTGCTTAATGCAGGTGGGCTTCGGCCCACACTGCATGCCCCAGTCAGACTGGGGTTCTTTACAAGTGGAAACAGATGCATTTATAATTCCCTGTGGACCCACAGCATGGGTGGGTGCCAGGAAGCCACCGGCGGTACATAGAAATATCCCATTGCATTGCCCAACACAGCTGAGGTAGTAATGTCGTGCTTAATGCAGGTGGGCTTCGGCCCACACCGCATGCCCCAGTCAGACTGGGGTTCTTTACAAGTGGACACATGTAGGTTAAACTCCCTGTGCACCTACAGCATGGGTGGCTCCCTGGAACCCACCGGCGATACACAAAAATATCCCATTGCATTGCCCAACACAGCTGAGGTAGTAATGTCGTGCTTAATGCAAGTGGGCTTCGGCCCACACTGCATGCCCCAGTCAGACTGGGGTTCTTTACAAGTGGACACATGTAGGTTAAACTCCGTGTGCACCTACAGCATGGGTGGCTCCCTGGAACCCACCGGCGATACACAAAAATATCCCATTGCATTGCCCAACACAGCTGAGGTAGTAATGTCGTGCTTAATGCAGGTGGGCTTCGGCCCACACTGCATGCCCCAGTCAGACTGGGGTTCTTTACAAGTGGAAACAGATGCATTTATAATTCCCTGTGGACCCACAGCATGGGTGGGTGCCAGGAAGCCACCGGCGGTACATAGAAATATCCCATTGCATTGCCCAACACAGCTGAGGTAGTAATGTCGTGCTTAATACAGGTGGGCTTCGGCCCACACTGCATGCCCCAGTCAGACTGGGGTTCTTTACAAGTGGACACATGTAGGTTAAACTCCGTGTGCACCTACAGCATGGGTGGCTCCCTGGAACCCACCGGCGATACACAAAAATATCCCATTGCATTGCCCAACACAGCTGAGGTAGTAATGTCGTGCTTAATGCACGTGGGCTTCGGCCCACACTGCATGCCCCAGTCAGACTGGGGTTCTTTACAAGTGGAAACAGATGCATTTATAATTCCCTGTGGACCCACAGCATGGGTGGGTGCCAGGAAGCCACCGGCGGTACATAGAAATATCCCATTGCATTGCACAACACAGCTGAGGTAGTAATGTCGTGCTTAATGCAGGTGGGCTTCGGCCCACACCGCATGCCCCAGTCAGACTGGGGTTCTTTACAAGTGGACACATGTAGGTTAAACTCCCTGTGCACCTACAGCATGGGTGGCTCCCTGGAACCCACCGGCGATACACAAAAATATCCCATTGCATTGCCCAACACAGCTGAGGTAGTAATGTCGTGCTTAATGCAGGTGGGCTTCGGCCCACACTGCATGCCCCAGTCAGACTGGGGTTCTTTACAAGTGGACACATGTAGGTTAAACTCCGTGTGCACCTACAGCATGGGTGGCTCCCTGGAACCCACCGGCGATACACAAAAATATCCCATTGCATTGCCCAACACAGCTGAGGTAGTAATGTCGTGCTTAATGCAGGCGGGCTTCGGCCCACACTGCATGCCCCAGTCAGACTGGGGTTCTTTACAAGTGGAAACAGATGCATTTATAATTCCCTGTGGACCCACAGCATGGGTGGGTGCCAGGAAGCCACCGGCGGTACATAGAAATATCCCATTGCATTGCCCAACACAGCTGAGGTAGTAATGTCGTGCTTAATACAGGTGGGCTTCGGCCCACACTGCATGCCCCAGTCAGACTGGGATTCTTTACAAGTGGACACATGTAGGTTAAACTCCGTGTGCACCTACAGCATTGGTGACTCCCTGGAACCCACCGGCGATACACAAAAATATCCCATTGCATTGCCCAACACAGCTGAGGTAGTAATGTCGTGCTTAATGCAGGTGGGCTTCGGCCCACACTGCATGCCCCAGTCAGACTGGGGTTCTTTACAAGTGGAAACAGATGCATTTATAATTCCCTGTGGACCCACAGCATGGGTGGGTGCCAGGAAGCCACCGGCGGTACATAGAAATATCCCATTGCATTGCCCAACACAGCTGAGGTAGTAATGTCATGCTTAATGCAGGTGGGCTCCGGCCAACACTGCATGCCCCAGTCAGACTGGTAATATGTACCTTAACAGTAAACGCGTTGGTGGTAATGTGGTGGTGACTGCGGACCTAGTAGCACGGTTTTATTTTGTTGGTTTTCGGAATGTGGCCAGGATTAAGTGGGCCGTGGCGGGGGATGTTTTGGAGGCACTACGTGTCCTCTCCACGTGTCTGTGGTTATATGCACCTTAACAGTAACAGCGTTGGTGGGAAATGGCCTTGCCGCCATCATGTCTTTGGGAAGCCTCTGTTTCCACACCCCAGAGACATACCATTAGCAGCGGTATAGGCAGAGCCCAGAATTAGTAACATTTCAGCCGTAGCATTAGCGACAGGCCCCACTAACATATCACTAGCAGCATTATAGGGGGAGCACAGTCTTAGTTCCATTTCAGTAATAGTAGCAGCCTACACAGGCCCCAGTAACAATTCCGAAGCAGCAGTATAGTGGGAGCGCAGTCTTCGTTCCATTTCAGTAATAGTAGCAGCCTACACAGGCCCCAGGAACAATTCCGAAGCAGCAGTATAGGAGGAGCATAGTCTTAGTTCCATTTAAGTCATTGTAGCAGCCTACACAGGCCCCAGGAACAATTCCGAAGCAGCAGTATAGTGGGAGCGCAGTCTTAGTTCCATTTCAGTAGCTGCAGTATAGCCAAGGCCCAAGTTACATTTATGTAGCTAAAGTGTAGGCCAACCCCACACACACTTCTGTACCATGAGTGCAGGCGAAGAACATACAGATTGCTATGATTACACTGTAGGTGAGGGCCCCAAAACATTGGTGTACCAACAGTACTAATGTACCTCAGTAAAAATTGGCCATGCCCAACCAAGATGGCAGGTGAAACCCATTAATCGCTTTGGTTAATGTGGCTTAAGTGGTAACTAGGCCTGGAGGCAGCCCAGTTTAACTAAAAATTGGTTCAAGTTAAAGTTTCAACGCTTTTAAGAGCATTGAAACATATAAAAATTGTTTAGAAAAGTAGATGAGTGAGCCTTGTGGCCCTAAGAAAAATTGCCCGTTCAGCATGATTACGTGAGGTTTCAGGAGGAGGAGCAGGAGGAGGAGGAGGAATATTAGACACAGATTGATGAAGCAGAAATGTCCCCGTTTTGGATGGTGAGAGAGAACGTAGCTTCCATCCGCGGGTGCATAATACGTATTGCTTAGGTATCACTGCTGTCCGCTGGTGAAGAAGAGAAGTCTGGGGAAATCCAGGCTTTGTTCATCTTGATGAGTGTAAGCCTGTCGGCACTGTCGGTTGACAGGTGGGTACGCTTATCCGTGATGATTCCCCCAGCCACACTAAACACACTCTCTGACAAGACGCTAGCCGCAGGACAAGCAAGCACCTCCAGGGCATACAGCGCGAGTTCAGGCCACGTGTCCAGCTTCGACACCCAGTAGTTGTAGGTGGCAGAGGCGTCACGGAGGACGGTTGTGCGATCGGCTACGTACTCCCTCACCATCCTTTTACAGTGCTCCCGCAGACTCAGCCTTGACTGGGGAGCGGTGACACAGTCTTGCTGGGGAGCCATAAAGCTGGCAAAGGCCTTGGAGAATGTTCCCCTGCTTGTGCTGTACATGCTGCCTGATCTCTGCGCCTCCCCTGCTACCTGGCCCTCGGAACTGCGCCTTCTGCCACTAACGCTGTCGGATGGGAAGTTTACCATCAGTTTGTCCACCAGCGCCCTGTGGTATAGCATCATTCTCGAACCCCTTTCCTCTTCGGGAATGAGAGTGCAAAGGCTCTCCTTATACCGTGGGTCGAGCAGTGTGTACACCCACTAATCCGTAGTGGCCAGAATGCGTGTAACGCGAGGGTCACGAGAAAGGCATCCTAACATGAAGTCAGCCATGTGTGCCAGGGTACCTGTACGCAACACATGGCTGTCTTCACTAGGAAGATCACTTTCAGGATCCTCCTCCTCTTCCTCCTCCTCAGGCCATACACGCTGAAAGGATGACAGGCAAGCAGCATGGGTACCGTCAGCAGTGGGCCAAGCTGTCTCTTCCCCCTCCTCCTCATCCTCCTCATGCTCCTCCTCCTCCTCCTGAACGCGCTGAGATATAGACAGGAGGGTGCTCTGACTATCCAGCGACATACTGTCTTCCCCCGGCTCTGTTTCCGAGCGCAAAGCGTCTGCCTTTATGCTTTGCAGGGAACTTCTCAAGATGCATAGCAGAGGAATGGTGACGCTAATGATTGCAGCATCGCCGCTCACCATCTGGGTAGACTCCTCAAATTTTCCAAGGACCTGGCAGATGGCTGCCAACCAGGGCCACTCTTCTGTAAATAATTGAGGAGGCTGACTCACACTGCGCCGCGCAAGTTGGAGTTGGTATTCCACTATAGCTCTACGCTGCTCATAGAGTCTGGCCAACATGTAGAGCGTAGAGTTCCACTGTGTGGGCACGTCGCACAGCAGTCGGTGCACTGGCAGATTAAACCGATGTTGCAGTGTCCGCAGGGTGGCAGCGTGCGTGTGGGATTTGCGGAAATGTGCGCAGAGCTGGCGCACCTTTCCGAGCAGGTATGACAAGTGGGGGTAGCTTTTCAGAAAGCGCTGAACCACCAAATTAAAGACATGGGCCAGGCATGGCACGTGCGTGAGGCTGCCGAGCTGCAGAGCCGCCACCAGCTTACGGCCGTTGTCACACACGACCATGCCCGGTTGGAGGCTCAGTGGCGCAAGCCAGCGGTCGGTCTGCTCTGTCAGACCCTGCAGCAGTTCGTGGGCCGTGTGCCTCTTGTCTCCTAAGCTGAGTAGTTTCAGCACGGCCTGCTGACGCTTGCCCACCGCTGTGCTGCCACGCCGCGTGACACCGACTGCTGGCGACGTGCTGCTGACACATCTTGATTGCGAGACAGAGGTTGCGTTGGAGGAGGAGGAGGAGGAAGGTGCTTTAGTGGAGGAAGCATACACCGCCGCAGATACCACCACCGAGCTGTGGCCCGCAATTCTGGGGGTGGGTAGGACGTAAGCGGTCCCAGGCTGTGACTCTGTCCCAGCCTCCACTAAATTCACCCAATGTGCCGTCAGGGAGATATAGTGGCCCTGCCTGCCTGTGCTTGTCCACGTGTCTGTTGTTAAGTGGACCTTGGCAGTAACCGCGTTGGTGAGGGCGCGTACAATGTTGCGGGAGACGTGGTCGTGCAGGCCTGGGACGGCACATCGGGAAAAGTAGTGGCGACTGGGAACCGAGTAGCGCGGGGCAGCCGCCGCCATCATGCTTTTGAAAGCCTCCGTTTCCACAAGCCTATACGGCAGCATCTCTAGGCTGATCAATTTTGCAATGTGCACGTTTAACGCTTGAGCGTGCGGGTGCGTGGCGTCGTACTTGCGCTTGCGCTCAAACTGTGGCGCTAGCGACGTCTGGACGCTACGCTGAGAGACATTGCTGGATGGGGCCGAGGACAGCGGAGGTGAGGGTGTGGGTGCAGGCCAGGAGACGGTAGTGCCTGTGTTCTCAGAGGGGGGTTGGATCTCAGTGGCAGGTTGGGGCACAGGGGGAGAGGCAGTGGTGCAAACCGGAGGCGGTGAACGGGCATCGTCCCACCTTGTGGGGTGCTTGGCCATCATATGCCTAGAATTTTTTCCCTTGTTTTTCAAAGGACAAGCCACACTGCGTGTATTCAATGAATACTACTAAGTTTAATAACTGTGTTGTGGCCCTGCAAATGTGTCACAGAACTGCAGTGATGCAAAGTTATTCGCTACAGCAGATCAGGGATTTCCCATGCAGGAAAAAAATTGGCGCAAGCCTGCAGTAAAACGTAGCTGGCTGCGTCTGATTTTTTTTAACGTTCTGCACGCAGCACACACGTACCCAGAGCCCTGAGGACTGTCAGAGGCAGGCGAAATAGAATTTTTTCCCTTGTTTTTCAAAGGACAAGCCACACTGCGTCTATTCAATGAATAATGTATGTCTTCTGGCCCTGCCTACACAATTCTATCCCTGTAGTATTAATGCCGGGTGCAATGGTCTGCACAGCCGGTTTTGAGAAAAAAAAATAAATATGCAACACTGCTAACAGCAGCCTGGACAGTACTGCACACGGATAGATGTGGCCCTAGAAAGGACCGTTGGGGTTCTTGAAGCCTACACTCACTGCTAACACTCTCCCTGCCTAACCACCACTTCTGTCCCTATTGCAGGGCGCAATGCTCTGCAGATCCAATTTTGAAAAAAAAAATAAAATACACTATTAGATGTGGCCCTGAGAAGGACCGTTGGGGTTCTTGAAGCCTACACTAACTCCTAACACTCTCCCTATAGCAGCTCCAGCACGATACCACTGTCCCTCAGCTAACTCACAAGGCATCTGAGGCGAGCCGCGGGAGGGGCCGATTTTTATACTCGGGTGACATCAGATCTCCCCAGCCACTCACAGCAGGGGGGTGGTATAGGGCTTGAACGTCACAGGGGGAAGTTGTAATGCCTTCCCTGTCTTTCAATTGGCCAGAAAAGCGCGCTAACGTCTCAGAGAGGTAACTGAAAGTAACCGGAACACCGCGTGGTACTCGTTACGAGTAACGAGCATCCCGAACACCCTAATATTCGCACGAATATCAAGCTCGGACGAGTACGTTCGCTCATCTCTAGTTTTTATGTTTAAGTTACATATATTAACTGTTATTCCTATGAATAATTGTAGTTGGCACAATATAAAATTCAGAACTGCATTAAATTTTAATAATTCCATGCTATCACTTTAAATGAATTGGTTGAGTTTAATGTCCCAAAATATGAGCACATAAAATAGCTTTTCCATCCAAGGCAATATGAGCGCTAATAACTATACAAACTTTTCTTAGGTAGATGTCTCTATAAATAATTATTTATGGCTCCGTATTAACCTTCTTCTTCCAAGTGCATAATTTACCTCTGCACTGTAATTAAATTTAATGGTATTTGTCACTCATATTTCTGTTTCCGTCATTTAAACTTGGTGCCTACGGTTATGAGCGCATATAAGCAGATAAATATAAACACTGTAATCTTCCATCTGTGTGTTTGCATTGTAAATGTTCCCTGCGCCCTTTTTGTTGCCAGTGTTTTATATCCACAGCAACAGAACAGACAACATACAGACTGGCTAGGAAGAGGAACCTCTATGTTCCTTCCTGAAAGAGATGATGATGATTAACATCTTATCTTCGGTGCTACATTCTGGATGTCACAACTTTTCACTGACTACCTCCTGGTTCTCAGGACATGTAGAAACCAATGCCAGGTCTGTGTTGGCAGCTGTGTGTGTTACAAGCACAGTAACCCTTAGTAAGGACTTTCAGTTTCCATAGGAAATAATGATTCCATTATTTTCTTGCAAACCAGCTCTCGGGATGTAAAATTTACTGAACTTCTTGACTAAATGAAATTGCACTACTACCATGGGGAAAAGGGGTAACATCTTTACTTAGGTCTTTTAACCAAGATTAATTGGACCTCCTTGAATCTTTGGGATATAATAGTCACATATAAATGTTTAAAAGAGGTAGGAAACAAGGATTCAAACACAACATACGAAATGGAAGGTGATGTTCACCGGCCTGTTGTAAGAACCATGGATACATTTATAATAAAAGAGAGTGCAGCTTTGATAAATATTAACGTCAACAAGATCCACATAGAATAAACCTTGAGTCCTTAATTGTGTGCAGGAGAAGAGTGTGTTTTATCATTTATAGAAAGGATAGAAATGCGGAAGTTGAAAGCACAAATTGCTGGACTGAAAGTGGGTAGACTGACTGCAGAAACGCTGACAACATTCTGCTTTTCTGGCATCATGCATCAAAAAGAAAAGCGTGTTGTGTTGTCAGTATCATTATTAGACCTCTGCTTAAGAAGCATTAGATGGCACATGTTCAAAATGTGATCCATTTTGGATGTGTCCCCGCAGCCAAGGGGAAATGCTCTGCTGAAGCATCTTAACAGTCTGCACTGATACTATTGCATTTTGAAGTTCTTCTCAATTGCCAGGATGAGATTTGTTATTTTGGCCCTGTAGAGGGAATCAAAGAGGGTGGCCACTCAGTAATGATCTGATGTTTTGATGTGGGCTATGCAACTGTCCTTCTGCAAGCATTGCAGAATGAAAGCACTCTTATGCATCAAAGTGCCTAAGAGTGGTGGCCCACATTCTTTAGAGTAAGCATAAGAATATTTTCTGGCAGGTGTGCTATCCACATAGGATAGCTAGGGTTAGTGATGATTGGAACGAATGTTGGATAGCCCCTCCCTTGCCTCGGGATCTATATTATCCCCTTCCTCTTCCTTTTTTTTACTGCTCTTCTTCCTCTATACTTATCCCATGGGTGGAGAAATGTGTTGGAAAAAACACTCCGTTTTCTTGCCCAAACCCACCCTCCCTAAAGTGTTGAGCAATGGCGGACGGGCCAGACAGTTGGGAAATTTGTATCCCTTCCACCTCCATCTCCTCTTCCTGTGATAACAACATGTCATTGCCCCTGAGGTCCTGTAGTGTCTGGTCCAGCTTATAAACAACAAGGATGGTCATACCGATCAGTATGTCATCACAACTGACCATTTTGGTAGCTTCCTCAAAGCAGGCTAAACCGGCACACACATCTTTAATCTGCAGCCACTACACAGCATCAAGTGACTGACGTCCTTGGAGCACCTATTAACAGCAATGCATTTTTCCTAAAAGGACCGGCGGCTTAGACAGGCCTGATGAAGCAGCCAGTCCTTGACAGAGAAACACGTTGCCCGATATATGATTGTTTCTTTCAAACTTGGAATAGGGAACAAAAATTAATTATATTTCACTTTGTTGGATCCTGGTGCTCAGTTCCACCTGGATGGAGGAGAGAAGAATCGGCTGCTACCTGCTGAATTAGGTTTTTCCTGTCTTGCACTTTAGGTGCTCCAGGTGAGCAGCTCCTTGAACTTGTATATAAACCTTGCACTCAGCAATTTCACACATGAGGTGCTTGTTGTTTGTATTCTAGTAACCATGCAGGCATGAAGCGGTTGAGTGGTAACCCAATTGTAGTTGTTGCTCTGCCAGACAAGAGGCAGCTGAGTGTGAACGCTAAAAGTTCAAGTCCAGTTTCCTGTTCTTTTCCAGCAGTGGATTTAAACCCTTGATGTAGCTTCATACTGCTAAAGTTGATACTGGCATGTATATCAAACAACTGAAAGAAGCAGCGCAAAACCGAAAAACGTGGAGGGAGCTCGCCTTTAGGGTCATCGAAGGTTGTGAATGACTAAACAGCTAACATCAACATGTAGTTCTGTACTACCAAGTTCATCACATGGGCCTGGCAAGTTACATCTGTGAGATTGCTTAGGTGAAGGACTACCAGCAAGTTGGCCCATCCTCACACATGACTTTGCCTGGTTTCAGATTGTGTGGGACCAGCTGCGTGTCAGCCTCGGCCTGCAGAGCCATCAAAAGCTCTTTGGCTGTGTGGCTGCACTCCCATAGGCATGCTGATGTGGAGGGTGTTGAAGGAGGGGATAGACAAAGATGAATGTTCTGCAAGTCTTGGGGGAACAGTGAAATGTTGACCACTGCTTTTGGCTTTGTGCTCAATCTGCAGGATATTGACCAAGTGTGTTGTTAAGGATAGGTAACGTCCCTGGCCATGCTTCCTGATCGGGAACATGGTCAGGTGCCCCCCTCGCTATTGACAGTGTTTTAGCAGTGCAGAGCAGGGATGGCCTTTTGGGCAAAGAAATGGCAGCTGGGCAGCTGGTACTGTGAGTTAGCAAGGCTCATAACATTGCAGAAGGCAGCTGTGTCCACTAGCTGGAAGGGCAACATTTCCATTGCAAGCAAGCTGTGCAATAATTGTGTTCCAGCTCTGTGCTCATGGATGGTTGTAGTAGTAATCTTTTTCCCATAGCTGAAGGATGGAGAGCTGGATGCCAACCTGAGACATGCTGGAATATGGGGTAGGTGTCAGTGAAGGTGGTGGTGATGATGGCGGCTCAGCTGATGCTCTCTGTTTCCCCACCCCTGGCTCTGAAGCCTGCAGCCCAATCATCAATTATAGAGGAGAGGGCCGAAGAAGGAGTGCTACTGCCCATACATATAACTGCCTCTCTGTGCTCTGTGGCTACTGAATGAACAGGGAGGGAGATTGAGGAAGAGGCAGTTACAGATGCGGAAGGGTAGCAGGAAGGGGTTGATTATTTGCCCTCTGGCCCAGATGGGCTCTCCAAGGTAGCGTGTGGTTGGAGTTGAAGTTTATAAACAATATGTTGAGGTTGTTCACTTTCTTGACATGTTTTGTACGCTTACAGCATCATCACGTATTGTTTCAAAGAATCCCAGACTACACAAGTTCTGAGAGCAGACATAACTGTAGGCCTCATGTTGGTGCTGCTGTGAATAGTAGTAGCTGATGTTGATGATATGGCCTTTTTGTTTGTTTATGACACCGTACTCCCTGCAACATCTGCCTCTTCCTCCTCCCCTACGAGCTGCTATCATGACTCTCCCTGCCTGTCCATGTTGGGTCAAGCTTCTCATCATCTTCCACCTCCTCATCCTCTTCATTGTCCAACACCTCCTGCTGGCCGGCCAGCATATGCTCTGTTGAGGAGACTCTGTGCCATTGCTATGGTGATGACACGACCCCTGTGGCCATTCTTCAATGATGATTGCAGAATGGCCGCAGAACGGACAGCTGTGCGTAGCCCGCACAAAATCACAGCATGCTGCAACCGATTTCCGCTCATGGGCAGGAAATCGTGTTTTCTCATAGCATGCTATGGGCTGGATTTGCTGCAGAATTCCGAGGCGGAATCCTGTTTTGAATTCTGCACTGCAAGTCCGCCGGTGTGCAGGAGGCCTTACGTTTTAGTGTTGTTTTATGTAACTTATCAGCTAACTTTGTAGTTTGCAGAAACCAACTGCTAGCTGTGTAAGAGCAAAGAAAAAAGTGGAAGATAGCTGCAACCATTAAACTTCTCCTTTATTGGTAAAAGAGCATAGCACACATGGATGTGAAATGTGAGGACGCTAAATGCGTATAGACCGTCAGGTCTTTCTTTAAAAAAATTTTTGCACTCCTTTGCCAAGCTGTGTAAGGCCAGCAAATAATTTGTAGTGGCCAGACTGCAACTTTGAATGACATTTGAGGCCACTGGCATGCACTGTGTGTGTTTGCTGTTTTCCTGCTGGGTTTTCTTTTTGTTTTACATAAACTAAAAAAAAAAAAATACTGTCTACTAAATAAGCTGTAATCCGTGGGCGGCACTATATGTGAGAACAGTTGGACACAGAGTACAGCTTGTATATTTGTCAACTGCATAACTAAATTCTCCTCTCCCCACTGCTAGCTGTGTAGGACCTGCAAATAATTCGTAGTGGCTGGACTGGTAACTTTCAATTACGTCTAAGGCCTCAAACAGTGAACTGCAATATTCCCTACAACAAACTGTAGTTTGTCTGTCTGTCTGCTTTGTGATGACAGCAGCTGAAATATACCCTCTCCCAGTGTATAGACCACATTTCATATAGACATATAAAAGTGATGCAGCTTCTTTCTTTGGTCCCTCCAATAGAACCCCGTATTAAATTCTGCTGGTAAACAAGCTTTTGCACTCAGCAGGAATTTATCTTCTATAGAATATCTGTCCATAAGAATAGTCCACATTTTATATAGACATATAAATGTGATACAGCATTTCTGTCCTGTGTCCACCTGTAACATAGCCGCAGGTACACTGTGCTCATGTTATATATTGCTAAGTCATGTGATGCAAAGGTCCAATGATACTGCTGCCTATAGCCAAAATGGAGGTCATATTTGGTGACCTCATCAAGGCTCCCTGGCTTCTGATTGGCTGCACTCTGACCTCTGTAGCAGGCATTTTTGGAAATTTGATTTTTGCACAATTTTCGTCAAAAATTGGGCCGGCCTTATCTGATTCAGCAAAAATTGGATTGATTCTGTTGCCTAGGTTTGCAAGACAAGCAACACTAATGGCATGCGCCCTATGTGACTGCACATGTTGCACGTAGCTAGGTTCGGCCATGAATGTATGTTATGTTTATGTCCTATACCTTTCTGATTTAGATATTACCCTAGGACAGTATACGTGCCAAGATCTGCAAATGTCCTGTTGTCAAGTCTTCTACTTTTAAAAGGCATTACATATCTCATCTGAGCTAATATAATTCACAGAAGTCCAAACGATGCACTAAGTTTGTTGAGTTGTATGTGGTGAGGAGTTCATAAAATTTGAAAACTTATATATGAGAGACCACCGGAGAACAGATTACGTGCAAGAGCACTACTTAAGATGAACATTACCAATAGTATACTAGGATAAGGATGTCGACTCTTGTAGCTACAGCATATATGTCTTCTGATTATGGTCTTTGCAGTAGCTGTACGTGTATATTTTCCCACTTCAGGCACAGATATAACAAGAACGTACTAAGCTAGTTCTGCTTCTCTTCATTTTTACATTGCTATGCCACGAGCTACAATAGAAGATAGAGAATATGCTCTGCATAGGTCAATAGGCTATAGGCCGTTAATGCAACATATGGTTTTCCATTATGAAGAAATCTACTTTTGGCAATAACATTGCATAGCTGTATTTAGAATTCTAAGCCAGGAATCCTACATAATGTCATCATGACTTGCACATGCTAAGACCAGATGTGTTAGATTCCTAATGGTGATCTTTATGCATGGATACTGTACATGCAACATTCATAGAGCATTCATGTTCATGCCTCTGCTGTGTTCAGTGGTTGAACAATGGATACACGTTGGATTCTGATGGAGGAGACCCATTGTGTCTATAGACTAGCTATAGCGTACTTCCTCTTATCACTTGGTGCAAGTCCGCTTGTTATATTTTTTACTTTGTTCCTCATTTGTGTGGCCAGCCTTAGATCCAAATTCTTCTGGAAAGATAAAAGAAGGACTCTGGATTACCCTATAGATCAACTCCCGCCATTTTTGTCTATCAAGTACAGCATTTTTTAACTTGCAAATACCCCGTTTCCCTGAAAATAAGACATCCCCTGAAAATAAGACATAGCATTATTTTCCAGAATTTTTGAGGATGCGAAATGATTTTTCAGGCTTTTTGAGGATGCTTGAAATATAAGCCCCACTCCAAAATTAAGCCCTGCTAACAGTTAATTTAAAAAGTCAATTTAAATAGTGTCCAGGCAGCTATACATGTAAAAAAGTTAAACCTTTTTGAACAAAAATTAATATAAGACACTGTCTTATTTTCGGGGAAACACGGTAGTCATGCTGGTGTCTGCCATGATTGTGTCTAACCAGCAAGTTCTTTGACGACCTCTTCTTCGTGAACCACTGACGAGTCCCAGCATAATATCCTTCTCCAGTTCATTTGCTCACATGATGTGTCCAAAATAAGATAGCCTGTAGGGACGTTTTTGGCTTGACACGATCTAGTACTTGCTTAGAGCCCCATCAAAGAGGTCATGATCTCACAGCTTCTGTATATATTGTGAAGTATGGCTTATATTCTAATATGTTCCTTATTATCATTGAGCTATCCTTTATACCGCAAGACAGCAAATGTTAAATGCTACATTTTCAAGAGCCTCCAATAATATCACAGATTCATATTAATTTACTTCTACTTTTACGGGATCTGAACTGCTGAGAGCCCACTAGCAATGACATTATAACATTATATTCTGCCATTTAATACAAAAAATGTGTCTTTAAATGGAACATGCTACAATGCAAGTCAGACTGCTGTACCTGATGAACAGTTTAAACACCCACTTGTCTGTAATCAGCGCCAACAGAGAGAACAACTTAATAGCGCGCTTTCGTGGAATCACATCTTTTCTCTGAGTGATTGCGAAGGACAGCAAGGTATTTAAAAGCCATCGTCTCTAGAATTCCAATCAGCATCCCGGCCTGAAATATGGCTGCTCTGTTCTCCGCAACAATAAAAGCCCTCATTGTGAATAATTAATAATTTGTTCTGAGATGCAAATATTTTTTGGAAGCCCTGTAGCAACATGTTTCCTATAATTATGCTTTGCTGTGGATAGAAGCTAATTGAAAGGATAGACTGGAGATAAAAATACATGTAGCCTCAGACATTTCATGCATAATGTATCATGGATCCAGTGCTCCTCATAAGAGGAAGGCTAAAAGAATGGGAAATGCTAGACAAGCAGACCTGAACTGAATGTATATAGTATAACACTGTAAAAACTGGAATAACAAGTGATGATACAAGAACAGCAGTCACTGCCTCCATATCATCCCTACAATGCTATTCTCTTGGTCACAGTATACATCACAAGTAACGTAAATGGAAGCCCTTTCCATATATCCTATTTGGAAATACCGATGTCATTGAGCAGGGTCCTAACAAAATGCTGCTTTCATTTTGGCAGACCCAAGTCATCTTCTAATTGCATAGACAGCCCAACTTTTGAACAGCCAGCACATGATATTCCAATTTCATCATTGCAAGAAAAATGTATGATTGACCCCCTGGGGCTAAAGCTGTACATGGCTTCCATCTGAAAATGGGTTGCCTTCATGAAAATGTCATGGGTGATGGCCGAGGCGGAACTTAAAGCTCCTGGGCCCCAATGCAAAACCTGTAACAGGGCCCCCAACTATAATGCTTTATTCATAGTACTGAGCTCCCTATATAGAGATGAGAGGCCTTATGGGTCCCCTAAGGCTCCTGGGCCCGGGTGCAACTGCATCCCCTGTATCCCCTATAGTTACACCTATGGGTGATGGATTATGGCACAGGTTAAAGAGTACGATGCAGACGATGGAGTTACAAAATACAAACTTTTAGTTTAAACAAATAACTGAAAAAGGGCGATGTTATGCCATTTAGGAAACCGTTCAGGAAACAAATAACTGTCATGGTGTCATCATGTACCCCTGTCTACAACTAAAGCTTTCGACTCACATGTTATGCGTAACCGAAAACAACAATATTTCATACTTTATATGCGATAATTACAACATTAACAACATACGACAGATAAGATAAATTAAACTTCAACATAGTATATTGCAACAATAACCGCGGTTTACCGTGCACAGCTAAACAGTAACAAAAGTACTCTCCATGACTGCCGGATTTGCAAAGACTCCAATGTTATTGTTCAATAGTCCCAGGCTCAATTCTCGTAAAAGTATTCGAGCCTTGCAACTATTAGTGTCCCAACAAATAGTCTTGCTAAGCTGTCAGCAGGCCTGCTCAGTCCCTCACAAGTCACTGTAAGTGTGCACATTGTTCATCTTGAGACCAGCCTGACTGAAGACCTGAACGTCAAACTCCTTGAGGTCCTCCGGTAAATCTTGCTCCATTGATTCCCTAGCGCAGTTTCAAACCTTGTCTTTTGACAAATGTCTCTTAATGATTGGTAGCTCTTCTACTACTTTGGCAGTCTTTGTAGTAGGTCCTTGGCAGATCCAGGCAGTCTCCAACTGAGCAACAAGTATCCTAGGCATCTCTTAAGCTGTTCCTGCCGGTTGCTTTACAGGCTGTCTCTCCTGGCAGTCCTCTCGCCTCCCAGCAGCTCTGTTCACTTTACTGGCCCCCTGCGATCTGCCTGTGATGCAGCCAGAAAATCCTTTTATCATCCCAGCATCAGCCAATTTTCTCGTTAGTGTGAAGTCGCCCTTAGTCATAAGGGCAGCCTCACACGAGCGTAAGCTCGCATTTGTAGGATGTATATGTGCTATGCATGGCGCACGATCGCGGGCTATTGCGCACATTTTACTGTACTTATTGCACTGCCGAGATCGCTCACATCAGCGTGATCCCAGCAGGGCCATTTTGGAGTTGCCAAACTGCCTTCTTAGTAGGCGAGGGAGCCTACTTGTAAGTACAGTATATCCAAAAGAAGGAAAGAACCTAATTTAACGTGGAAACATTTCTTTGCTTTTATTTTCTTGTGCCATACATATCAGGATTAAATCTGTGGACGCGTTTCAACCCCAGTCGGAGTCAAAACGCGTCCACAGATTTTATCCTGATATGTATGGCACAAGAAAATAAAGGCAAAGAAATGTTTCCGCGTTAAATCAGCTTCTCTCCTCCTTTTGGATATACTGTGTATAAAGCGCCGCTGTGACTGGGCGGCAGAGCTGGATCAGTGGAGATTTCTGCTGTAGCAACACAGAAGATTGTGGGGAGCAAAGTGGGGAGCAATTTTCCCTTTCTACTTTTAAGCAGGTCAGCTTACTCGGGAGGTGGGTTAGCTGACCCAATAGATTCAGGTGCTTTCTATTAAGCCCGTAAAATCGCGCAGTAAACTGTGTGATTTCGGGCAAGTTTTGGCATTCCACACGCAATTGCACAGAAAAATCAAGCATGTCACGTTTTTTTCCCCATGCTCGTAATGCGCGGGGAAAAAAACATTTGCGAGAATGCATTGCAGTGAATGGGTTCAATATGCTGTGTATTGCAGGCACAGATTTTGCGGCCACAAATGCGCTCGTGCGAGGGTACCCTAAGGGTGCTTTCCTATCTGTGCTGGGGATTCTGCTTTCCTGCTCTGTTCGTGGAGCACGAAAGGAAAATCCCTGCAACTAAACGGTTCCGTCTCTGCATGGAACCAAGCAGCACTGGGCGGTCCCGTTGACCTAATGGGGTCCGCCTGCTTTCTGCCCAGCTTGTGGATGGATGAAAAAGAGCTTCATGTAGGGATTTTTCTTCCGGTATTTTCAACCAGATTTGCTACGGAACCGCCCGACACAGATGTGAAACCCCCCTATATTAAATATGCCCTAATGCCTTCAGGACAGTAGTGAACTGAGAAGAATAACACTTATCAACGGCGATACTTATAGGCTGTAATGTCACAGCCTACAACTTTCTTCTGTATATAGTATGAGGAATCCTAGTCCCTAGAACCTCCTACATGTATTATACAATAGCAAGAGTCATGGCAAGTATCGTCGCAACATTTCAGTCTTATTGGAACATTGAGGCCAAAACGTTGCTTTGCACATCTTGAATTCTTGCTGCTGTTGCTGGTTAAATAAGGTGTAGCTGTGCATGAAGTGCTGGCCGCGCCGTCTCTTCACCGCTGAGCAGTCAGTTGGGAGTTAGAGGTGGAGCTCCTTCCTGAGTTCATGGCAGGCGTTGCACGCTGATGCAGATGTGCTCCGCTTACATTTGTATTCTACACATATTTATACTTTCAATGTTGCCAGAAGAAAAACTGAAATGTATTCAATACTGTATATTCTAATGTGAATATACCGCTATTAATGAGAAAGCAAAAACAGTTATTCCTGTTGCTGGATTACAGTCTTACGGATACATACATGAAACTCTCTGTATGTTTTGTCCTCATACGTGTTTGTCTAGGGTATACAAATTCACTGCACTATTGAATATGCATTTGATTAAAAATTCATTGGAAGCAGGGTTTATTTCTCCGAGCAGTCCTTGTGGACGCAAAGCAAATAACACAGTTTGGCCCCTGGCTGTATCATATACTTGGCCAAAAGCCTCACAGGTGTCTCTTTGAAAACAGTCAAAAGATGCGTGGAAGTCCCCAGACAGATTGTGTTTGTTCTGAGCCAGGTTCATCCACCGCTGCTCTAGCATATGAAAGCCTTATATATTTGCAAGGAGGTGTAATAAGTAGACTTGCAAATATCCTGTTTAGTTCTACAGGCAGTTGATCTACAGGAACGGAGGAGTTTCTGCACTGAGACCCAGAGAATATGGTTATATCCATGCTGTTTAATAAATTGTGTTATATTACTACCACTGGGTGACAGGGGACTACATACATATGTTGCTACTAAGTCAGCATGATTTACACATTATGCTGGTTTGAGGATACTATGGCTTGTATTATAAGTTCACTATGGCTGAAATTACGTCTATATCATACCTGGGGTTCCGTACACAAAATAGCTGGTAGCATGTGGGCATTATGATTGGCACTAGTAGCTTTGGCATTATTAAATATGCAAATGATGTCATTGTCTGTGTACCATGGCTAATGTCATATACTTGCAATATACTTACTGTGCAGCTGACTGCAATATCTAGGTGGTCATAATTAAACTAGAGCTGTTCAGAGGTCTCGAGTAGAGATGAGCGAGCGTACTCGCTAAGGCAAATTACTCGAGCGAGTATTGCCATTTTCGAGTACATGCCCACTTGTGCCAAAAGATTCGGGGGCCGGCGAGGGAGAGCGGGGAGGAACGGGGCGGGGGGGGGGGTGATCTCTCTCCCCCCCTGCTTCCTCATGCTCACTCCGGCAACTCACCGCTCACCCCCGCCGCCCCCCGAATCTTTTGCACGAGCGGGCATGTACTCGAAAATGGCAATACTCGATCGAGTAATTTGCCTTAGCGAGTACGCTCGCTCATCTCTAGTCTCGAGCAACAAAAATTATTGGAAAGAACCCACTAAAGGTTGGTGTATATACTACTCAGTGGTTGCCACATATAAATATGACAACCCAAAAAAAATGTTCAAGAAAGGATTGCAGAAATGATCATAAAAAATTGTTTACTGAAAATGACATATATAATAAAAAAATGCAAAAAACAGAACATCATACTCATATGACCTTAGGGTGCCTACCCACTACCATAACGTTTTCACTGCGAAATTCGTAGTGTTTTTTTTCTCCAAGTGAGAAAGTCCCATAGACACCTGGAGAAAAAAAAACGTTGCAAATTTCGCAGTGAAAAAGAACTGTAGTGGGTAGGCACCCTAAAATAGGCGCAACCAAGCTAAATGTCATGCACATAATAAAGTGTTACCACGTGACGGAGGGTCTGGAAATCCCTGCGCCCCAATGCACACGTTTCGCCCTTAACTTCGCCGAGCTTCACCAATAAATACGGCAGTTTAATGTGTGCTCCTTGCACATGTTCAGTGATTTGTTACCACCTCACTGATAATACAGTTTAACCAGCAAAGCAACTTCAGGCAGTGTGAGCGTCACAGCCCTGTAGTCGTCCTGTACCCATCTGAACAACTGATTAACTGAATCCTTTCACCAGCTGCAGTATATACACCATACCATTTGTGTACAGCGCCACATATTCCTCTGGTGGCAACATTTGGCACTCTCCCCCTCGCTCATCCCCGCCGCCTTCCCCCCGCGCATTTGCTCGGACGAGTATGCAGTTACTCAAGAAGAGCGATGCTTGCTCGAGTATCTGCCTTTACTGAGCGTGCTCGCTCATCTCTATTCCAGAACTATCTTTTTAGCCACCGTATATACGCCGGTCCATATAAACGAACGCATTGGAAACCAATGGCTCAGATGGTCATGTAGATCGGTCGGGCGTTAAACGTCACCGTTAGTGCGCTTGTGTGAATGAAGCCTTAATGGCTTAAACGAATGGGTGCATGAAGTTTACTATTCAAACTTCATGCTACTGTGTGCGAATGTGAAAAAAAAACAAAAAACAGGAAGCTAAAAAGAATAACTATGTGCAAGAAACATAGAGCAAGTCCTATATTTTCGCAAGTGTAGTATTAAGAAGCGAGAATTCCAATAGTGAAAACTAAACCATTGAGATCAATTTGCAGACGTAATTTTCACGGCCACAAAATGGGACAAAAGACACGCATGTATTTAAGCCCTTAAATATATTAGAGGACAGTATTATACAGACATGTGCAAAAAGGTTACATGCTCCATTCGGTGTTTGGTACTGAAAACAGTAAGGCTCATGCCCGCGAGCGTCGCGGATTTCCGCTGCAGGAGTACCGCGTTTAAAAAAACGCAAGTGATCACGGAATTCCGCCGTGTATTTCCACGGTCTCCGTTAATACTATATCTGCGGTGAAATAGAACATGCCGCGTTTTTTTTCCCGCAGCGGAAACCCCGGCAGAATTCCACATGTGAGCTTTGGCAGCAGGAAAGCTATTAAGCTCAATAGAACCTAATAGCTGCAGAATCCCGCTGCGGATTTCCGCTGTAGGAAACGCAGCAGAAATTCGTTCGTGGGCATTAGCCCTTTATAAGCTGCATAAAACCTCTGTGAACTGTTGTAAATAATAGAAAAAAAAACATTTTATATTTTCAGTTATTTTAAATTTAATTTAATTAAAAAAAACATTTCCAGCCATTCATGGAGGTTTTATGCAGCATGAATGGAGCATGTAGTGCAATGTTTTGCGCATCTCTGTATTTTCATTGTACTTGACATTATTATATATCCACTACAGATACAAACAACATGAGCTCCTCGCTGTGCGTCGGAGCGCTGAGAAAGTCCGGGTGTTCTGCAAACTGTTACTGAGCAGTTAGAAGCATCCAAACACAAAGACCAAATTTTGGCACTGCCATAAAAATATAATAACATTTATTATTCCATCTTTAACAGTCCACAGTGCGTGGTAAGAAAAGAAGTAGAACGCATTACATTACTTTTCTTACTATGCACTACGGACCTTTAAAAATGTTAATATAAAGGAATTATTTTATTTTTACGGAAGTGTCTGAATTTCTTTGTCTGAACTGCAAATGTTTCTGTATTGCCTAACTATGATAAGGAGAAAGTCAAGTTTGCTATGGTGCACTGTAAAATTTGCTATGGCTCATTAACCCCACCCAAACACACACATTTACCCTATGTTCTAGATACACCTCTGCTCTGGTGTATACCAAGCATTCTATTCTAAAAGGCGATACTTTTATGGTTGTAAGAGGCTCAAAAAACATGTATGAAAGGATTAACCCTTTCCAATCCAATTTGTATCCTGGTTTTCCTAGGGGGCTTACTCTTTTTCTGCCATTATACAACGGCGCTATCTGCTGGCTAAAGCCAGTACTGCATGAGGTGACACGTTGGATAGGCTCCGACAGCAGAGAGGCTAGCAATATACAGTAAGAGAACCCCGACGGACGTCTTCCAACATCAGAGCTGTATAGCCTTAAATCATAATGTCTTAAGACGTCAGACAGTGGATTGGAAAGGGTTAAAGAGACTCTATCACCATCTTTTTGCACACCAATCACAGTGATATGTCTGCTACGTGTATCTGTGCAGTAGTTTTTGAGAAACTTGCTTTTTATCAATAGCAGTACATACAGAGTGGACTACTTGAAGTAATAAAATAAATAAATCTTGTTATTTCTATAGCGCCAACTTATTCTGCAGCGCTTTTAGGTAATTTATTTACTACCCCCCACTAAGCTGGGTACTCATTTTACCAACCTTGCAAGCATGAAAGGCTGAGTCAACCTTGAGCTGGCTACCTGAACCATGCAGGAAATGAACTCGCAATCTTCAGTGGATATTCATGAGCTGTAGGCTAGCTACCCCCTCCTCTTCATTGGCTGGAAGGTGAGATGGGTGTGGCTAGTCTGCAGCTCATGAATATGCAGCACTAGTTGTGTGTCTGGCTGCTACTAATAAAATGCAAGTTTCTCCTAAACTACTGCACAGATCTTCACAGCAGGTATATCACTGCAATCAGTGTGACAGCCACAGCCTTGCGATGCTCTCGGTGAGGGTATTATTGTATCTTGACTCTACCAGGAAGTCCCGGTGGAGCAAAGATTGAGAGGGGGATGACGCCCCCTGTACCTGATAGGCTGCACACCTTGTTGGGCAGTAGGTCCTGGAGGGGAACTAAGGTGACCGTCAGTGGGCACAGAGGCTTTAGGCGGCACACAGCTGACAGCCGCCTGCAGCACTGAGGTGACGGACGGCTGCCTTTTCCCGGCGCACAGTGGGCCAGCATTGCAAGCGGGGGATCAGCAGCCTGCACCACTGACGCCGCGGACAGATGCCTTTGCCGCTGGTGGAGCACAAGCGCTGAGAGCTCCAGCTGTCACTGGGGGAGTGGCCATAATGGATTTCACAGTCATGGCGGCAGAGCAGAAACTGTGAGGGCCACATCTGTCAGCGGGAGAACGGCATGTGTCAGCGAGGGAGCGGCGTCCACGGACCTGACAGTCCCGGCGGCGGAGCAGAAGTGGTGAGGCCAGCGGGGGAGCGTCCGACACGGAGTTCACAGTTCCAGTGGCAGACCACAAGCAGTGAGGGCAGCAGCTGTTAGCAGGGGACCTTAGGGTGACGCTAACATTTCTTCTTCGCCTTACATTATTACATGTTAATGCTGCCATGTTACAGCAGTAACATGGCAGCATTTACTGCTTATAATGTACGCATGCAGGGAACGTACACATCAATCCACGCCATGCCACTAGGACCTTCCAGCTTTGACCCTATCAGGAGCTAGGGGTGTGAGAGCGGCATTCCTCCTGTCAAACTCCTAGCTTCCGGTGGCGTAAAGATACAATAATACCCTCAGTATGGACGGCTAAAAGATGGTGGCAGAGTCTCTTTAACCATGACCCAATTTTTCTCCATATTATATTAACATTGAAGCAGTTGGGAAAATGCAACATTTGTATTTTCAATTTCCCTGCAAAAGTCTAGTATACTAAATCATGATGGGCTAAAGAGTAATGCTACTTGTAGGTTAACCTCCCTTCTTAATTGTGAAGGTTTGTGGTTTCTGCATTTTTGTAATGCTCTGGAGTGAATTTAGGAGTCAGTATAGCTATATTTCTAGCATCATATGTGCTGGCAGGGACTATGATATATGTAAGCTGCTCTCCAGCTAAAGAGTTCAGAAACCAAGGGAGGGATGTGTTTGTGTTAAAAGCAGAGCCCTCTTTCCAAGAGAGAAGCCTTCACAAGACACCATGAAGAACCATTTCATATGAATACAAGTCATAACCAGATCTGTGACACTCGGGTTTGATAGTTGTAGAGTAAGCAGCCAAAGCAGAACATACTGGGGCACATTTATAAAATCTGTCATTTTTTAGCATATAGTTCAAATGTGTCAACATGAGTGCCATATTTATAATTTAGCAGGATGCCATTTTTTTACATATCTTCCTCAAGTCTGACAGTTTTTAGCTGGTGTTGTGATATTTGTCACAAGGATGTAAAATTGCCAACACCAGGTCAGACCAAGCAGATTGTCTGTATATGACTATGTGAAAAATGTGTAACATATAGGAACTCTAGACAGAGAAACAGTACAGCAGTTACACCCATGTGATCGCGGGATGGCCGTCTGTGAATGATGCCATTTAATTCAAAGGCATTTATGGCATTAAAAACATGGGCTCTATTTTTTGGAAGTCTGCTGAAAAAATGTATACATTAAACTCAAAGTTCTAAATATAGAAAATTATGTCATAAGACAAAATACACCCACGAGATAAAACCAGCTCACAAAGTGATGTCAATGATAAAATATAGTTAAGAATCTTTGAATACGTAAAAAAAATGTCAATGGCTGTGGATGCATTGTGCCTCAAAATTGACTTGTCTTAGGGCTAAATTCGAAGACTGCACCTGGGATCCCCTGGTTTTCACCCTTCAACCCCACAAATTAGGATCTAGTCTTTGCTCCTGGGAACCCCAGATGATTACCTCATGTATATGAGGCAGCCAGCCAGAAGCAACCATCACAGGAAGATTCGGGCTTGGTGAAAGAAATTAAGCCGGTGGTCACCTGGTATAGTTCTGCCAAGAAAATCGGCTCATGATAACAAACACACGGTTTATGCAACCCAAATGCCAACTGTACACATGGACATCTCCCAATGTCTTTCATTGAAATCAGATTGATTACATCCTGTGTAATCATCATTTTTAGAGTTCAGTTGTTGCAATAAAAACCTTTCCTGACACCAACTGCGGCACTGATCATGAACTCCTTGCAGCTAAGATCAAGATTAGAGATGAGCGAACGTACTCGTCCGAGCTTGATATTCGTGCGAATATTAGGGTGTTCGGGATGCTCGTTACTCGTAACGAGTACCACGCGGTGTTCCGGTTACTTTCAGTTTCCTCTCTGAGACGTTAGCGCGCTTTTCTGGCCAATTGAAAGACAGGGAAGGCATTACAACTTCCCCCTGTGACGTTCAAGTCCTATACCACCCCCCTGCTGTGAGTGGCTGGGGCGATCAGATGTCACCCGAGTATAAAAGTCGGCCCCTCCCGCGGCTCGCCACACATGCCTTGTGACTTAGCTGAGGGACAGTGGTATCGTGCTGGAGCTGCTGTAGGGAGAGCGTTAGGAGTTAGTGTAGGCTTCAAGAACCCCAACGGCCCTTCTCAGGGCCACATCTAATAGTGTGCAGTACTGTGTTAGCACTGTATTTTTTTTTTTTTTTTCAAAATTGGATCTGCAGAGCATTGCGCCCTGCAATAGGGACAGAAGTGGTGGTTAGGCAGGGAGAGTGTTAGCAGTGAGTGTAGGCTTCAAGAACCCCAACGGTCCTTTCTAGGGCCACATCTATCCGTGTGCAGTACTGTCCAGGCTGCTGTTAGCAGTGTTGCATTTTTTTTTTTTTTCTCAAAACCGGCTGTGCAGACCATTGCACCCGGCATTAATACTACAGGGATAGAATTGTGTAGGCAGGGCCAGAAGACATACATTATTCATTGAATAGACGCAGTGTGGCTTGTCCTTTGAAAAACAAGGGAAAAAATTCTATTTCGCCTGCCTCTGACAGTCCTCAGGGCTCTGGGTACGTGTGTGCTGCGTGCAGAACGTTAAAAAAAATCAAACGCAGCCAGCTACGTTTTACTGCAGGCTTGCGCCAATTTTTTTCCTGCATGGGAAATCCCTGATCTGCTGGAGCCAATAACTTTGCATCACTGCAGTTCTCTGACACATTTGCAGGGCCACAACACAGTTATTAAACTTAGTAGTATTCATTGAATAGACGCAGTGTGGCTTGTCCTTTGAAAAACAAGGGAAAAAATTCTATTTCGCCTGCCTCTGACAGTCCTCAGGGCTCTGGGTATGTGTGTGCTGCGTGCAGAACGTTAAAAAAAATCAGACGCAGCCAGCTACGTTTTACTGCAGGCTTGCGCCAATTTTTTTCCTGCATGGGAAATCCCTGATCTGCTGGAGCCAATAACTTTGCATCACTGCAGTTCTCTGACACATTTGCAGGGCCACAACACAGTTATTAAACTTAGTAGTATTCATTGAATAGACGCAGTGTGGCTTGTCCTTTGAAAAACAAGGGAAAAAATTCTATTTCGCCTGCCTCTGACAGTCCTCAGGGCTCTGGGTACGTGTGTGCTGCGTGCAGAACGTTAAAAAAAATCAGACGCAGCCAGCTACGTTTTACTGCAGGCTTGCGCCAATTTTTTTCCTGCATGGGAAATCCCTGATCTGCTGGAGCCAATAACTTTGCATCACTGCAGTTCTCTGACACATTTGCAGGGCCACAACACAGTTATTAAACTTAGTAGTATTCATTGAATACACGCAGTGTGGCTTGTCCTTTGAAAAACAAGGGAAAAAATTCTATTTTGCCTGCCTCTGACAGTCCTCAGGGCTCTGGGTACGTGTGTGCTGCGTGCAGAACGTTAAAAAAAATCAGACGCAGCCAGCTACGTTTTACTGCAGGCTTGCGCCAATTTTTTTCCTGCATGGGAAATCCCTGATCTGCTGGAGCCAATAACTTTGCATCACTGCAGTTCTCTGACACATTTGCAGGGCCACAACACAGTTATTAAACTTAGTAGTATTCATTGAATACACGCAGTGTGGCTTGTCCTTTGAAAAACAAGGGGAAAAATTCTATTTCGCCTGCCTCTGACAGTCCTCAGGGCTCTGGGTACGTGTGTGCTGCGTGCAGAATGTTAAAAAAAATCAGACGCAGCCAGCTACGTTTTACTGCAGGCTTGCGCCAATTTTTTTCCTGCATGGGAAATCCCTGATCTGCTGGAGCCAATAACTTTGCATCACTGCAGTTCTCTGACACATTTGCAGGGCCACAACACAGTTATTAAACTTAGTAGTATTCATTGAATACACGCAGTGTGGCTTGTCCTTTGAAAAACAAGGGAAAAAATTCTATTTTGGCTGCAGCCTTGCGCCAATTTCTTTCCTAGCTTGGAAATCACTGGTAATACAGCATGCTGAGGGGTAGGGGTAGGCCGAGAGGACGTGGACGCGGCCGAGGACGCGTAGGCCCAAGTGAGGGTGTGGGCACAGGCCGAGCTCCTGATCCAGGTGTGTCGCAGCCGACTGCTGCGCGATTAGGAGAGAGGCACGTTTCTGGCGTCCCCACATTCATCGCCCAATTAATGGGTCCACGCGGGAGACCTTTATTAGAAAATGAGCAGTGTGAGCAGGTCCTGTCGTGGATGGCAGAAAGTGCTTCGAGCAAGCTATCATGCACCCAGAGTTCTGCGCCGTCCAGTGCTGCAAATCCGAATCCTCTGTCTGCTGCTCCTCCTTCCTCCCAGCCTCCTCACTCCACTACAATGACACATGCTCAGGAGCGGGAAGACTCCCAGGAACTGTTCTCAGGCCCCTGCTCAGATTGGGCAGCAGTGGTTCCTCTCCCACCAGATGAGTTTATCGTCACTGATGCACAACCATTGGAAAGTTCCCGGGGTCCGGGGGATGAGGCTGGGGACTTCCGGCAACTGTCTCAAGACCTTTCAGTGGGTGAGGAGGACGATGACGATCAGACACAGTTGTCTTGCAGTGAGGTAGTAGTAAGGGCAGTAAGTCCGAGGGAGGAGCGCACAGAGGATTCGGAGGAAGAGCAGCAGGACGATGAGGTGACTGACCCCACCTGGTGTGCAACGCCTACACAGGACAGGTCTTCAGAGGGGGAGGCACGGGCAGCAGCAGGGCAGGTTGCAAGAGGCAGTGCGGTGTCCAGGGGTAGAGGCAGGGCCAGACCAAATAATCCACCAACTGTTTCCCAAAGCACACCCTCGCGCCATGCCACCCTGCAGAGGCCGAGGTGCTCTAAGGTCTGGCAGTTTTTCACTGAGACGCCTGACGACCGACGAACAGTGGTGTGCAACCTTTGTCGCGCCAAGATCAGCCGGGGAGCCACCACCAACAGCCTCACCACCACCAGCATGCGCAGACATATGATGGCCAAGCACCCCACAAGGTGGGACGAAGGCCGTTCACCGCCTCCGGTTTGCACCGCTGCCTCTCCCCCTGTGCCCCAACCTGCCACTGAGATCCAACCCCCCTCTCAGGACACAGGCACTACCGTCTCATGGCCTGCACCCACACCCTCACCTCCGCTGTCCTCGGCACCCCATCCACCAATGTCTCGCACCGCGCAGTCCAGCCGTCGCTAGCGCAAGTGTTGGAGCGCAAGCGCAAGTACGTCGCCACGCACCCACACGCTCAATCGTTAACCGTCCACATAGCCAAATTTATCAGCCTTGAGATGCTGCCGTATAGGGTTGTGGAAACGGAGGCTTTCAAAGCTATGATGGCGGCGGCGGCCCCGCGCTACTCAGTTCCCAGTCGCCACTACTTTTCCCGATGTGCCGTCCCAGCCCTGCACGACCACGTCTCCCGCAACATTGTACGCGCCCTCACCAATGCGGTTAGTGGCAAGGTCCACTTAACTACGGACACGTGGACAAGCACAGGCGGGCAGGGTCACTACATCTCCCTGACGGCACATTGGGTGAATTTAGTGGAGGCTGGGACAGAGTCAGAGCGCTCACGTCCTACCCACCCTCAGAATTGCGGGCCCCAGCTCGGTGGTGGTATGTTCGGCGGTGTATGCTTCTTCCACTAAAGCACCCTCCTCCTCCTCAACCTCTGTCTCGCAATCTAGATGTGTCAGCAGCAGCAGGACGTCGCCAGCGCGGCGTGGCAGCACAGCGGTGGGCAAGCGTCAGCAGGCCGTGCTGAAACTACTCAGCTTAGGAGATAGGAGGCACACGGCCCACGAACTGCTGCAGCGTCTGACAGAGCAGACCGACCGTTGGCTTGCGCCGCTGAGCCTCCAACCGGGCATGGTCGTGTGTGACAACGGCCATAACCTGGTGGCGGCTCTGCAGCTCGGCAGCCTCACGCACGTGCCATGCCTGGCCCACGTCTTTAATTTGGTGGTTCAGCGCTTTCTGAAAAGCTACCCACGCTTGTCAGACCTGCTCGTAAAGGTGCGCCGGCTCTGCGCACATTTCCGCAAGTCCCACACGGACGCTGCCACCCTGCGCACCCTGCAACATCCGTTTAATCTGCCAGTGCACCGACTGATGTGCGACGTGCCCACACGGTGGAACTCTACGCTCCACATGTTGGCTAGGCTCTATGAGCAGCGTAGAGCTATAGTGGAATACCAACTCCAACATGGGCGGCGCAGTGGGAGTCAGCCTCCTCAATTCTTTTCAGAAGAGTGGGCCTGGTTGGCAGACATCTGCCAGGTCCATCGAAACTTTGAGGAGTCTACCCAGGTGGTGAGCGGCGATGCTGCAATCATTAGCGTCACCATTCCTCTGCTATGCATCTTGAGAAGTTCCCTGCAAACCATAAAGGCAGCCGCTTTGCGCTCGGAAACAGAGCCGGGGGAAGACAGTATGTCGCTGGTAGTCAGAGCACCCTCCTGTCTATATCTCAGCGCGTTCAGGAGGAGGAGGAGGAGCATGAGGAGGATGAGGAGGAGGGGGAAGAGACAGCTTGGCCCACTGCTGACGGTACCCATGCTGCTTGCCTGTCATCATTTCAGCGTGTATGGCCTGAGGAGGAGGAGGAGGATCCTGAAAGTGATCTTCCTAGTGCGGACAGCCATGTGTTGCGTACAGGTACCCTGGCATACATGGCTGACTTCATGTTAGGATGCCTTTCTCGTGACCCTCGCGTTACACGCATTCTGGCCACTACGGATTACTGGGTGTACACACTGCTCGACCCACGGTATAAGGAGAACCTTTCCACTCTCATACCCGAAGAGGAAAGGGGTTCGAGAGTGTTGCTATACCACAGGACCCTGGCGGACAAGCTGATGGTAAAATTCCCATCCGACAGCGCTAGTGGCAGAAGGCGCAGTTCCGAGGACCAGGTAGCAGGGGAGGTGCGGAGATCGAGCAGCATGTACAGCCCAGGCAGTGCAACAGTCTTTAAGGGCCTGGACAGCTTTATGGCTCCCCACCAAGACTGTGTCACCGCTCCCCAGTCAAGGCTGAGTCGGCGGGAGCACTGTAAAAGGATGGTGAGGGAGTACGTAGCCGATCGCACGACCGTCCTCCGTGACGCCTCTGCCACCTACAACTACTGGGTGTCGAAGCTGGACACGTGGCCTGAACTAGCGCTGTATGCCCTGGAGGTGCTTGCTTGTCCTGCGGCTAGCGTCTTGTCGGAAAGGGTGTTTAGTGCGGCTGGGGGAATCATCACAGATAAGCGTACCCGCCTGTCAACCGACAGTGCCGACAGGCTAACACTCATCAAGATGAACAAAGCCTGGATTTCCCCAGACTTCTCTTCTCCATCAGCGGATAGCAGCGATACGTAAGCAATACGTAGGCTGCACCCGCGGATGGAAGCTATGTTCTCTCTCACCATCCAAAACGGGGACATTTCTGCTTCATCAATCTGTGTCTAATATTCCTCCTCCTCCTCCTGCTCCTGCTCCTCCTCCTGAAACCTCATGTAATCACGCTGAACGGGCAATTTGTCTTAGGGCCACAAGGCTCACTCATCTAATTTTTCTAAACAATTTTTATATGTTTCAATGCTCTTAAAAGCGTTGAAACTTTAACTTGAACCAATTTTTAGTTAAACTGGGCTGCCTCCAGGCCTAGTTACCACTTAAGCCACATTAACCAAAGCGATTAATGGGTTTCACCTGCCATCTTGGTTGGGCATGGCCAATTTTTACTGAGGTACATTAGTACTGTTGGTACACCAATGTTTTGGGGCCCTCACCTACAGTGTAATCATAGCAATTTGTATGTTCTTCGCCTGCACTCATGGTACAGAAGTGTGTGTGGGGTTGGCCTACACTTTAGCTACATAAATGTAACTTGGGCCTTGGCTATACTGCAGCTACTGAAATGGAACTAAGACTGCGCTCCCACTATACTGCTGCTTCGGAATTGTTCCTGGGGCCTGTGTAGGCTGCTACTATTACTGAAATGGAACGAAGACTGCGCTCCCACTATACTGCTGCTTCGGAATTGTTACTGGGGCCTGTGTAGGCTGCTACTATTACTGAAATGGAACTAAGACTGTGCTCCCCCTATAATGCTGCTAGTGATATGTTAGTGGGGCCTGTCGCTAATGCTACGGCTGAAATGTTACTAATTCTGGGCTCTGCCTATACCGCTGCTAATGGTATGTCTCTGGGGTGTGGAAACAGAGGCTTCCCAAAGACATGATGGCGGCGAGGCCATTTCCCACCAACGCTGTTACTGTTAAGGTGCATATAACCACGGACACGTGGAGAGGACACGTAGTGCCTCAAAAACATCCCCCGCCACGGCCCACTTAATCCTGGCCACATTTCCAAAACCAACAAAATAAAACCGTGCTACTAGGTCCGCAGTCACCACCACATTACCACCAACGCGGTTACTGTTAAGGTACATATTACCGGTCTGACTGGGGCATGCAGTGTGGGCCGAAGCTCACCTGCATTAAGCACGACATTACTACCTCAGCTGTGTTGGGCAATGCAATGGGATATTTTTGTGTATCGCCGGTGGGTTCCAGGGAGCCACCCATGCTGTAGGTGCACACGGAGTTTAACCTACATGTGTCCACTTGTAAAGAACCCCAGTCTGACTGGGGCATGCAGTGTGGGCCGAAGCCCACCTGCATTAAGCACGACATTACTACCTCAGCTGTGTTGGGCAATGCAATGGGATATTTCTATGTACCGCCGGTGGCTTCCTGGCACCCACCCATGCTGTGGGTCCACAGGGAATTATAAATGCATCTGTTTCCACTTGTAAAGAACCCCAGTCTGACTGGGGCATGCAGTGTGGGCTGAAGCCCACCTGCATTAAGCACGACATTACTACCTCAGCTGTGTTGGGCAATGCAATGGGATATTTTTGTGTATCGCTGGTGGGTTCCAGGGAGCCACCTATGCTGTCGGTCGACAGGGACTTCACAATAGGGAGTTGTACCTGCCTGTGTCTATGAATTAAAAAGCCCGGTCTGACTGGGGCATGCAGAGACACCTTGACAGAATGAATAGTGTGTGGCACATAGGTTCCCCATTGCTATGCCCACGTGTGCAGCTCCTGATGGCGGTGGCACAGGATTCTATTTCTCATTGCTTCTGTACAGCATTGTGGGCTATTGCCCCACCCCTTTTAAAGAGGGTCGCTGCCTAGCCGTGCCAACCCTCTGCAGTGCGTGCCTGCGGTTCCTCCTCATGGCAGACGCACTTCTAAATAGACATGAGGGTGGTGTGGCATGAGGGCAGCTGAAGGCTGCGCAGGGACACTTTGGTGTGCGTTGTGGGGGGGAGGGGGGGCAGTTGGGCAGCATGTAACCCAGGAGAAGTGGCAGTGGAGTGTCATGCAGGCAGTGATTGTGCTTTGTTGGAGGTAGTGTGGTGCTTAGCAAAGGTATGCCATGCTAATGAGGGCTTTTCAGAAGTAAAAGTTGTTGGGAGGGGGGGGGGCACTCTTGCCGCTATTGTGGCTTAATAGTGGGACCTGTGAACTTGAGATGCAGCCCAACATGTAGCCCCTCGCCTGCCCTATCCGTTGCTGTGTCGTTCCCATCACTTTCTTGAATTGCCCAGATTTTCACACAAGGAAACCTTAGCGAGCATCGACGAAATACAAAAATGCTCGGGTCGCCCATTGACTTCAATGGGGTTCGTTACTCGAAACGAACCCTCGAGCATCGCGAAAAGTTCGTCCCGAGTAACAAGTACCCGAGCATTTTGGTGCTCGCTCATCTCTAATCAAGATCAAATTCCGTAGTATTAACAAAGGCACTCCATTGAGAAAATTCAACACCTCTAAAATTCCCCAATCATACACTATTGAGGTAGCAAACAAAGTTGAACTGCTTGACACATTAGAAAAGTATCCAGAGGAACTATGGAATGATATACAGTCCATGGTTCTGGAAACAGCCAGTAAGTATCTCAGTTTAAAAAAAAGGAAAAACAATGCTATTGGTTGTCCAAAGAAAATCCTCAGAATAGCCAATAAAAAAGAGCAGTAAAACCGTTCAGCAACTAAATGCCAATTTTCAGCGAGCTGCAAGGAAAGACAAGGAAATGGACTGAGCATTGCAAACACCTCGAAGCAGAAGCCATGAAACGCCATATGCGAGGCCTATTTTCACAGGTCAAGATGGCCCGAAAACCTTTCTTGGCAAACAACAGTACAATCAAAGGCAAGAACTGAATGACCAATAGAGTATCAAGGATAGGTAGAGGGAATACTCAGAGGAACTATATGCCTGCAACCACATAACTGGATCATTGCATGAGAGGGAGCCTGTGGACGTGGACTGGAGCCCTCCATTATGGCTTCAGAGGTGGTTATGGAAATGAAACAACTAGCTAAAAATTAAGCATTGGGCATAGATAACACACCAGCAGAGCCACTGCTGCCATCACAGCACTGTGCCAGGCAGTATGGGCATCCACATAATGTCCACAGGACTGGAAAAGATCTGTCTTTATCCCTCTACCAAAGAAAAGCAACTCACGGAATTGCTCCAAACCACCAAACAATAGCCCTCATTCCACATGCAAGCAAGATCCTTCTCAAAATTCTACACGAAAGAATGAGATCAGTAGTCAAAGCAACACTCCCTGAAATGCAGGCAGGATTCCGCCGAGGATGCGCCATGTGTGACCATATTGCAAACCTATGATGGACCATGGAAAAACCTTGATAATACCAAAAAAATATCTACATGTGCTTCATCGACTACATCAAGGCCTTTGATTGCGTTGACCATGACAAGCTGTGGTACACCCTACAAGAGCTGGGCGTATCGGTGCATCTAGCCAAGCTGATAAAATCACTTTATACCAATCAAGAAGTCCTTGTTGGAACACAGTATGGGGACACAGATTGGTTTGGGTTCAGCAAAGGTGTCCGACAGGGCTATATTCTCTCACCCTTCTTGTTTAACCTATATGTGGAAGTGATCATGCGGAAAATGGACCTAGATGAGTTGGGGAGAATAGGTGGCTGAAACATCAACAATCTCTGTTATGCAGATGACATAACTCTGCTTGTAGAAACAGAAGCAGGTCTGAAGCAGCTGATATGGAAGATTAACACTGAAAGTAAAAAAAGGGCCTCTGTCTGAATTTAAAGAAGACAAAAATTATGATAACTGCAAAAAGTGGTCAAATTTAAATCGAAATCGACACCGAAGCCATAGAATGTGTGCAAGACTTCATCTTCCTTGGTTTGAAAATTGACCGGGATGGAAAATCTATGCCAGAGATAAAACGTAGGATAGCATTGGGGCGAAGTGCAATGCTAAACATGGACAAAAACGGGAAAAGTAGGGATATTGGCATCACAACTAAACACAGGAAATCGCAAACCATTTTTTTTTTCCTATAGCTATGTATGTATATGAAAGCTGGACTGCGAAAACAGCTGATAGAAGGAGGATTGATGTGTTTGAGTTGTGGTGCTGGAGAAAGCTGCTAAGTATACCCTGGACAGCAAGAGTAAGAAAGAGTTTCTGAATCATATACGACCCGATATATCACTGGAGGGCAAGATGGCCAGGCTCAGGCCCACCTATTTTGGCCATGTAATGTGAGCACAGTCACTAGAAAAATCTATAATGCTTGGACAGATCAGTGGCAAAAGAAGACCTGGCCGCCAAAGAACATGATGGCTGATACTGTCAGAGCTGATACTGGCATAGATATCACACAACTGAAAGAAGAAGTGCAAACCTGAAAAACATGGAGGGGGGAGTCTTTAGGGTCGCCGGGGGTCGTGATCGTGAATAACTAAATGGCTGATAACATATGAGGCAGCAGACACAACTATGTCTGATTTACCACTATGTGTTACCAGAGGGTGTAAACAAAGGCATGGTCGCTATTGACTTGTAATATTAAAGGGCTTTTCTGGGCAAAAACTCATTATGACCTATCAGGATAGGTCATCAAAAGTTACTCGCTCTGAACCTGGTATTCCCGGTGATCACCTGATCAGCCAGCATGGCTTTCAGTTCAGCAGGCTAGTTGTGCATCATAAGAGATGGGAGCGGAAGCAGCTATTACACTTACAGCACTTCTGCCTCCGACATAAGGGACAGCCACGAAAGTGTAATAGCAGCCTCAGCTCCCATTGATTTCAATAGGAGTGAAGCCAGATAGGCCACTTCCACCGCAGACTTCCTATGATGCACATCCGGCCTGCTGAACTGACAGCTGGGCTAGACGATCAGGTGATCCTTCTAAGGATTGGTCATCTATAGTTTTCGCCTGGAAAACCCCTTTTAGAATACACTTTACATTTGTGGTGGCATCAAGAAGGCGCTGTAAATTTGAAGGGGTGCTAAGAAAGCAATAAGGGGGAACTATAAACTTTTGGAGGCAGCGTTAAAGGGATTTTCCAGGGAAATACTATTGATCAGCTCAGGTGCCAGAAGCTCCCTGTACCACCGTTCGGTACCTTCTATGTGTGCAGGATCATCGTGCTGCCTGTGTGCTTCAGCAGAATATTGGTTAGAAGAGTACAGACCGTGGATGGAAGGTGTTGTGGGACTATGGAGGAGGTGAGTTACTTTATTAATTTTACTATAGGGGGACATTATGACTACCATAGGGGACAATATAGTTATTACTAAAGGGGACATTATGGCTACTACAGGGGATATTATGGATATTTATTACTATAGGAGACATTATAGCTATTACTATAGAGGGCATTATGGTTAATACTACCACAGGGGGCATTATGGCTATTTATTACTACAGGTGCATTACAGTTAATACAACTGCAGGGGGCATTATATCTATTTAGTGCTTCAAGAGAAACTATGGCTATTACTACAGGGGGATAATATGGCTTAGGGCGCCTACCCACTTGCGTTGCCGATTTTCGCGTGTGAAAAACGCGGCGTTTTTGCGCGTTTTTCGCGCGTTTTTTGCAGCCCTCCATTGACAATCATGGGTGCATTAAGAGAAAAATAAGGACAGATATGCAACTGACAGTTCCTATGTGAAAAAAACCCACGAAACGGAAAAAAAAAACCCAGATGGACAAGAACACATTCTATACTAATTGCTCTTGAGAAAAAACGCAAAACATCACAGGGAAAAAAATCGCAAGTGGGTAGGCACCCTTATACTACTACAAGGGTGCAAAATAGATCCAGAGGTAGTGGCAGCATCAATGGTGAAATTTAAAAAAGAACTTTATTTATTCCATCATACAAAAAATGACGTTTCGGCCATAAATGGCCTTTTTCAAGGCCAATGCTTGAAGAAAAAGGCCATTTATGGCCGAAACGTGGCTTTTTGTATTATGAAATTACTAAAGTTCTTTTTTAAATTTCACCATTGATGTTGCCACTACCTCTGTATCTATTTTGGACTTACTTTGGAGATTTTGGTTCAGATCTCTATTTAGTGACTATGCATGGGATTTACCCTCGCTAACCATAGCTGGACTTGAGTGCTGTTGTAAAACATATTCTTATTACCACTAGAGGGGGACACTATGGCTATTTATTACTACAGGGGGCATTATGACTATTACTACTACAGGGGATATTATGGCTATTACTAATACAGGGAACATTTTAGGGCTATTTATTAGCACAGGGGGTATTATGGATATTTATTACTATAGGGGGACATTATGGCTATTTATTACTACGGGGGACCTTATCGTTATTACTATTAGAGAGGGACATTATGGTTATATATTCCTACCGGGAACATTATGGCTATTACTACTACAGGGTACATTTTATGGCTATTTATTAGCACAGGGGGTATTATGGATATTTATTACTACAGGGGGTCATTTTTGCTATTTATTACTATAGGGGACCTTATGGTTATTACTACTAGAGTGGGACATTATGGTTATATATTCCTACCGGGAACATTATGGCTATTACTAAAGGGACATTATGGTAATTTATTACTGCAGAGGACATTATGACTATTTTTCTACTACAGGAGAACAATATGTCTCCTTGTTTGCTACAGGGAACAGTATGAATCATTATTCATTACAGGGGGATAGTGCATCTTGTTGTTCATTACTTAGGGAGTCCTATGAGTTGCTCTGTTATGCAGTGTTTAGAGGACACCATGTGTGACGCTATGCAATATTTATCTTAATCTAGGGATTACGGATATGAAAAAGTAAAGATATCTGTGTGGCAACCTCTGAAGAGACTAATTGTATCCAGAAGTTGTCATGTTGGTCTGGAATGGATGGAGAAGAAAACAACAATGCTAATAAGACATGACATCATGTGTGAGTCACAGTGTCATTGTTTATTTTGTCACTGGCTGCCTCTGATCAGTCATGTAGTCACTGTATGGTCTGTAGAGTAATGATGAGTAGTAGCATTCTTGTTTGTGAACTGACAACTCCCATCATACTTTACCATTGTTCAGATCATATTAGGAAGTACAAACTTAAATAGCAGGGGCTAACTTGACTTTACAGTTAATTCCGTTATTTCTCTTGGTTCTCGTGCTGTATTTATGTACCAAGCTTTGTTCTGGGGGGTTATTTATATACTGAGCTTGGTTTTGTTGCTATATTTATGTACTGAGCTGGATTCTAGTGCTGTATTTTTGCAATTAACTGTTCTAGTATTAATGATTTACAAAAATGTATATATTTGGAGTATTCTAATTGTTTTAATTTAGGGATATTTTTTATATATATAATTAATCCTTTCTTCGTTATCGGTGAAGTAAAGCTTTTTTTTTAAGGAGGGATACTAATTATCTCAGGGAGCAGAAATGCTAGGGGCACCCTTGGCTGAACGTACACACATGCACACCCTTCGAGTGGCAGTAGCAAAAGACCTGTGACAGAAGAGGATACAGCATCCACCACCAGTGACAGAAGCAGAGAGACAGGGGCCGTGGTTGCCGGTGGGAGGAGGTGAGGAAGGTTGGCAGTTGCAGTCCTTATATATGATGAAAAGATGTAAAACACTGCATCTTGAGGACCAAAATTAGCCCCATCCTTAAAGAGGACCTGTCATGTTGTAAAGGCTGTATTACCCTGCTGCCAAGACCCTGTTGCCTGGATCACCAATTTTCTTTTCTTCATACTCACTCCTTCTCACCCATCTTAGCTTCAGCTCCTGGTGTTGTGTTTTTGATGACACCCACTGATAGTGAGTAGTAGGGACCACCCATTTTCAAATTCACAGCACTGGGCGCCAGATTTAAGAGGAGCCCATACAGACAAACAAGGTTGTGTATGAAATGAAAGGTGATGACAGGGACAGTGACTGCAGAGCTATGCAACTAGCCATGCTGCCTGTACAATATGACAAGTCCTCCTTAAAAGGATGCAGTCATTACCTTTGAGCCTCATAAACTAAGTTATTGAAGTCAAATGTGAGGGAACGGAGAGTCCGAGAAGGTATGTTTCATATTCACTGGGTACCCCATCCCAGCTCTGTGTCCCTACTAAGTCTGGACACGGCAGCAGCAGATTGACTTTTTCTGCGTGTGTCTTCCATTCATCTCTATGGGAGGCACACACAGAGTCAAGTAGCTACTGTGTGTGAACTTCATGGGGACACAGTGCTGGAGTGGTGAGCCCAGTGAGTATGAAACATACCTCCCTGGACTCCCCATCCCTTTAGCCCTCACCTTTGAGTCGGTAAAATGAGAACCCAGCTTGGTGGGGGGTAATTAAGTAATAATTACCTGAAAGCGCTGCGTAATAAGTTGGCGCTATACAAATACCAAGATTTATTTATTTTTTTTTTTTATTTGAGCCCCATAGCTTAGTTTATGGGACTCAAAGGTGATGACTGTGTCTCTTTAAGGCATTATCTTAAAAAGTATCATGAATTTGAGCATCTTGTTGTTGAAATGAAAGAGGTTGTCTAGCTTTAAAGACCAATTTTCAATGTAGGAAGTTCTGCAAGAGGAATCTCCTGCACTTCAAGACCCTCTAAAGCAAAAAAAAATGTCACTAAAAAGATCTCACTGCTTGGAGGGCCCAGCTTGTCCATTCATTACATGACAGCCCAAGCCCATTGATGTCAATGAGAATTGCAAATTCCGAGATTTTCGCTCTGGTGACGCTGCAAGAGTTTGAACACTTGCCGTTTTCTCCTTCACATATTACAAGTGATCACTAGGGTTCTCAGCTGAGGAACAGATTGTTATAATATTCTATCAATGGGTGACCATTTTAACTCAAAAGGAATTATCCAAAGTGGACAACCTCTTTTCCAAAAGTCAAGCTATAAAAAGTAGAAACCACATTTTCATCCAGGACACCATTCACATTTTATAAACTACTTTACACCAATAATAACCAACCAGATTGTTTCAGAAAGCAAAGCAAACTGTACACTCAATATGATAAATCATGCAATGAACTCAACTTTGGGAGAATTGCCTATCTCTTCAAGAGCAATAACTTCTGTAGGTAAGTTTCTGCAAAGCAGCTTCTAAGACTGAAAATAAGGATAAGCGCGAAGTAAATTAAATGTAGAACAAACAATATTAACTTCGGCTGCTGTAAAAACAATAAACAAAATGCCATAAAACTCTTGAAACTTTATTGATGTAGACAAGCACCTTAAAACATGCTGACCAGACACAAATGCCTATAATAAAACCAAGTGAGCTGTCCTAGAGACACTAAAATAATCCTTGGAGAAATAAAGATTTCACAGGTTATTAAAGTTTGTTGTCTAAACATATATATTTCATTTTCATCGCTTTGCTTGTTTCTCAGGGCTTTGGCAGTTTTTCAGCAGCAATGAATTTTTAAGGTGTTTTACATAGAATGATCAGTTTATAATAGCATAAAAGATGAGACTAAGATGTATACAATTTCATTTAGGAAGTGAATACTAATGGAGCACAAAATATTTGTAGATTTTTTCTTGGTTTTTGCTGGAAAAAGGTAAAAGCAAGTGAACAGACCTAAAGGAGTTAGACTCACCGTGGATTACAGATATATAGTTTTTCTATTTTATTAAAGGGGTCATCCGAGTCAAATGAAACCACTATCAATTGGTCTCCCAAGCATTAAAATAACAAATTAGCAGTTATGTCTTCCCGTTTCCCAATTTGTTTTCCGCCGCCGGCTCCAGTCTACACTGTCTGTTTACAGGCTGCTGTAACATCCTTTAAACCTGCTGTAGCAGCCAATGACAGTGCTCAGCTATGCTCACTGAGTGCTGTCATTGGCTGCTGCAGTTTCTTTTTAGATGGGCTCAGCTTGCCGTTCTCTCTCCCTGTGTGAGCCCAACCTTGTGTTCATCCTAGGCGTGGTGGTGGGAGTGGTGCAGCCTTGGCTCTGGGTGAACGCAATGGGGTGACCAGCCCATGCTTGGATTGCATTCATGTAAGTTGTTTTCCCAACACCCTGCACGGAAGTAACATCTATGTCCATTTGCATACAGTTTGTGAAGGAACTTGGCAGGGAGGTTCTTTCAAACATCTCAGAGACCTAAACAAAGATCATCTGTGGATATAGGCTTGCTCCAATTCTTCCTTCTCTTCATATAATCCCAGAATGACTCAGTGATGTTGAGATCAGATCTCTCTGGTGACCAAATCATCACTTCCAGGACTCCTTATTCTTTCTTATGTTAAAGATATGACAGTGGCTTTATGGTTGGGGTCATTGTCCTGCAGCAGAAGAAATTTGGACACGTCTTCTATTTTTGTAAACAATTCATACTGTGCAGCATTTTTTCACACCTGCCTAAAACTCTTACACAATACTGTATATATAGACACATGCTCTCTCTGAAGTGTATCTATAAATCAACTTTTATAGCACAGCAGCTTATGCTTTAGTATACCTCTATATAATGGTCAGGTACTGCACTAGTGCTACATAGTGATAATGATCACAGTGCAGTTACCTCTAGTGATCACAGGTATTGTCTCCTCTGATTGGTGCTGTCTGTTTTTGTTTTTCTGTCCTCTGGAGCCAGACTGTAATGAACACTTCTTTCAGTCATGACTAGAGATGAGCGAGCACCAAAATGCTCGGGTGCTCGTTACTCGGGACGAAATTTTCGCGATGCTCGAGGGTTCGTTTCGAGTAACGAACCCCATTGAAGTCAATGGGCGACCCGAGCATTTTTGTATATCGCCGATGCTCGCTAAGGTTTTCATTTGTAATAAATCGGGGCAATTCAAGAAAGTGATGGGAACGACACAGCAACGGATAGGGCAGGCGAGGGGCTACATGTTGGGCTGCATCTCAAGTTCCCAGGTCCCACTATTAAGCCACAATAGCGGCAAGAGTGCCCCCCCCCCCCCCACTGTCAGCATAAAGATCGTTCTCCTCTGCCATAGCTGTAACAGCTGTGGCAGAGAAGAACGATGTTTGCCCATTGAATTCAATGGAGCCAGCAATACAGCAGGTTCCACTGAAAGCAATGGGCTGCTGGCGATCGCGGGATGAATTGTCGGGAAGGGCTTAAATATATAAGCCCTTCCCTGCAATTCATCCAGAAATGTGTTACAATAAAAATATATACCAGCGTATAAGGCGACGGGGCGTATAAGACGACCCCCCAACTGTCACCTTATACGCCGGGAATACAGCGGAGCAAAGAATAAAAATCATTACTCACTTCTCCTGGTGTTCTCCGGCGCTGCTGCAGGCTGTCGCTCCCTCCTGGTCCCCGGCAGAGCATTGCTTTCTGGACACAGTGGTTGAAATCCCCGCCTCCAGAAACACACGTGCCTTCAGCCAATCACAGCCATTCAATGACATCATTGTCATTGGCTGTGATTGGCTGAAGGCACGTGTGTTTCTGGAGGCGGGGATTTAAAGCCCTTCGTAGAGAAAGCAATGCTCTGCCGGGAACCAGGAGGGAGCGACAGCCTGCAGCAGCAGCGCAGAACACCAGGAGAAGTGAGTAATGATTTTTATTCTTTGCTCCGCTGTATTCCCGGCGTATAAGGTGACAGTTGGGGGGTCGTCTTATACGCCCCGTCGCCTTATACGCCGGTATATATTTTTATTGTAACACATTTCTGGAAGAATTGCAGGGAAGGGCTTATATATTTAAGCCCTTCCCGACAATTCATCCCGCGATCGCCGGCAGCCCATTGCTTTCAGTGGAACCTGCTGTATTGCAGGCTCCATTGAATTCAATGGGCAAACACCGTTCTTCTCTGCTACAGCTGTTACAGCTGTGGCAGAGAAGAATGATTTGTCTTCTATATGTTCTCAATGGGGTCGGCACTGCTGCCGCCGGCCCCATTGAGCGCATATAGAGAAGAGAACAGAAATCGCAGATCGCACATAGGTGCGATCTGCGATTTCTATGGCCTAAGAGGGACCGTTGGGGTTCTTGAAGCCTAAAATCACTCCTAACACTCTCCCTATAGCAGCTCCGGCATCAACAACACTTTCCCTGAACTATGTCAGAATGCATCTGTGGCGAGCCGCGGGAGGGGCAGATTTTAATACTCGGGTGACACCTAATCTCACCAGCCACTCACTGCAGGGGGGTGGTATAGGGCTGGAACGTTGCAGGGGAAGTTGTAATGCCTTCCCTGTCTTTCTATTGGCCAGAAAAGCGCTCAAATTTGTCAGGGAAGAAAATGAAAGTAACCCGAAAACCGCGTGGTACTCGTTACGAGTAACGAGCATCTCGAACACCCTAATACTCGAATGAGTATCAAGCTCGGACGAGTATGCTTGCTCATCTCTAGTCATGACTCATCTCTGACACATTTCCCTGCTTCTACACCCATTGCACTTCTCAATGTGCCTACAAAAGAAATAGTGCCTCCAATGGTAATAGTGCCTGTCGTGGAATTCAATGTTCCGTCAATATGCTGTGAGGCTCCAAATCAGAGGTGGTTATGGCGGCCGCCGTGAGAAAGCAATGAAACACAGAGATCAGGCCTGTGTCTAGAAGCAATCTGTGTTTATTCTGTACATTGTCATTTCTTATACAAAAAATAGAAGGAGTATCAGTAGGCGTATCAGTAGGCGTATCAGTAGGCGTATCAGTGCAAAGGCTAGTGTTACAAAGTTCAATCTGTTATACTGAGGTCAAAGTACTAAGGTGGTGAATAATTGCGTTTTCTCAATAAACATGGCTTCTTTTGTTGGAATGTAGACTGACTGTCTAGTACCTTGATTCTTTATCACAATCTACATTTTAATCACATGCCCTAGACAGCAGTTAATGATCGAAGCATTCCATTATCCTTTGATCATTGTAACGAGATTAACAAGATCTTGGAGACATGATGGACATTTAAGATTACACCTCTACTTAATGTAATTAAGTACTAACCTAAATGTACAAGCATTTATCAGAGCTTTTCATAGGACACAGAATAGAGTGTACAATTTAGGCCTAAAGCCTCCGGAAACGTGTATCAAAGATACATACATATATAAATTAATATGTTCATAACCCTCACAATCCCCCATTTGAAACAGTCCATCTTGAAAAGAGCCTTTGTTGTGGTACTATCAAGGGTGCTAAGCCACCCCTGCCGGTCTTTCTATCCTCTTCACCGGATCCCCACTGTTGGTGCTATTTTACTCTTTTGACTGTTTTAACGATATCGTAGAGGGAGCGATTCCAGATAATTTGCTTGTCTCCGTATCCCACAGAATGTCCATAAGTTGCAAACACTCAAAAGAATGAACAAAAGAAACAGTATTAGTAATGGGTGAAACATAAAATCCATCATCTTTCCTGCTGTAGGTGACCATCCAGTAAAAATATCATACCAGTTATATTCGGTGTCTATCTGGATTTTATTACCTATGCTGACCAACTTATCTCCTACCCATATAGTTTGTTTTTCTAATTCCATAAGGGAGAGGTTAGTAACATCCAAATGCTTTTGAAGGTGTTCAGTGTCTTTCATTAGTCTTACAATTCTACCCAAGGATATAGTCAGATTTGACATAGGGATAGCATCTGGGTGCCAGTAATACTTTATTGCAGCTTCAGCATCTGGCAAAAAGGTGTACGTTTCTGTAAACCAATGTATCACCGATATGTTCTGTAAACATCCAGAAAATGGAGTGGTGAGATTATACATACTGGTGGTTTTAGTTTGGTTGGTAACAAAGCATATATATTGGGAGCCAACTTCTATCAGCATATGGAAAGACGCAGGTAGCACCGTCCAATCACATATGCTGACTGAAGGCTGCAGGAAACATGGCTCATATGCGGCTGTACTCCGTCCGCATACTAGGCCATCCAGTGTTTCTTCACAGTTCTCTATGCCATGGGTTTTATTTTCACTATCAATCATAGTACCTGTGAACTTGGGCAACCAATATTGGAAAGCATATAGAGGCGGTCCGAACACCACAGGTAGTACTACAAACTTACACATCAGGCTTGTGTCCTTTACATCCTAAAGTCATTTCTCCAGTGCAATATTCATCAGAGCATTCTACACTATCAGCCCGGGGCCGTATCCAGGATGCTACTGGAATTACATTCTTGAAAATATTTCTCCACAATTTTTCATTCTTTGTCATCAAATCTGACTGTGCTTTATCCTTCTCGTGAATCATATATACATATTGCAGGCTACATTGTGTATAGTTTATGAATTTACTCATATTTACAAACAAATCATTTTGAACCCCAAAACTCAGATTAAAAAGCGTTAATACATCCTTATTATATCCTAATGCAAGATGTTGGGGGAGGAATATGGAGGGCATCCATTGTGCCTGAATATTGACCAGATTAGACACATCTCTTCCTTCCCCTGCCATCTTATTTTTCATTACTTCTAAATCTATTGAATTTAAAACCCCTGTGCCTGCTCCTATTCCTCCAAGAAGAGTATCGTACCATTCTCTCTTCATTCTAGAGCATGATTTCATTACAGGGAAAGATATATTAAACTGCACTACGGTCCTCTGTTGTTTGGTTGAGACATTTTTACATGTATGGGGGAGCCTAACTAAATTGTCAGTGTGTACCACAGGGGTTGTTTCCAGGACGGTCAAAAGGTTTAACCACATTAGAGAGTTGGCTATAGGAGTACCATTCATCCTTTCTACCTTCCCACTACTTTGTGGATGATAAGGGGTGTGAAATGCTTGGGAAATACCCAGGGCAGACATGATGTGTTGCATTATTTCACCTGTGAAATGTGTACCCCTGTCTGACTCGATTACCTCTGGTACCCCATACCTGCAGACTACCTCATTCATGAGCTTCTTTGCTGTTGCCTGAGCAGTTGCCTTGGTGATGGTGTAGGCCTCAACCCAACCTGAGAAGATATCAACAACAACAAGCACATATTCATATTTCCCCACACGTGGGAGCTGAATATAGTCAATTTGCAATCTCTGAAATGGGTACAGTGGCCTAGGCAAGTGTTTTTGCGGGACCTTTACTTTCTGTCCTGGGTTGCTCACGGCACAGATCATACAAGATTGGACAAATGATGCAGCAGTTACAGAGAACCCAGGGGCCACCCATTCTCTCTCAAGCGTCAGTAGCATAGCTGCCTTCGATAGGTGAGTCTTTCCATGGATCAGCTGGGCCATCATGGGGTACAGGGATCGTGGTAGGCAAGTTCTACTGACTGTTTGCCATACGCCACCCTGTTCTACTGCTCCCATATTAGTCCATTTATCTTTTTCTTCTTTGCTGGCTTGTGACTGTAATGTCTTTAGTACATCAATGTCCATATTTTTATCAAAGTCCAAATCATAGTCTCTGACTTGTGCGGTCAGTATCTTCTTTTCTTCTTTCTTCCATGGTTTGAGGGCCGCTGCCTTTGCTGTGAAGTCTGCGAGGGCGTTGCCTTTTGCTTCTGCAGTGTCGGCTTTAGTATGAGCTTTCACCTTTAGGATTGCTACTTTATCCGGTAGGAGTAGGGCTTTCATAAGGTTCTGTACTGCTGCACCATTCTTAATGGGTTGTCCTACAGAAGTTAAAAATTGTCTGGCCTTCCATATTGGGCCGTAATCATGAGCTATGCCAAATGCATACCTGGAATCAGTGTAAACGTTTGCTGTTTTACCTTCTGCCACTCTTCAAGCCTCAGTGAGGGCCTTCAATTCCGCTTCTTGTGCTGAGACATGCGGAGGCAGAGCTTCTGCTTTTAGGACATCATGTTGTGTGACTACTGCATACCCGGTATGGAATCGGCCATCCTCACCTTGGTACCGTGAACCATCTACAAAAAGCTCAAAATGTGCATTGTCAATAGGCGTTTCAGTAACTGATTCAAAACCTGCAGTTTCTTGCTGCATCAATTCTAGACAATCATGCTGGTGTTTTGAATCAAATAAATCAGAATCATGCTGTACAGAATTTAAAAATAACTGATCTGCAGTACCCAAATCCCCCACCCCCCCATTTGAATCGGGATACTCGATTGGAAGAAGAGTAGCCGTGTTCAAGGTAGTGCACCGTTGGAAGGAGATGTTAGGAGGCATGAGAAAGGCACATTGTAACCTTATTTGATGAGCTAGAGACAGGTGTTTAGGTTGTACTTGAGTGAGTATACTCTGGATGTCATGGGGGGTGAGAACCACTAGGGGGTAGTCCAGGACCAACTCAGAAGATTTGTCAACCATTGCTTGTACTGCTGCTACCGCACGGACACAGGAGGGGGCTCCTCGGGCCACCGGATCCAATCTCATGGAGTAATACCCAAGTGGACGTCCTCCATGTTTTTGTGTCAACACTGCCGTCGCATGACCAGAAAGTTCAGTGCAGAAGAGAGTGAAAGGTAGAGTGTAATTAGGAATTCCCAGTGCTGGAGAACTGAGAATAGAGAGTTTTAGTGTATGGAAATTGTCAGTTGCTTCAGGAGTGAGAGAGAAAGGAACACTTGGAAGACAATCATAGAGTGGTTGCATCAGGGATGAGGCAGAACGGATCCAAGGACGGCAGTATGAGACAAGCCCCAAAAAGGTGCGGAGTTTGGCAGCAGAAGAAGGTACAGAAATGGCTTGAACTGCAGCTTTTCGTTCTTCTGTGAGATGTTTGGTTCCTTGAGCTAGGCAATGACCTAGAAACACAACCTTTTGTTTACAAAGCTGTAATTTTTCCTTTGAAGCCTTGCAGCCATTTTCTGCTAAAAATTTTAGAAGAGAAATGGATGCAGATTGACATGTTTTCAGATCCTCAGCACAAAGCAGAAGGTCATCAACATATTGCAACAGCACAGTTCCATCAGGCGGAGTCCAGGCCTGCAAAACAGACTGGAGTGCCTGGGTGTACATGTTTGGAGAATTCTGCGCACCTTGTGGCAGGACGGTCCAAGCGTATTGTTTACCCTTGAAGCTAAAAGCAAAAAGGTACTGGCAATCCGGATGGATCGGTACACTGAAAAACGCATTTGCAAGATCTATCACTGTAAAAAATGTCGCAGTGGGCGGGACTTGTGCTAAAAGCGTATGTGGATTTGGCACTACTGGGGTGTCGAGTACAGTTACTTTATTAATTTCCCGAAGATCATGTACCATGCGATAAACATCTGGTTGTCCCTTTTGTGTTTTCCTTTTAACTGGGAAGAGGGGAGTATTGGCTGGTGATGTTATTTCCCGTAGTGCCCCCATTTGAATTAAAGGAGATGTCTCGAGGAAGCAGTGAATTTTTTTTCGCCCAGTCCCCCTAATTAAACATACATTACTAATTACCCCTGTAAATGACTTTCCTAGCTGGTTTCTACTTACCGTTCCAGCGTTTCAGCAACTTATAAAACTTTTTCCCAAGATGGCCGCCAGCTCTTTTCGCATCGCTTGCTGTAGCCCGACGTGCTCGCTCCCGAGACGCTACCAGCTGTGTCTCCATGGCAACCAGACGCCCCGCAGCCGCCGACCGGACCCCTGGAGTGAACACGGCCGACCTGTCACCCACCGCCAGGCAGAAGGTAACCGGCGCAGCCCCCCCCCCATCACAGCGGCAGCCCCCCCGGCGCAGCGACAGCCCCCCCGGCCCAGCGCTAGTTCCCCCGGCGCAGCGACAGCCCCCCCCGGCCCAGCGACAGCCCCCCCCCAGGCCCAGCGCTAGTTCCCCCGACACAGCGACAGCCCCCCCCCCATCGCAGCGACAGCCCCCCCATCGCAGCGGCAGCCCTCCCGGCGCAGCCCGGCGCAGCGGCAGCCCCCCCGGCCCATCACTTACCAGGACAGCTGGACGGCGGGACAGCTGGGCGGCTTCTCCGGACAGCTCGGCAGCTCTGCACCTTCCTCTAACAGAGGAAGGTACAGAATGGCCGCTCCAGCGCGCTCCCGAGCAGTGACAGCTCGTCTGCGCATGCGCAGAAGAGCTGTAGCGGGGAGCACACTGAAGCGGCTCGTGCTGAAAGGAGAAGACCGGACTGCGCAAGCGCGTCTAAAAAAGCAAGCTGCAAGCGAATTTAGACGGAACCATGGAGACGAGGACGCTAGCAACGGAGCAGGTAAGTGGAATAACTTCTGTATGGCTCATATTTAATGCACGATGTATATTACAAAGTGCATTAATATGGCCATACGGAAGTGTATAACCCCACTTGGTTTCGCGAGACCACCCCTTTAAGTCTGTAATTTGTGGGCCTATAGAATCCTCTTGGGCCCTACCCAATGGATATTGTTTTACTTGGGGGGCTACGCATCCTGGTTTTAGTGTGACTACCATGGGTGTCACATTCATATGACCAATATCTGTTTTGGACTTGGCCCAGAGTTCCTGTGGAACTTCCTGTAATATTATTTCCTCTTCTGTAGTTAAGAGGAAAATTGGCTGTGGATCATCTAGAGAAGCCACCATCTGGCAAAATTGTTCTGCGTTTGTTTTTGCAAAATCAATCTGCACTGTTCCTTCTTCAGTAAACTGAATGGAAGCTGACAGGGCAGAGAGTATGTCTGTGCCCATAACTGACAGTGGAATATCATCACTCACCAATAGTTTTGTTAACACTGTCTGGTCTCTGAATTTTATGGGGAGAGGGTCTGTTTCCTGAAGTTTCTTAGGAACTCCTTCAAGACCTACAACAGTTTGAGCTGTATTTTGCCGGTATGCTGGAGGAATTAGGTGGCTTTGGATGACTGAGGTTGCTGCCCCTGTATCAACAAGGAAAGGAATTTCCTTATTGAGTACTTCCCCTTTAAGAAAAATGGCCACACCCTCTTTTACATTGCTCATGGGGAAGAAGGGCAGAGGGTCGCCGACTATTCAATCTTGGTTTTCTATTTCTCCCTTGGCGACTCGTGCTTTTGTGGGTTGTTCACTACCCCTCTGCTGGAGGAATTTTCTACACTCCCGTTTAAAGTGCCCAGGCTTACCACAGAAATGGCACTTAAGGTTATGTTTAGGATGGGTGCCCCGTTTTATTTTGTTCTCTCCTGTGCTGTATTGTGCTATCATAACAGAGCTATGTCCTTTTTTGATTTTTAAATTTAGTTCAATGCCCTTGGCTGCTTGCACCAGGCCTGCTGCTTCATATTGTCTCCACTCAGGCTTGTTATCCATGAGTTTAGACCTCAAGGGTTCTCGCAACCCCTCTACAAAGGCCATGCTAAGTACATGGTCACCCAATTCTTGTATGCCCCTATACCCCAGATCTGACCAACGTTGTTGAAGGCGGGCATAAAATTGCTCTACACTTTCATCCTTCTCTTGTGTGACATTAGAAAGAGACAGGGAGGATTCTTTTAATTTTTCTTTTGCCCAACGTTCTAGACCAATTAAAAATATCTTACCACTTTTTAATTCTCTATGTTTAATTTTATCCCAATCTGTGCCACAATAGTCTTTCACATAATTTAAAATTATAGTTCCCACTGCCTCCCCTGTTTTTAACATAATCAAAGGACCCAGATCAGCTGATGTTGCAGAGTATGTGTCTTGTATTTGTGCTATCTGTCTAAAGAAAGGCATAGGTCTGGTCATGGGGTCTGGTAATTGCTGTATAAGTGACATATGCTCTTGAGGTGTCCATGGTCTATATTTAACTTTTTGTGAGGTCATATCATATTGGCTCCTTCTGCCTTCCCCCTGTGTTACATCAGCTCCTATACCACTCTCCGCTCCCTGCATCTCCTCCTTGTCCTCTTCTCCATGCTTCCACTCACTAGCCTTGGATCTAGTGAGCATAGGCATAACCGGTTTGTGCCGAGGAGCTCCGCAAGCAGGGCAGCTCTCTCTCCAATCCGGGTTTTGTTGTCCACAATGCCAGCAGGTCCATCCCTCCTGTCCAGTGTTTGACCTTGGAGTGGATGGCTTGGCATAGGGTGGGGGAGACTGTTGGAATTGAGATGAAGGAGGGGGTGGAGGTGGAAGAGGGAACTGACCTGGCAATGGGGGAGCATAATATATCTGTCCTTTGAATTCTTTTCTCTGATATCCTGCATCTTCTATATCTCTACTTGCCTTTTTCCAACTATTCAACATTTCCTGTAATCCATTATCTTTTGCCCACCCAGCATGACTGTCTGAAAACCTTTCCCACTGCTGGAGATCTAATACTCCTGTCCCTTTATATCCTATGTGCTTAAACAATTTATCACATCCTCTACCAACTGCAGCTCTGCCTTCTCTTTCTTGTACAATTTCTTTAGCTGTCTTCCATACCTTATCCTCTTTACCAGCAGTATTGCCCATGGCTGGCGGTTTATGTACACCAAGAGGCTTATTATTTTATCCTTTCACACACATAAAACAATCCCCTGACCGTTGAAATATACAAACGGAACTGCAGGGGGCCCTGTCCAGAATCGTGGCCTTGTTAGGGACTCCTTTCAGCGTCACTGATCAGGTTCCTGTTAACACGGGACACAGAGATTTATATTTGCACCCCGGAGGTCAGGTTCCGTCGATCAGGTCAACTCATCAATCACTCACTCGTGCATAAACAGGCACACATAAAGACAAAAACATTTGAATGTCAGTTACTACTTTTTTTTTTTAAGTGTCAGTACTTCCTCACTTGTCTGTAAGTGTCGGTACCTCCCAACCCTGCTTATTTTTCCCCCGTCTCAACTACTTCTCTTATACCTATAAGAGGCTCCCATCAGGGATTTTATCCCCTGATAATTTTAGGCTTCCCTGGTACAATTTATACCATGCCTTCCAGAGATCGGCAAGAGGGTTTCATATTCTGTACACTGACCATGCAAAGTAACAAATAAAGACAATAACAGTTAAAGAACACCTGCACAGCATATTCAGCCCACCATATGAATTCTTAAAAAAAAAGCTTGAAGATTTATAAGAGGCATGCACTTCTTACCCCTCGGACAGGAAAGGAGCAGCCAAGAAGCACGGATAGATTGTGGCAAGATAAAGCCTTACCTTACTGCGCAGTTTTTGTAAATCCGTGGTTCCGAGTGGCTCCTTATCCCATCTGGGTCCGGGGGGGTTGGAGGTGCAGGTGGTCCTCTTGTTCCTTCAAGCCCCACATTCTGGGCACCAATTACTGTCGTGGAATTCAATGTTCCGTCAATATGCTGTGAGGCTCCAAATCAGAGGTGGTTATGGCGGCCGCCGTGAGAAAGCAATGAAACACAGAGATCAGGCCTGTGTCTAGAAGCAATCTGTGTTTATTCTGTACATTGTCATTTCTTATACAAAAAATAGAAGGAGTATCAGTAGGCGTATCAGTAGGCGTATCAGTCAAAGTACTAAGGTGGTGAATAATTGCGTTTTCTCAATAAACATGGCTTCTTTTGTTGGAATGTAGACTGACTGTCTAGTACCTTGATTCTTTATCACAATCTACATTTTAATCACATGCCCTAGACAGCAGTTAATGATCGAAGCATTCCATTATCCTTTGATCATTGTAACGAGATTAACAAGATCTTGGAGACATGATTGACATTTAAGATTACACCTCTACTTAATGTAATTAAGTACTAACCTAAATGTACAAGCATTTATCAGAGCTTTTCATAGGACACAGAATAGAGTGTACAATTTAGGCCTAAAGCCTCCGGAAACGTGTATCAAAGATACATACATATATAAATTAATATGTTCATAACCCTCACAGTACCCCTCTACAAAGTAACTTCTTTTGACACTGATCTGTCCAAGCATTAATGGTTTTTTTCTAGCGACTCACGTATTACTTACGTATAGACTTACGTATTTTGGCCAAGTAATTTGAGCAGAGTTGCTAGAAAAATCTATAATGCTTGGACAGATCAGTGGCAAAAGAACACCTTGCTTGCAAAGGACACGATGGCTGATACTCTCAAAGCTGATGCTGCCATGGATATCACATGAAAAAAGCAGTTCAAAACTGAAAAACATGGAGGGAGCTTGCCTTTAGGGTCACCAAGAGTCATGAACAACTAAATGGCTAACAACAACACAAAGTAAATGTGCACCCTAAAAGCAATTGTGCCATTTGTGTCCTCTTAGAGCAATTGTGCTGCCTCTGTGATCCCAAAAAACTCCCCCTTCAAAGTCATTGTGCCCCCCCTCTGCCCCCAAATAGTTCCATCAAAGTAATAGTGCCCCCAAAAAATGGTATGACCTCTGTGCTCCCAAAGTAATTGTATCCAATCTGTGTCCCCAAACTCATTGTGCCAAGACTACCATCTTTGAGACCCCCCCCAGACTGCAATGATGAAATAAAACCCCATTACTCATCTTACACCAATACAAAATACCTGCATGACGTGTGTGCGTGTAGCCCAACTCCTCCCTCTGCTAGTCCCCTGCTCTTCAATACACACACTAAATTCAAAGAGCATGAGATTGATTGAGGAGGAGTTGGGCTACACACATGCTGCACACTGGATCTAGCACAAGTGTGAGACAGATGATGGAGCTTTACTAAACCACTGTAGTCTGCCGAGTACCTAAAGACATTATCCCTGGTTGCTACTGTCGGGAAGGAACCCCCCTGGCCCCTGGCTTAGGGACCCAGTCGCAAGTATGAACCCTATAGCCATGTCATTGCTTTTAGGAGACTCCTAAGATTAAAATGTAATTGAACCCACATTCTGAAGCATGTACAATAACTTATTTATACCTTGAAATGAAAATGTGTCTTTTAAATCAAAGAATATGTCCTTGGGTGAACTGCTATGAATATAATAAAATGATGCAGAATGTTTTACATCTTTTGTTTTTCTTTGTAAGTTCTTTATTTAAAGATTTTTGTTCTTTAACGAAGAGAACTAAAAGGAAGATAACAAGTTACAACAATACATAGGTTACACTATAATAACAAAGATAACAGAAAAAGCAATAAATCCAGTTCTAGCAAAATAGTATTCCAAATTACAAGAAAGCCTGGATAGTTTCTCTGCATTGATTCTCTCATTGGAGTGACAAATTATTAAAATTATGCAAGAAAAAATATTTGACTTGCAAAGCATTGTATTGATGATGTACAGCAAAAGTAGCATGGTCACCCAGAAAAAGCTATGTATTGATAAATACTTTTGTGTAAAAAACACAAAATATTTTAGGAGTGGTACCTCTATTGTCTCAGCTTTATCACCCCATATACAAATGTCCAGAAGTAACATCTCTTAAGGCCCTTTTACACACAAGGATTAGACTGGTCAACACTGAAATTGTTACTGACTTAAAAAGGTCACGGCGGGGAGGGGCCAAAACAGGCACGTCACAGTGGGAGGAGCCAAAAACTGGGGCGGGGTTGAACACGGCTTGATGCTCGTTCGAGTACGCTAATACTCGAATGAGCATCAAGCTCGGCAGAGTATGTTCGCTCAACTCTAGACCCAATCCGTAGTATCTTGGTGTGCTGAACACGAATATGACCATGAAAATATTTTATTGGCTCTTGTTTTGAAGATATTTTATATAGTTCATTTTCTGTGTTTCACCGTGTAAATTGATCCAGTTGGACTGTAACAACATCCTAACATTTTAAAGATCAAAGAGGGAGTTTTTGTGGGTCCTCAGATTCGAGAGCTCTTCAAAGATGACTGGTTCAACAACTTGCTGCAGGGTGATGCGAAACAAGCATGGAATGTTTTTTGCCTGGTGTCTACAAACTTTCTTGGGAATGTTACGACAGTAAACTACAAGGAACTAGTACATAACATGCTGATGCAGTATCAGACATTTGGCTGCAATATGTCTCTAAAGAGCCATTTCCTTCATTCCCATCTGGATTTCTTTCCAGACAACTGTGGTATGGCTAGTGATGAACATGGCCAACGTTTTCATCAAGATACGATGGAACAAATATACCAGGGAAAATGGTCCACTACCATGCTGGCTGACTACTGCTGGAGACTCCACAGAGAGGCTTCTGAACAGCTGTTAAAGAGACAGGCAAATAAATCTAAGACTAGAGATGAGCGAGCACACTCGGATACAGCAGTTACTCGAGCGAGCATCATTCTTCTCGATTAACTGCTTACTGGTCCAAGCATGCTCGGGTGAGGTTAGCGGGGGGGAGAGAGAGAGATCTCTCTCACTCTCCCCCCACTACACCCGCCACTCACCCCCTCCGCCCCTCCGAGCACGCTTGGACCAGTAAGCAGTTACTCGAGAAGAGTGATACTCGCTCGAGTAACTACTGTATCCGAGCGTGCTCACTCATTGCTATCTAAGACGTAGTCTATGACTTGATTTTTAACAGGTATTAACCATAGGCCTATTACTATTGGCATGCATTTTGTGATGTAAACAAAAATAGAGCCAATTTTGCATTTTGACTGTCCTATTCATGCTGAGCACATAAAAATTGATAAGAAATGTCTAATTTTATGTCAGTAACCAAAAAGTGGCAACACCACGCAAAATAAATTTACTATCAGAAATATACATACCTATAATCAAAACTCTAACCACACTAAATAATGCAAGGTTCTTGGTATATCATTTGATCACATTACATTGGCCCATCTACCAACGTCCAGGTGACCAAGCTTTCAGATGGGTTCTAACGCTAATACCAGGTGGTATAATCTCAAGCTGGGAAAGATGGGTACCTACCTCTAAGAATGCTCCTCTCTTGAGACTAAGCCTACAAATAAAACCAGGGAAGGTAGGATACCATTTATATGGTCCAATAGAAGGGACAGTAGGTAAATGGGCGGTGGGTGTGCACGACCCAGTGGAGGCAGCAACAACTCCACAATATTTGTAGAAAAAAAGGATAAAATAGGTCAGCACTTCCCAATAGAAATCTATAGGTGGACGTTGGTAGATGGGCCAATGTAATTTGATCAAATTATATACCAAGAACGTTGCATTATTTAATGTGGTTAGAGTATTTATTATAGGTATGTATACTTTTCATAGTAAATGTATTTTGAGTGCTGTTGCCACTTTTTGGTTTCTGCTTCTATGTATGTTGCAGCCACGGTTTAATGTGCACCTATGGATTTCTGATAACTTGGTTAGAGCTGAAGACATGATGGGGCAGAGGAATGCCATGCTTACTCAAAGTTATGATCTGCCCTGACAAAGTCCTCCACCAGGTGAAGATGAGGCTTCTTGAATTTTGTCTAAGTAATGTAGTCGTCTAATGCTTACCATAGCTGTATAGGAACTATGACTAGCCACTCATGTTGTAAAAGAAGAACATCTAGTAGCTGCTCCATAACTGCAATAACCCCAGGGTAGTTCAAGGGGGAAATTTGAAGCATAGCAAAAATGCTCACCAAAAGCTTCCCAATGTGTCTATGGTACTGTAGCTGTCTAATGCACCCTCAAAAGTCAAAAGTACAACATTTATAGAGCTTAGTAAGGGGCAATAACTGTTTCAAAGAAAGGGATAACGGTAGACTGACAATAATACAAGCTGACCTGTGCATAGTCTCACTACAGAACAGGAGAAGATAGTTCATTGCCATAGAAACATTTCACTTAAAGGAACCTAAGAATCCTTCATCGTTACCCAGACCAGTCGATTCATGTAACGTCTAGAGGGCCCTTCACAAGAGACATGAAGAGTGCCTAAACTGTGTTCGTTTCGGAACGTGTTGTATATTCTTGCTCACTGCACTCTCCTTGTTTTGTGATGGTACGATTTTCGCCTATGAATGAGAGAATAAATTGTTGCTAGTAAAAAAAAAAAAACATTTCCAAGGTCAGTCATACAACCTGACAAGAAAGTAATAACTCCATATTCATGTCAGATACCAAGTCTGGCCACCAAACAATTATTCTTCGTGTAACAGGATAATGAGGCGGCCTGGTGGAAGTAGTAATAGCGTTACCCTGATGGATGCCGGTTCTGCTAGGAAATGCATTCATTTTTTCTTATGGAAGAAAGTAATGAGGTGGATAAATGTTTGCTAGAACGGTGCCAAATCTGGTAGATAATAAGTCCAGCTATATTAGTACCGGTGCTGCTTCTCCTATAGAAAGGAGAAGCGTGGCTGCCTGATATCTACAATAAATGGATATCCCCGTAGGATACAGAGTGCAGCCTAATATCGTTATTCTACATACGGTCAAGGAAAAAATGTGTCTGTTCATACTGAGAATTTGTGTGTGAGCCTGTTAGAGATAGAGGCTCACTGTAAAACAATTGCACAGTCCTGGCAACCAGTGGTTATTATGACATATATGCCTGCCCACTCCCGATTTGGGACACTTTGTCACAGCCTACATCACGATATAGCTTAAAAAAGGGTCACTTACCCCGAAACGTTGCATTTTCTGGAGTTGCACAAAAAAAAATTATTTTTTAGCATTACTATTTGTGAGTACTCGCTTTTTCTATTTTCACTGTAAAACAATTAATCCTTCTAAGTTCTGAAGCAGGCAATATATTCACATGACATGCCAAATAATAAGGGCTTGAAGAAATCTAATTGATTTCCACAAGGGGAAATTGAGGCAGCCTCATGTACAGCATGACTGCGAGATTCTGCTATGGCCGCCTGATCCTGGCAATAGCTGCAAGTGCTGCTTGCAATAACTGTCGGACATGTTGGATTATGGACGGCGGTGTAATTGGATGGCTGATGTTTAATTTAACCGTGTAGTCATATCAGATACAAAATCTAGCAGTAGTAACTTTTTTCCTGTGAAAGAGGGTGATTAGGTTCTATATCCAACTCACAACTGCGTAAACATGTCAAGTAGAGTATATTGACATGGTACCCTTACTCTTCCTATGAAAAAGAGTGATGAGGCCAGCTGCTGTTACAACACTGCCTAGACCCATAGGGTACAGACTTTAACGGTAGTACCTTTACTCCACTGATGGAAGTGGATGATGCTTGCAGGAACTGCACAGAGTGGTCATATACAATGCCAAGCAGCAGAGGTACCAGTATTACGCCTCCCATGAAAAGGGGGGTAATGGGGCAGGTGATTTTCATAACTTCTGTGTAGATTGTTCAGATATGGTCACTTGCACGAAAAAACATAATTGCTCCTATGAAGAGGTAATGTGCACTTGAAGTGGCAACAGAATTTGTTAATTCTGGGATATACAAGGTCCCATGCCCCTGACTGTGGCTCTGCTTAGGGAATCAATCCAGATAATAATAATCTTTAATGTTTGGAGATTACTGTTTACTCCGCTTAGCCTCCTTGGGTTGTGTCTAAAGAGAGCCGTCTTGGTGAGACCTAAAATATCATATCTGGATATGGACTTGGATAGTTGATAAAGTGAGTTTATAGTCGGGAGACGGGAACCTGTACACTTTGATCATAACCCAGTTGGTGTTCGTGGTATACACACACCTCATGCCTTAAACGCAAAGCCATGGTGATTTAGAGCATGCACGTAGTCCTGTGTGTCCTATACAGACTCTTCCCTTTCATGGCAAACTATTCCCTTTAAAAGGATTGCGCCCGTATTGAGTCTGTGAGTAAAAGCCACCATCAAGCAAACTGATGGAAGACTGGTGTAACGTTTGGTCCCATGTATTTCATATGGAGTGGAACCCTTGGTAAAGAGTTATGACGATGAGCATGTACACTGCAGGTAGGAATCAAAAAAGGAACTGTAATTGTAGCTTCTCAGACAGTACAGGGGAAAATATACAAGCCTCATGGAACCATCTATGACAAGATCCCGCAGTGGCGTCAAGAAGGGTTAAGAAGCCCATTTACACAAATGTGATAGCTACACCTCTTAATGAATAAGACCAAGAAACTGCCTGTGCTAGTGAACTAAGACCTTAGACGGGCTCCTCTCCGGTGTCCATTGCCTGTATCTCCATAGCACACCTTCCCATGACATAGCATTAGGAGCTGCTATGGGGTAATTACTTGCTTATATAGTAACATAGTATGTTAGGCTGAATGAAGACAATGTTCATCTAGTTCAGCCTGTTTCAATCCACCCCTTTGTTGGTCCAGAGAAAGGCAAAGGAAAAAACAGCGAGTGAATTAGCTCCTATGGAGGAAAAAAAATTCCTTCCTGACTTCATAATGCCAGCCAGAGTAATCCCTGGATCAACATTTCAGATCAACAACCCGCTGGTCACCTAATGTCTATATCATGTAATATAGCGCTCTAGAAAGACATGTCGTCCCCTCTCAAACTCCTCAATGTATTTTGCCATTACCACGCCCTCAGGCAGAGAGTTCCACAGTTTCACTGCTCTTACAGTAAAGAACCCCCTCTGTGTTGGTGATGAAACCTGCTTTCTTCTAGACATAGCATATGCCCTCTTGTTACCGTCACAGTCCTGGGTATAAACGGATCATGGGAGAGATCCTTGTATTGTCCACTAATATATTTATAAATAGTTATTTGATCGCCCCTTAACTGTCTTTTTTCCAGGGTAAATAATCCCCATTTTGATAGCATCTCTGGGTATTCCAGTCCTCCCATTCCGTTTATTAATTTAGTTGCCATTCTTTGAACCCCCTCCAGCACTTCAACATCTTTCCTGAGCACCGGTGTCCAGAACTGTACACAGTATTTCATGTGAGGCCTGACAAGTGCCTTTATAGCGCAAGAATAATGTTCTTATCCCTAGCCCCTCTACCTCTTTCAATGCACCCCAAGACTTTATTAGCTTTTGCAGCAGCTGACTGGCATTGGTTACTCCAGTTTAGTCTACAATCCACTAGTACCCCCAGGTCTTTTTCCATATCACTTTTCCCTAGCAGTACCCCATTTAGTGTGTATTGGTGACATCCATTTCTCCTGCCCATGTGCATAACCTTACATTTATCAATATTGAACTTCAGTTGCCATTTTTCTGCCCAAGCCCCCAGTTTATCTAGGTCCTTTTATAGCCTTATAGTGTCCTGTGTTGTATTAATTATCTTGTATAATTTTGTATCATCTGCAAATATTGATATTTTACTGTGCAGTCCTTCTATCAGGTAATTAATAAATATATTGAACAAAATAGGGCCTAATACTGAACCCTGTTGCACCCCACTAGCGATGGTGGCCAAATCAGAGTACAAACCATTTATTACCACCCTCTGCTTTCTATCTCTGAACCAGTTCTTTACCCAGATATACACGTTTGCGGCCTGACCGAGCTGTCTCATTTTATATATCAACCTATTATGGGCACAGTGTCAAATGCTTTAGAGAAATCCAGATATATGAGATCAATAGACTCTCCCAGGTCCAGCCTAGAACTTACTTCATCGTAGAAGCTGATCGGATTGGTCTGACATGATCAACCTCTCATGAACCCATGCTGATGAGGGATATATGTATTTTAATTTCCCTGTTGGAATGCAGGAGAACATCCACCTGGGTGTTACATTTCCGTGGATGTAGTTCTGGCTAGCCACAGAGCCTCCATGCTACCCTGGATCTGGCACACTACCCAAGGATTCTGTCCTGAGGGCTGTATATGAAGGGGAAGGGGGCAGAGGCACTAAGACCAAATTCTACCAATTCTGGTGCAGGGTCCTCTGGGCTTTAGCCCTCAGCTCTATAGTTACTGTTCTGCAGCCAGATTCCCTACTCCGTTAATCAGCCAGCGATCAAAGGCTGGAGAGTCGGAGGTCCTGGCAGGACAGTGCTAGTACTAATAGATCCTGGCCAAAAGTAAAAGGGGAGGAGAAGCAAGTAAAGATGCCAAGCCATAGATGAGAGGAGAGAGTATGTCCCCGCAGTGCCAAGAGGAAGTACCTCCCCTCTGTGAACGCAGGAAGTAGTGCCTCCAGGAGAATGCGGGCTAGCAAGGCCTGAAGCCAAGACCTACATTTTTAGGATGGCGTGGGGAAGAAAATGCAAATTCCCGCCGAAAATGCATGCCAGGGGAGTGCAGGAAATGCTGGCTGGCCCCCACGAAGGTCCTAGAAAGGTACTGGTGGATGATTTCAGCCCTGCTAGTGCTTATAATTGAGAATGCCTCCACAAGAGGAGGGGGAGGTTGGTCAACCACAGCTACTGCTAGAGCCAACAGGTAAAATGGGAGAGATATTCGGGCCCCACATACCACATGAAGGGTGTTCATAAGACCTATGGAAAGGCTGGCAAGTGACTGGAAGGAGTGAAGGAAGGGGGATACTGGTCCCTGTAGTAGAATGCAGGCTGCACCAACCCTTGGTCCTTAGTACTTTAGCAGCCAGGTTGCCATGTCAGACTACCATGCAGAGGAACAGAGATGGCCTTAGAGAATTGGATGATGTAGAAGCACATACCGCCTGGCACCAGGAGAAAAGAGCTGACCCATAGATAATTAGGGAAGTTAGATCATTCCTGATTTCAAGCTAAAAGAGAAGAAAAGAAAGACAATTAACTAAAATAAGAAAAAACAGAGGACCTGTAAATCAGGAAGTCTGCCTCCTATGGACACTAAGCTAAAACTGATTTGGCTCAGTTCCTGCAGGAGAGGTATATTTTTGCTTAGTGTCCACCTCTTTGTAGCAGTAACTACATCCAACATCCTGCTGTGTCCCCCAATGACACAGACGAGAATGACACTTTTTGTGTGTTCTGAACTTTGACTTATAGATGAGGGTCCTGAACTGAGGATCCCCCTTTAATTTTGAATAATAAGTTCAGACAAGGCAACTTTTAAAAGGGGAGATCCTAGAAGAAAAATTTTGGAAAATTCCGATCTGTAATGCTACATTACACATAATGTTGCTTCTTGGACTCAGTGACTTCTCATCATATCTGCTATTTTCACATGGCTTATGTTATCTTTTTTGGCATGTATAGTTTACCAGCAGACAATATATGACTAATGTTGACTCATGTTTTTGTTTACTCTACCATGTGCAGACAGGAGTGCCCACTATGAAGGTGTTTCAGTTGCACAATGTATCAGCGGTCATAGAAGTGTATGTATACCTTGTATTGTTGGAAATTTATTTGTACAGTAACTGAAAGGAAATACTTCTCCTCCTAAGTCTATTCTTTTTTTAATCAGTGCAAACAGAATGGGTGTGAGGAACGTACACTGAGCGCACCGGAATTCATCCTGACCTCCATGTGTAACTTTGATAAAAAATAATTGAGCATGGAAGTTTTCTACTGAGATTCATTTTATCAGTCCCTCATTTGGAAGTAATCTTGATATCGGGCTTTGAAAAATGGACTGAGAATGGACGAATCTTTGGAAACCATATTCATAAACTTTTCACTCTACAAAATATTTTGCAGAAACTTTTATTTTAAAAAGTTAAAACACTCATTGCCAAAAAAAAATCCAGCACCTAGTAGGAGTTGTTGGAATCGAATGAAACTTTATACGTGTGATGGTAACGTTGATATGAGTGATTATAATATCAGAGCAAAAGGATAATTAGTTGTAGAAAACTGAACACTTGAAGTGGGGCTCTAGTATCCTGTTCGTCTGCCTCTAGCTTGGATGCAAGATGTGATAGAGGTGGGCATGGAGGCTCTAGTACCCTGTTGGTCTGCCCCTAGCTTGGATGCAAGATGTGATACGGTCGGGCACGGAGGCTCTAATACCCTGTTGGACCGCCTCTAGCTTGGATGCAAAATGTGATACAGGTGGCATGGAGGCATGCAAGTTCCATATGGCATCCTCTGGAATATCAGTCCACATTTGCTGTAAATGAAACTCTAGATCATGAAAATTTGTAGGCTGTTAAAGTTGGCGCCCCAGATGGTCCCATACATGTTCTATTGGCTATAAATCTGGTGACCAGAAAGGCCATGGAAGTGTAGCAATGCTTTAGAGGATTTTCCTGTGAAATTCTTCGTGTGTGCTGCTGAGCGTTATCCTGCTGGGGAATGCCTATTGCCCCTGCGATGAGAGGTAACACATATGACTGCAGGATGTGCTGAACATATCGCTGAGCTGTCATTGTTCCGCATACCACTAGTAGGGTTGAGCGACTGTCGTATGCGATGGCCCCCCAGACGATCACATGAGCAATGGTGGCAGTGTACAAAGACAGAATTGAGGCAGTCACCCCTAGGTCTCCATAAACTTCACTCTGTAGTACTCCAATTTTGTTGTCCACACCACTGCAAACAGAGTCAATAGTGGGTGTCAAAGAGAAAACAGGTAATAGGTGCTGTGAGACCAAATGTCCTATAGCTATGGGAGTGGAACCTAGCCAAGCACCTAGGGAGTGGAACCTAGCGTGGCCAGACAAGAGCCACTGGAATTAATAGGATGGAAGTGGGGCACAGCTCACCCCTCTTTCAGGCCAAGTATGTGCCTCCATACAGCCTCCTGCCCGTGATTTTGCTTTGTACATGAGGCCTTGATGATTTTTCTATTAAAATCTCTCTATGCACTAATAACCCTTTTCCTATATGTTCATTTTTTCCTTACCATGACTTCTATGGAACCAGATAAATCTGAGTAAATCCAGCATTTGCCTCACATAAAACATACTTTAGCTGTAAGGGATTGCATGAATCCTCCTTGCAAACCATGTACAAGAATAGACATCACAGCATAAGCAGTGGAGCTTCCCAAACAATTTATTACAGAACTCCCCACTGTCTCCTCGCCTAACAATTGGCTTCTGTCAAGTAACATTGTATTCTTAAATCTAAAAAGACATTAATGCCAACTAGGGATGAGCGAGTATACTCACTAAAGCACTACTCGCTCGAGTAATGTGCTTTAGACGGGTATCTCCCTGCTCGTCCCTGAAGATTCGGGAGCCGCCGCAGCTGACAGGTGAGTTGCGGCGGGGAGCAGGGGAGAGTGGGCGGGAGAGAGGGAGAGAGAGATCTCCCCTCTGTTCCTCCCCGCTCTCCCCCGCCGGGGCGGCCCCCGAATTTTCAGGGACGAGCAGGGAGATACTCGTCTAAAGCACATTACTCGGACGAGTAGTGCTTTAGCGAGTATACTCGCTCATCCCTAATGCCAACCCCTTTAAGAACCTTCTTATGTATATTGTATTGAGAAGGTTAATACCAATGGTGACATTACAAAATTATAAACTATAAATTTAGAGCACAATGCGTACAGTTAAGTCACATTATTATGACAACCAGACATTTTCCGGAGTAACGGCCATGTGCCGCATGGACAGCAGCTGGTGACTTAATAAGGTGCTGGTAGGTTGTCTCAGATATCTTGCGCCATGCTGACTGCAGTGCATACCATAGTTGGTTGAGGTTGTGAGGGGAAGGATCCATAGAGCTAACATAACAATAAAATGAAGCCTTTTCTTTCAATGCACCTTTGTTCGCCTAGGTTCAGTGACTCTCTGTCTGCTTTGGAGCCCCGTACACAGTAGGGTTCGCAGAACTGTTATTTTAGCCACACGTCTGGTAGCCCCCTGGTTCACTTTCATGGTGAGCTGCTCTTCTGTAGCATATCAGTCGGTCCTCGCACACCTTCGTAGCTGACGTTTACCTCACACATCAATGGCACATGGTCCTCCGCAGTTTCCACATCAATTATTCCCAATGGTGCCATTTGTCTGCTCACAATACATTTTCATCACAGCAGCGCGCTAACATTTCTTAACCTGTGCTGTTTGAGAAATACTGAAAACCTTGGCCCGAAAGCCACTAATCATCCCTATTTGTTACTCAATGAATGATATGTGAGCAAACAGCCTATCGCACATATTATATATCCACCAAACAGCCTACAACAAGTGCCTTCCTTCATGGACTACATGTTGCCCATGTCGAAACTAGGAGCTGGTCATAATAATGCGACTCAAAAGGGTATTATCTCATAGTAAAATAGTATGTAAGGCCGAAAAAAGGCACATTTCCATCCAGTTCAGCCTATTAACCCCCAATGTTGATCCAGAGGAAGGCAAAAAGAAACAATGAGGCAGAAGCTAATTTTCCCATTTAAGGAAAAAAAATCCTTCCTACCTCTAAGCTGGCAATCAGAATATTCCCTGAATCAACAACTCTTCGGAAGTTATTAATGATTATAACATATAATATTGTATCGCTCAAGAAAGGCGTCCAGGCCTCTCTTGAACTTTTTTATTCATTTTGCCATCCCCACGTCCTTAGGCAGAGAGTTCCACAGTCTCACTGCTCTTACAGTAAAGAACCCCATTGTATGTCAGTCTAGAAACCTTCTTTGCTCTAGATGTAGAGGGCGCCCCCTTGTTACAGTCACAGTTCTGGGTATAATAGATGATGGGAAAGATCTCTGTATTGTCCTCTGATATATCTATACACAGTCATAAAGACTTGGAATAATTTCCAGCTGTATAAACGGACCGGCTACATTGAGCATGTTACCTTACAGATGCTTTCCACAATGCTGGCTAATTGTATGGATAGCATTGGCACTAGAGATGAGCGAACACCAAAATGCTCGGGTGTTCGTTATTCGAAACGAACTTCCCGCGATGTTCGAGGGTTCGTTTCGAATAACGAACCCCATTGAAGTCAATGGGCGACCGGAGCATTTTTGTATTTCGCCGATGCTCGCTAAGGTTTTCATGTGTGAAAATCTGGGCAATTCAAGAAAGTGATGGGAACGACACAGCAACGGATAGGGCAGGCGAGGGGCTACATGTTGGGCTGCATCTCAAGTTCACAGGTCCCACTATTAAGCCACAATACCGGCAAGAGTGGGCCCCCCCCCCTCCCAACAACTTTTACTTCTGAAAAGCCCTCATTAGCATGGCATACCTTTGCTAAGCACCACACTACCTCCAACAAAGCACAATCACTGCCTGCATGACACTCCACTGACACTTCTCCTGGGTTACATGCTGCCCAACCCCCCCCCCCCCCCCCTCCACAGCGCACACCAAAGTGTCCCTGCGCAGCCTTCAGCTGCCCTCATGCCACACCACCCTCATGTCTATTTAGAAGTGCGTCTGCCATGACGAGGGACCGCAGGCACACACTGCAGAGGTCGGCACGGCTAGGCAGCGACCCTCTTTAAAAGTGGCGGGGCGATAGCCCACAATGCTGTACAGAAGCAATGAGAAATAGAATCCTGTGCCACCGCCATCAGGAGCTGCACACGTGGGCATAGCAATGGGGAACCTATGTGCCACACACTATTCATTCTGTCAAGGTGTCTGCATGCCCCAGTCAGACCGGGCTTTTTAATTCATAGACACAGGCAGGTACAACTCCCTATTGTGAAGTCCCTGTGGACCGACAGCATGGGTGGCTCCCTGGAACCCACCAGCGGTACACAAAAATATCCCATTGCATTGCCCAACACAGCTGAGGTAGTAATGTCGTGCTTAATGCAGGTGGGCTTCGGCCCACACTGCATGCCCCAGTCTGACTGGGGTTCTTTTCAAGTGTACAGATGTAGTAAAAACTCCGTGTGCACCTACAGCATGGGTGGGTGCCAGGAAGCCACCGGCGGTACATAGAAATATCCCATTGCATTGCCCAACACAGCTGAGGTAACGTCAGCTGTAATGCAGGTGGGCTAAAAATTCATTTGATTACACTGTAGGCGAGTGCCCACAAAAATTGCTGTATCAACAGTACTAATGTACATCCAAAAAATTGGCCATGGCCAGCCAAGAGGGCAGGTGAAACCCATTAATCGCTTTGGTTAATGTGGCTTAAGTGGTAACTAGGCCTGGAGGCAGCCCAGTGTAACGAAAAATTGGTTCAAGTTAAAGTTCCAACGCTTTTAAGCGCATTGAAACTTTTAAAAATTGTTCAGAAAAATTATTTGAGTGAGCCTTGTGGCCCTAAGAAAAATTGCCCGTTCAGCGTGATTACGTGAGGTTTCAGGAGGAGGAGCAGGAGGAGGAGGAGGAATATTAGACACAGATTAATGAAGCAGAAATGTCCCCGTTTTGGATGGTGAGAGAGAACGTAGCTTCCATCCGCGGGTGCAGCCTACGTATTGCTTACGTATCCTTGCTGTCCGCTGGTGGAGAAGAGAAGTCTGGCGAAATCCAGGCTTTGTTCATCTTGATGAGTGTTAGCCTGTCGGCACTGTCGGTTGACAAGCAGCTACGCTTATCTGTGATGATTCCCCCAGCCGCACTAAACACCCTCTCCGACAAGATGCTAGCCGCAGGACAAGCAAGCACCTCCAGGGCATACAGCGCTAGTTCAGGCCACGTGTCCAGCTTCGACACCCAGTAGTTGTAGGTGGCAGAGGCGTCACGGAGGACGGTCGTGCGATCGGCTACGTACTCCCTCACCATCCTTTTACAGTGCTCCCGCCGACTCAGCCTTGACTGGGGAGCGGTGACACAGTCTTGGTGGGGAGCCATAAAGCTGTCCAGGCCCTTAAAGACTGTTGCACTGCCTGGGATGTACATGCTGCTCGATCTCCGCACCTCCCCTGCTACCTTGCCCTCGGTACTGCGCCTTCTGCCACTAGCGCTGTCGGCTGGGAATTTTACCATCAGCTTGTCCGCAAGGGTCCTGTGGTATAGCAACACTCTCGAACCCCTTTCCTCTTCGGGAATGAGAGTGGGCAGGTTCTCCTTATAGCGTGGGTCGAGCAGTGTGTACACCCAGTAATCCGTTGTGGCCAGAATGCGTGCAACGCGAGGGTCGCGAGAAAGGCATCCTAACATGAAGTCAGCCATGTGTGCCAGGGTACCTGTACGCAACACATGGCTGTCTTCACTAGGAAGATCACTTTCAGGATCCTCCTCCTCCTCCTCCTCCTCCTCCTCAGGCCATACACGCTGAAAGGATAACAGGCAATCAGCCGGTGTACCGTCAGCAGCGGGCCAAGCTGTCTCTTCCCCCTCCTCCTCATCCTCCTCATGCTCCTCCTCCTCCTCCTGTACGCGCTGAGAAATAGACAGGAGGGTGCTCTGACTATCCAGCGACATACTGTCTTCCACCGCCCGCGTTTCCGAGCGCAAAGCAGCTGCCTTTATGCTTTGCAGGGAATTTCTCAAGATGCATAGCAGAGGAATGGTGACGCTAATGATTGCAGCATCGCCGCTCACCACCTGGGTAGACTCCTCAAAGTTTCCAAGGACCTGGCAAATGTCTGCCAACCAGGCCCACTCTTCTGAAAAGAATTGAGGAGGCTGACTCCCACTGCGCCGCCCATGTTGGAGTTGGAATTCGACTATAGCTCTACGCTGTTCATAGAGCCTGGCCAACATGTGGAGCGTAGAGTTCCACCGTGTGGGCACGTCGCACAGCAGTCGGTGCACTGGCAGCTTAAAGCGATGTTGCAGGGTGCGCAGGGTGGCAGCGTCCGTGTGGGACTTGCGGAAATGTGCGCAGAGCCGGCGCGCCTTTACGAGCAGGTCTGTCAAGCGTGGGTAGCTTTTCAGAAAGCGCTGAACCACCAAATTAAAGACGTGGGCCAGGCATGGCACGTGCGTGAGGCTGCCGAGCTGCAGAGCCGCCACCAGGTTACGGCCGTTGTCACACACGACCATGCCCGGTTGGAGGCTCAGCGGCGCAAGCCAGCGGTCGGTCTGCTGTGTCAGACCCTGCAGCAGTTCGTGGCCCGTGTGCCTCTTATCTCCTAAGCTGAGTAGTTTCAGCACGGCCTGCTGACGCTTGCCCACCGCTGTGCTGCCACACCGCGCGACACCGACTGCTGGCGACATGCTGCTGCTAACACATCTTGATTGCGAGACAGAGGTTGCGGAGGAGGAGGAGGAGGAGGAGGGTGCTTTAGTGGAGGAAGCATACACCTCTGCAGATACCACCACCGAGCTGGGGCCCGCAATTCTGGGGGTGGGTAGGACGTGAGCGGTCCCAGGCTCTGACTCTGTCCCAGCCTCCACTAAATTCACCCAATGTGCCGTCAGGGAGATGTAGTGGCCCTGCCCGCCTGTGCTTGTCCACGTGTCCGTTGTTAAGTGGACCGTGGCAGTAACCGCGTTGGTGAGGGCGCGTACAATGTTGCGGGAGACGTGGTCGTGCAGGGCTGGGACGGCACATCGGGAAAAGTAGTGGCGACTGGGAACTGAGTAGCGCGGGGCCGCCGCCTCCATGATACTTTTGAAGGACTCCGTTTCCACAACCCTATACGGCAGCATCTCAAGGCTGATGAATTTTGCTATGCGGACGGTTAACGTTTGAGTGTGCGAGTGCGTGGCGGCGTACTTGCGCTTGCGCTCCAACAGTTGCGCAAGCGACGGCTGGACAGTGCGCTGAACTACACTGGTGGATGGGGCCGAGGACAGCGGAGGTGAGGGTGTGGGTGCAGGCCATGAGGCGGTAGTGCCCGTGTCCTGAGAGGGGGGTTGCATCTCAGTGGCAGGTTGGGGCACAGAGGGAGAGGCAGGGGTGCAAACCGGAGGCGGTGAACGGCCTTCGTCCCACCTTGTGGGGTGCTTGGCCATCATATGTCTGCGCATGCTGCTGGTGGTGAGGCTGTTGGTGTTGGCTCCCCGGCTGAGCTTTGCGCGACAAAGGTTGCACACCACTGTTCGTCGGTCGTCAGGCGTCTCTGTGAAAAACTGCCAGACCTTAGAGCACCTCGGCCTCTGCAGGGTGGCATGAAGCGAGGGTGCGCTTTGGGAAACAGTTGGTGGATTATTCGGTCTGGCCCTGCCTCTACCCCTGGCCACCGCACTGCCTCTTGCAACCTGCCCTGCTGATGCCCTTGCCTCCCCCTCTGAAGACCTGTCCTGAGTAGGCGTTGCACACCAGGTGGGGTCAGTCACCTCATTGTCCTGCTGCTCTTCCTCCGAATCCTCTGTGCGCTGCTCCCTTGGACTTACTGCCCTTACTACTACCTCACTGCAAGACAACTGTGTCTCATCGTCATCGTCCTCCTCACCCACAGAAACTTCTTGAGACAGTTGGCGGAAGTCCCCAGCCTCTTCCCCCGGACCCCGGGAACTTTCGAATGGTTGGGCATCAGTGACGATAAACTCCTCTGGTGGGAGAGGAACCACTCCTGCCCAATCTAAGCAGGGGCCCGAGAACAGTTCCTGGGAGTGTTCCCGCTCCTGAGCAGGTGTCATTGTAGTGGAGTGAGGAGGCTGGGAGGAAGGAGGAGCAGCAGACAGAGGATTCTGATTTGCAGCAGTGGACGGCGCAGAACTGCGGGTGGACGATAGGTGGCTCGAAGCACTTTCTGCCATTCAGGACAGGACCTGCTCACACTGCTCATTTTCTAATAACCGTCTCCCGCGTGGACCCATTAATTGGGCGATGAATGTGGGGACGCCAGAAACGTGCCTCTCTCCTAATCGCGCAGCAGTCGGCTGTGACACACCTGGATCAGGAGCTCGGCCTGTGCCCACACCCTGACTTGGCCCTCCGCGTCCTCGGCCGCGTCCACGTCCTCTAGGCCTACCCCTACCCCTCAGCATGCTGTATTACCAGTGATTTGATTTCACAGGCAGGAAATAAATTGGCGCAAGACTGCAGGCCAAATATAATTTTTTCCCTTTTTTGAAAACGAAAGGCCCCACTGCCTCTAGTGAATGAATAATCTAAGTTTAATAATAGAGATGAGCGAACGTGTTCTTAACGAACACTTACGCACCCGGACACCGGCTTTTCCGAGGACTTCCGTGTTCGCGCGTAAGTATTCGGGGGGCGCCGGGGGGCGGGGAGAGGCGCGGCGGCGCGGGCGGCAGCAGCGGGGAACAGGGGGGAGCCCTCTCTCTCTCCCTCTCCCCCCCACTCCCCGCCGCAACCCCCCGCGCTGCCACGGCGACCCCCGAACTTTTTTCGCCCGAACACGGAATTCCTCGCGAAGTTCGGTGTCCGGGCGAAAAGGGGCGGAGCCGAACACGTTCGCTCATCTCTATTTAATAACTGTGCTGTGTCCCTGCTAATGTGTCACAGAACTTGAGGGTAGCAGAGTTATTAACTCTGGCAGAGCAGGTATTTTTTTCCCAATTAAGGAAAGCAAATGGCGAAGCCAGCAGTAAACCGTAGCTGGGTGCGTCTGATTTTTTAACGTTGTACACGCAGCTCACACGTGTCCACAGCCCTTAGGACGGACAGAGGCAGGACAAATAGATTTTGTTTCCCTTTTTTTACACCAAAAGGACCCACTGCGTATATTCAATGAATAATAACTGTGTTGTGGCCCTGCCTACACAATTCTTTCCCTGTAGTATCAATGGAGGGTGCAATGCTCTGCAGAGGCGATTTTGAGAGAAAAAAAAATATGCAGCACAGCTAACAGCAGCCAGCACAGTACTGCACACGGTTAAATATGGCCCTAGAAAGGACCGTTGAGGTTCTTGAAGGCTACACTCACTCCTAACACTCTCCCTGCCTATCCAACACTTCTGTCCCTAATGCCGGGTGCAACGCTCTGCAGAGGCGATTTTGAGAAAAGAAAAAAAAAGGCACTGCTAACAGCAGCCAACACACAGGTATTACTGGCCCTAATAAGGACCTTTGGGGTTCTTGAAGCCTACACTAACTGCTATTTCTCTCCCTACAGCAGCTCCGGTACCAGCAGCACTGTCCCTCATCTAACTCACAAGGCATCTGAGGCGAGCCGCGGGAGGGGCCAACTTTTATATTCGGGTGACATCTGATCTTCCCAGCCACTCACAGCAGGGGGGTGGTATAGGGCTTGAACGTCACAGGGGGAAGTTGTAATGCCTTCCCTGTCTTTCAATTGGCCAGAAAAGCGCGCTAACGTCTCAGGGAAGGAAGTGAAAGTAACCCGAACACCGCATGGTGTTCGTTACGAATAACGAACATCCCGAACACCCTAATATTCGCACGAATATCAAGCTCGGACGAATACGTTCGCTCATCTCTAATTGGCACCCTTATTATGAAGCACACACAGAGCAAGGTAAAGAAAGGATAACTAAATGGAATCCACGTCTCTAAGCAGGACATTGACTGCAATGTGGTCATCACGGCAGATGGCAAGAGATCTATTCTATTGTATGTAAACATACTCCATGGTAACCTTGTGCAGCGGCTTAAAGTGTCACGTCATCTTTTTTTTTTAGAACTTCGGTGTATTAGGCCTCGAGTAGGAATCAATTTGATTTTTTCAAAAGCTGGGGGTTTCAAAATGAATCCTTGTCAGACGTTCAAACAGAAAGGTTTTTTTTTCTCCTGGGTTGTGAAGGTGAATAAAAGATAAAATAGATTGAATGTACATTTACAACAGGCCTGGATGGTTGTCCTGAATATTGATTAGCCAGACAGCAGCAAATTAATGCTCAACTATTGAGATCACACAAGGTGAAAACTATCAACACCTATGAAATATATCTATAATCTACAGGGTGTCCCAAAAATGCATACACATTCTGAATGATTATGAAGTCAGTGTTTATTAACAAAGTTCTTTTATTCATACTGAATGAGTAATTCTTTTTGTCTAATTGTTTTTGTCTTTTTGTCAGCACATGTTTTCAATGGAATTGAAAACATCAAGAATATTTTCGTTTGGTGTAGGTGCCCATTCTTGTTCAATGGCTGTCACTCAATTGTTTGACTGTTGCTGGTTTATTGCCGTAAACTTTATCTTTTAAGTATCCCCATAAAGTCTAGTGGTATGATGTCTGATGAACACAAGTGTGTGGGGGCATGGGGGGGGGGTGGTATTCTACTGAACCTCTTCGTCCAATCAATCTGTTTGACAGATTGTCCTGAAGGTAAGCCCTCCCATCATGATGGTTGTGTGGGGGTTGTACATCTTGTTGGAAAAAAAATTCATCACCCCTAGGCCTCGTTCACACGGGCAACAAAGCCACGCAAACTTCTTGCAATATGACAGTGCTACAAATCGCATGTATGTGAAGCCCATGCTTTCCTACGGGTTCCTTGACATTTGCGATCTTTTGTAGCATGCGACATTACGAGTCAGAAACCTCATGGGCCCCGGGATATGCACTCGACCTGCGATGTTTTGTAGCCCATGTTTCCCTAAGGAGCCTTCCTCTCTGTTGCATCACATCACAGGAAGATGTGGTTTTCATGCGGTGCAATGCAATTTTGACAATAGGAAATCCTACTGTCAAAGGCCTAAACTTAGTCCTGGCTGTAGAAAAAAAACAAAAAACCTATATACATCCCCTAAGAGGTCACTGTCCCGCACCGACCCGTCTTCTCCCTGGTGATGTCTTCAGCATCTCTTCTGGTCAGGAATTGGAAAATCCCCGCCTCCAGGAAGCGCTGCTACTGATTGGCTGAGGGCTGTGACTTAGCCAATGAGACCAGTGCTCAATGAATCAATCACAGCCAGTGAATGGCTGTGATTCATTCATCAGTACTGACTCTGATTCGCTGAACATCACAGCAATCAGAGGCAGAGCTTCCTGGAGGTAAAGATTTTCCAATCCTTGGCCAGAAGAGATGTTGAAGACTACTGACGGGGACCAGGGAGAACAGAGCTGACAGAGCTTCTAAGGTGGTTTTTTTTCTGCAACTAGGGCTTATTTTCAGGGTAGGGCTCATATTTCAACTCCCCCCCACTCCGAAAATCCTCACATGTGGTGCTACAAAGTCGCATTACTTTGTAGCACCACTTGCGATTTTGTAGCGCCAGAAAATCACAGCATTACCAAGAAAACGCAGCAAAATCGCACGGACGACTGATGCGATATCGCTGCAATTATCTCACGGTGATATCGTGTCACCCATGTGAAGGAGGCCTTAACCTTATGAACATGTGGTATGACAGATTGCTAGAGCAAGATCAATTTCAATGGCACAAGTCACAGTAGCATAAAAAAAGAATGGTCAAATTAATCCCTTCATTGTTAAGCCGTACACACTGTAATTCCTGGTAAGTTGCCTTGATGTTCCTCCATAATAGGTGGATTCCCAGGTCCCCAGTAGGTGCAATTGTACACATCTTTCCAAGTGCCAGCAACCAAACTGCACTCTCTGGTCTGGATCATCTTCATTGAGAGTACGGACTATTTTTGGAAAGTACCTTTTCTAATCACAGTGCTTTAAAAGGCATTGGACTCTTGATTGGACACGACCCACTTGCTGCACAGATTTTCTTGGAACCTGGAGAAGCTCTTTCATCAACGTTTCTTGCTTTGTGGGCCTCGTCTATGTCCATGATCTTCTGGAATGTTTATTGGGGACAGTTTGAACAGTTCTATCTGCTTCAAACTTTACACAATTTGAGTGGTAGTAGGTTGCAAAAATTGATTAGCTTTAGAGATGAGCGAACCTACTCGGCCACGCCCCTTTTTCAGGTGAAAAGATTCGGGGGGCGCCGTGGGTGAGTGGGGGGTTGCAGCGGGGAGTGGGGGGACAGGGAGAGAGAGAGGGCTCCCCCTTGTTCCCCGCTGCTACCCCCCGCTCCGCCACGCCTCCCCCCGCCCCCCGGCGCCCCCCGAATCTTTTCACCCGAGTACGTAAGTACTCGAAAATCGCGGTGCTCGATCGAGTAATTACTCGAAACGAGTATATTTGCTCATCTCTAATTAGCTTGAAACTCTCCAAAACTCTTTATGCACTTCAACTGCGTTCTCAAACATCCACCTTAGGAAAAATTTCCTTTGTTCAAAGCTCAGTCTGGCTTCACTCATAGAGATGAGCGAGCATACTCGCTAAGGCAAACTACTTGAGCGAGTAGTGCCTTATTTGAGTACCTGCCCGCTCGTCTCTAAAGATTCGGCTGCCGGCGGGGAGCGGCAGGGCAGAGCTGGGAGGAACGAAGGGGAGATCTCTCTCTCACTCTCTCCCCCCCATGCTCCCCCCTGCTCACCGCCGCAACTCACCGCTCACCCGCGCCGGCAGCCGAATCTTTAGAGACGAACGGGCAGGTACTCGAATAAGGCACTACTCGCTCGAGTAGTTTGCCTTAGCGAGTATGCTTGCTCATCTCTATTCACTCATTATTTCTAATCAGTTTAGCCTCAGAAGGAGTGAAAATTAAGTGGGGTGATAAATCAAAACTGGTACAAGGGAAAACTGGCTTAGTTGCCCATGGCAACCAATCAGCTCTCTGCTTTGATTTACCAGAGGTGGAATCTGATTGGTTGCTCTGGGCAAATATGGCAGTGTCCCCTTGCATGAGTTTTTTCTCCCCTGGTGAGTTACAAGCTTTTAAAGCGTGTATATATTTTTAAGCACACGCTGAATATATAATTATATATATATATAAGTCTACACACCCCTGTTAAAATGCCAGGTTTTTGTCATATTAAAAAATCTGAAAAAGATGAATCATTTCAGATTTATTTGCACCTTCAATGTGACTCATTATCTGTAAAGTCCATTGAAAAATAAACTAAAACTATTTAGGGTGAAAAAATAAAAATAACAAAACTAAAATAATGTGATTATATAAGTGTGAACACCCCCTTATATTTGGGGATGTGGCTGTGTTCAGAATTAGCCAATCACATTTAAACTCATGATAAATAGTAGTCAGCACTCTGCTGCCATTATTTACAGGGATTCTGATTTACACCATGTAAAGTTCAGCCGTTCTAGGATTTTCCCAACTTTTTCTTGTATTTTTTAGCAAAAGCCATAAAGAGCTTACAGCACATTAAAAAGATCTGATTGTTGGAACGTATCAGTCAGGACATGGGGACCAAAACATTTCCAAGGCATTACATGTACCATGGAACACAGTGAAAACAGTTATCAAGAAGTGGATTAAATTTGGCACAACAGTGACATTATCAAGAACTGGAGGGCCCTCAAAAGTTGATGAAAAGATCGGAAGAAAATTGGTCCTGGGACCAAAAATTGTCTGGTCAGAAGAGTCCAGATTTCTGTTCCACCATGCTTTTGGAACGGTCAGAATTTGGCACAAGCAGCATGATTCGATGATCCCTATCTGTCAGGTGTCAACAGTTCAGGGGTCGGTGGTCCTTGTACTGACAGTTTCTATTTATTCCTAATAAAAGACAGGACATCTTATTGAGATTCTGCCGTGACTCGGGACTCTTTTTTCTTTTGGTGCTTTTGGTAAACTGTGCTCCTTTGGCTATTCCATGTTCGGTTGTTGATTGGATCATTGAGGGGCAGTAAACTGACCTGTGTTTTTGTTTGTTTGCATTAGCCTGAATTATTTACATTTAACAAGAAGGTTTCATCTATTCATACCGTTTGCCCCAAATTTTCATCCTCACATCAGCATGGTGCAACAAATCTGCATTCATTTGACCAGGAGACATTTTTCCACTGCTCATTGATCCAATTTTTGTGCTCTTTTGCTAATCGGAGCCTTACCTTTCTGTTGCTCTTAGGCTAATTTTGCATGGGCGAGTGCGATATCGGGCCATGAAACTCAACAGGCGATGTCCCTGCGGATGTGAGGCTTTCTGTGTTAAAAACGCCTCGCATCACTTCAGGGAAGTAGCTTTTAGCAGTGGCAGACAATTGTGGAGTCTTTCCCATTGTTTTCAATGAGTAAACCTTGCATCGCACTCACATGCACCTCATACACTGTGCGATGCTGTGCCAGCCCCATGGCAAATAATGGTCAATGAGAGGCATTTCAGGGAACGCCCAAAGAAAGGACGTGCAATTTTTCAGGCCATTGCAGGTTCCTACTCATGCAAGATTTGTGCATCTCAATTTTCTCAGCCATGTGAAAATGGCCTTGAGCTTCCTTGAGACAAATTCTTTTTTCTGGCGTTTTTTCTAAAAAAAAAAACTCCAGAAAAACAACAAGTGAATGTGTTTTTTCTGTGTCTTTTTTGTGACAAATAGATTAAAAGCCATAGCGGATAGAGATGAGCAAGCACCCAAATGCTCGGGTCCGCGTTATTCGAGTCGAGCTTTTCGTGAAATTCGAGAGCTCCACTCGAGTAACGAACCCCGTTGACTACAATGGGAGACTCGAGCATTCTGGTATGTGGGACGCCGGGTCCCGAGCTTTTTTTTTTTTTTCTTGGTTTGTGTTCTCTCTCTCTCTCTCTCTCTCTCTCTCTCTCTCTTTCTCTCTCTCTCTCTCTCTCCTGCCTGCCAGAGAAGAAATTTGCCAATGACGCGCGCTGCGTCGCGGCAGGGCTGAAACAGGCACGTCACAGCGGGGAGCAGGCAAAAGCTGGGGTCGACCACGATTTGATGCTCAGTCACACGGGCGCATCGGCACCCGTACACAGGCGCCACTGCGCCCGTGTGACTGAGCCCTTCCGGCAGGAGGAGGACGGCAGTACTTCAAGACGGACAGCTCCCCGCAGCGCTGAAGAAGGAACACATGATCGGCAATGAAGCCAGTCACATGTTCTTTCTCCTGGCGCTGCAGAGAGACGTCCGTCTTGAGGTACGGCCATGTTCCTCCTGGAGTAACACGGGCACCGATGCGCCCATGTGACTGAGCCCTGAGGGTGCATTTAAACTGCAAGGATGCTTGCTCAAAAGATGTTTTTTGAAAGATCATTTTGCATTAACTACTACTTGGCACTAATGCCTATTAGTACCAAGCAGCAGCATGTGAGCCGCCGGGAGCTGTAATCGGGGAACAGACCTCCCGCTGTTTTTCAGATTACTTTCGCTTTATTCTGCCTGCAGGTCTGACAGCTGATAACAACTGATACAATGCAATCAGCTGTAATCAGCTCTCCCCAAGCAGAACACAGCATGCGGTCCTGCTTATCAGCTTTTCTGCCAAACAATGGTTTTCAAGCAGAACTGAAAACCATCGTTCGGCAGAAAACTGAAAGATGGGTTCATTTAGACACAATGATAAGATAGCTTTTGGGTGAATTTTGAGCGATTATAATCATTGTGTCTAAATGGGCCTTTAAGCTACTTAACGATCACATCCAGCTTTCAAGTGGTTTGATATTTTAATAGGTGTGGTCCTAAAATGAGGAAATAATTATAATTGGATGTTTTGATACCAATAATTGGAAGTTGACTAATATTATACTTAGCAGTGGTGCATGTATGGCAAATTGCTATAGACCCTTGTATTAAACAGATGGCTCAAGAGGCCCAGTGGTTTCATTAAAAAAATACCACAGAAAAACAGGCTTGCTATAAAATGTAATGTCTAGATTGCCTACAAATAAGCAATTATTAGCCATTAGACATTCTACACAGGACTCACGCATGGTGTTTGATGCAGTATAAGTTTCAGTTTTTTATGCAGTTTTTTAAGCAAGCACAGTAGTGTGTAATAAAAGAAAGAAAATTATAAACGAGGGGCTCTTGTGGATCTACTCCTGGCTTTGGTTAAAAAAAAATCATGTAAGTTTAAATCTATCCTAAGGACTTCTTTGTGAACTCTTTTAAAGGGGAACTCATTTTTCAGAGAACCTCTGTTCATCTACTAGATTGTGTTTGTCTCATTTCTGTGATATACTTACATTAGAAATGTTACTGCTTTACCACTGTAATTCATGTTTAAAGTGGCTGCCACTATGGTTCTCTATTCCAACTTCTCTGCAGTTCACTGTCTATTGCTACAGAGTTTTTATATTAACAAGGACACAGGATTGTTTCCTTAGCAATGGTGGGAGGAGCTATCTTCACAGAGACGCTCCAGTGCACTCAGAGGTTGCAGGCTGACAGATTTGCAGACACTGTGATAACGATCTCCACAATCTCTGTCTCTTCTATGTCTGTTTCTTTGTGTGTGAATACACACGTTTTATTGGGTAAATTTGCTGTTTAGTCCCCGCTGGCTCCCTCTCTACTCTGCACAGTCCAAAGTAACATCTGCAAGTTTAATACATGCAACTTCAACCTGCTTTGTTTCTAGTTAAAAAGGTGCTACTGCATATTTTGGTCTCATCTGTAAGCCAAAACTCTTGACTCATTCAAACAAGATCAAAATTGTGGCAGCAGCTTCATTCTAACCTAAGATATGTAAAATAGAATAGTGCAACCCCTCCCCAGTAGTGCTTGGGCTAAACTGTGACATCCTTTTCTCAAAACTGTGTGATGGTTAAAGGGGGTTTCTGGCACATTATCACTGATAGTCTATCCTTATGATAGACCATTAATGTTTGATCAATGGGGGCCCAACTTCTGAGTTCCCACTGATTAGCACAGTGAAGGAATGCCTCTTCCCCTTCATTGTTTGCATAATCACAGTGCCTTGTTTATATGAATGGCTGTGAGTAGTATGCTACTTGCCCCAATCACCAGAATTTTTCATCTTTTAACTAATTGTATTAGAAGTTATAATTACCACGAAAAGAAATATAAAGATTGAGTTATTTTGGTTCTGCAATGAATCCGCCTCTGACCACAACGTTTTTCTTTCTCTCTTTTGCACTGAATAGGTAAATATGAGAAATGTTAAGCTTGATGGATAGTAGTAGTTTTCTCAATTTGTGTAACTGTACAGTTTGTGGTGGTGCAAAAGCAGTAACAAATCATTACATAAAAAGACCAAAAACAAACATTTTCCTTTAACAGAAATGTTAACTAATAGCATGCATTAAAATGTAGCAAAACTTTCTATTAAACTCACAAATGTTTCCAATTCTAGCTGCTGGTTTACCTAACCTCCATGAATCTTAAAGAAAGAGCCATTTCTTATAAAACCTTATTAGTCTGATCTAGAGGGCACCCTATTCCTGTGAATAAGTCTCAGCTCTCAACCCACATGCCTGGGCTTGGTTTTGCAGACCTCAGGTTGATTCCAAGCCAGGTTAAATCTTTTTTTTTATTGCTTCTTAAACCACATCTAAACCTAAATGTGTGGTACACAATCTTCAGCCATATGAAATGCTTGCAACAACCCTTCCATGGGTTCTAGTACATATTTGTGGGTAGAAAAAAATTAGATATTTGTGAACACCTATCTTAAAGAGTTATCATAGCTAATAACAGGGCTTAAGTAAACTTGTTTTACCATTAAAAGATGTTCTTATGGCTCTGGTCAAAGTTCTTATTTTTATCAAAAAAACATACCCCCAAATCTAAACACATAAATCATTACCCTAAATGCTGTGGGATCAAAATAATGCATTAAAGATACTATTAGTTTCTTTGTCGGCTACTAAGAATCTCATAAGCTAAAGGAATGGTTCAAATAAGCTGGAGCGATGAGTTGGGGGATATCACTTTCATAAGGCCCATTTACACTAGCCGATGAACTCTAAAAAAATGGCTAAAAGGCAATCGTTTTAGCGATAATCGTTGCGTCTAAACGCACGTCCATCGTGCACTTTTCGTGTACTGCTAGCTGATTGTTAAATTTAGTCCAACCTAAAAATCCTTGGTCAGCCTTATCAGCAGTTCTCCACAGGGAGTGCTGATAGCATTGTTTCCCCCTGGAGAACAAAGGATCTGAGCGCAGATAAGAGCCCTCGGGCTATTAACTGCATTCAGCAAAGGCTTCATTTGAACATCTAATTGGTACTTAAGTAGCTGAGTAGCTACTTAATACTTTATGCAAAATGATCGCAAAAAGCTGTCACTCAAACTGTTGTTTGAGCAATCTTTGAGAGATCATCGGCTTGTGTAAATGGGCCTATACTCACATTTCTCCCCGTCCCCCCACTGTCCACCCACAAAGCTGTCACTTCATGTATATAGCAGGCTACTTATGCACATGCTCGGACTAGTCCTCTTATTTACTTAATCTCAAATGTTCTTGAGGAGTGCATTACAACTCAGGATTAGAGATGAGCGAACGTACTCATCCGAGCTTGATACTCATTCGAGTATTAGCGTGTTCGACATGCTCGTTACTAGAGGCGAGTACCATGCGATGTTCGAGTTACTTTCACTTTCATCTCTGAGATGTAAGCGCGCTTTTCTGGCCAATAGAAAGACAGGGAAGGCATTACAACTTCCCCCTGCGATGTTCAAGCCCTATATCACCCCCCTGCAGTGAGTGGCTGGCGAGATCAGGTGTCACCCGAGTATATAAATCGGCCCCTCCCGCGACTGGCCACAGATGCATTCGGACAGAGATCAGGGAAAGTGCTGCTGGTGCCGGAGCTGCTATAGGGAGAGCGTTAGGAGTTATTTTAGGCTTCAAGAACCCCAACGGTCCTTCTTAGGGCCACATCTGACCGTGTGCAGTACTGTTGAGGCTGCTTTTAGCAGTGTTGCACAATTTTTTTTTTTTTGTATATCGGCCGTGCAGAGCATTGCGTCCGCCTTCTGCAGTCATTGTACAGAGTATAGGGCCAGTACTGGTGAGGCAGGGAAAGAGATATTCAGGCTATATAGGCAGTGGGCTTTTTCCAAAAAATTGGGGAAAAATACTACATTTGGGCTGCCTGTGACCATCTTCAGTTTACTGCGTGTCTGCTGGGGGTAGTAGTTCTAATTAATACACAGCTAAGCGTTACAGCAGGCTTGCGCAAAATTGTTTCCTGGATCTGCTGTCTCTGTTACATCAGCGCTGTTATCCCACCAGAGGGAAAGAGTATACATAATATTATACGCTGCCTACAGTAGCTATCTGCTGGGGGTAGTAGTCCTAATTAATACGCAGCTAAGCGTTACAGCAGGCTTGCGCAAAATTGTTTCCTGGATCTGCTGTCTCTGTTACATGATCGCCGTCATCCCGCCAGAGGGAAACAGTATACATAATATTATACGCTGCCTACAGTATCTATCTGCTGGGGGTTGTAGTCCTAATTAATACGCAGCTAAGCGTTACAGCAGGCTGGCGCAAAATTGTTTCCTGGATCTGCTGTCTCTGTTACATCAGCGCCGTCATCCCGCCAGAGGGAAACAGTATACATAATATTATACGCTGCCTACAGTATCTATCTGCTGGGGGTAGTAGTCCTAATTAATACGCAGCTAAGCGTTACAGCAGGCTTGCGCAAAATTGTTTCCTGGATCTGCTGTCTCTGTTACATGATCGCCGTCATCCCGCCAGAGGGAAACAGTATACATAATATTATACGCTGCCTACAGTATCTATCTGCTGCGGGTAGTAGTCCTAATTAATACGCAGCTAAGCGTTACAGCAGGCTTGCGCAAAATTGTTTCCTGGATCTGCTGTCTCTGTTACATGATCGCCGTCATCCCGCCAGAGGGAAAGAGTATACCTAATATTATACGCTGCCTACAGTATCTATCTGCTGGGGGTAGTAGTCCTAATTAATACGCAGCTAAGCGTTACAGCAGGCTTGCGCAAAATTGTTTCCTGGATCTGCTGTCTCTGTTACATGATCGCCATTATCCCGCCAGAGGGAAACAGTATACATAATATTATACGCTGCCTACAGTATCTGTCTGCTGTATCAGCTCAGCATTTTAAAAAAATAGAAGCAAAATACTTAAAGGGGTTGTCCCGCGCCGAAACGGGTTTTTTTTTATTCAATAGGCCCCCCGTTCGGCGCGAGACAAACCCAAGGGATGGGTTAAAAAAAAAAAAGGTTTAGTACTTACCTGAATACCCGCGCTGCAGCGACTTCTTACTTACCTTACCAAGATGGCCGCCGGGATCTTCACCCACGATGCACCGCGGGTCTTCTCCCATGGTGCACCGTGGGCTCTGTGCGGTCCATTGCCGAATCCAGCCTCCTGATTGGCTGGAATCGGCACACGTGACAGGGCGGAGCTACGAGGACCAGCTCTCCGGCACGAGCGGCCCCATTCACCAGGGAGAAGACCGGACTGCGCAAGCGCGTCTAATCAGGCGATTAGATGCTGAAATTAGACGGCACCATGGCGACGGGGACGCTAGCAACGGAACAGGTAAGTGAATAACTTCTGTATGGCTCATAATTAATGCACGATGTACATTACAAAGTGCATTAATATGGCCATACAGAAGTGCTGAACCCCACTTTCTTTCGCGGGACAACCCCTTTAAGGCCTACTACTGGCCTTTGGCCACTTGACTGCTTCTGCGCTGTGAATTCCACTAGCTCAGTCATACGCACCTACGTCTCACTACAGGCGTGCGCAAAATTGTTTCCTGGCTCTGCTGTGCGTTCCGTAAGGGAAGTCAGCCTCCAACCACAGGCCAATAAGCGGCACATTTAATTACAGCGTTCTGTTTCTGCACTACTGGTAATACAGCATGCTGAGGGGTAGGGGTAGGCCTAGAGGACGTGGACGCGGGCGAGGACGCGGAGGCCCAAGTCAGGGTGTGGGCACAGGCCGAGCTCCTGATCCAGGTGTATCGCAGCCGACTGCTGCGGGATTAGGAGAGAGGCACGTTTCTGGCGTCCCCACATTCATCTCACAATTAATGGGTCCACGCGGTAGACCTTTATTAGAAAATGAGCAGTGTGAGCAGGACCTGTCGTGGATGGCAGAAAGTGCATCCAGCAATCTATCGACCACCCAGAGTTCTACGCCGTCCACTGCTGCAACTCTGAATCCTCTGGCTGCTGCTCCTCCTTCCTCCCAGCCTCCTCACTCCATTACAATGACACATTCTGAGGAGCAGGCAGACTCCCAGGAACTGTTCTCGGGCCCCTGCCCAGAATGGGCAGCAATTGTTCCGAATCCTCTCCCAATGGAGGAGTTTGTCGCGACCAATGCCCAACCTTTGGAAAGTTCCCGGGGTCCAGGGGATGAGGCTGGGGACTTCCGGCAACTGTCTCAAGAGCTTTCAGTGGGTGAGGAGGATGATGACGATGAGACACAGTTGTCTGTCACTCAGGTAGTAGTAATTGGAGTAAGTACGAGGGAGGAGCGCACAGAGGATTCGGAGGAAGAGTAGCAGGACGATGAGGTGACTGACCCACCTGGTTTGCTACGCCTACTGAGGACAGGTCTTCAGAGGGGGAGGCAAGTGCAGCAGCAGGGCAGGTTGGAAGAGGCAGTGCGGTGTCCAGGGGTAGAGGCAGGGCCAGACCGAATAATCCACCAACTGTTTCCCAAAGCTCCCCCTCGCGCCATGCCACCCTGCAGAGGCCGAGGTGCTCAAAGGTCTGGCAGTTTTTCACTGAGAGTGCAGACGACCGACGAACACTGGTGTGCAACCAAGATCAGCCGGGGAGCCACCACCACCAGCCTCACCACCACCAGCATGCTCAGACATATGATGGCCAAGCACCCCACAAGGTGGGACGAAGGTCGTTCACCGCCTCCGGTTTGCACCGCTGCCTCTCCCCCTGTGCCCAAACCTGCCACTGAGAACCAACCCCCCTCTCAGGACACAGGCACTACCGTCTCCTGGCCTGCACCTACACCCTCACCTCCGCTGTGCTCGGCCCCATCCACCAATGTCTCTCAGCGCACCGTCCAGCCGTCACTAGCGCAAGTGTTGGAGCGCAAGCGCAAGTACGCCGCCACGCACCCGCACGCTCAAGCGTTAAATGTGCACATAGCCAAATTTATCAGCCTGGAGATGCTGCCGTATAGGGTTGTGGAAAGGAGGCTTTCAAAGGTATGATGGCGGCGGCGGCCCCGCGCTACTCAGTTCCCAGTCGCCACTACTTTTCCCGATGTGCCGTCCCAGCCCTGCACGACCACGTCTCCCGCAACATTGTACGCCCCCTCACCAACGCGGTTACTGCCAAGGTCCACTTAACAACGGACACGTGGACAAGCACAGGCGGGCAGGGCCACTATATCTCCCTGACGGCACATTGGGTGAATTTAGTGGAGGCTGGGACAGAGTCAGAGCCTGGGACCGCTCACGTCCTACCCACCCCCAGAATTGCGGGCCCCAGCTCGGTGGTGGTATCTGCGGCGGTGTATGCTTCCTCCACTAAACCACCCTCCTCCTCCTCCTCCTCCTCCTACGCAACCTCTGTCTCGCAATCAAGATGTGTCAGCAGCAGCACGTCGCCAGCAGTCGGTGTCGCGCGGCGTGGCAGCACAGCGGTGGGCAAGCGTCAGCAGGCCGTGCTGAAACTACTCAGCTTAGGAGAGAAGAGGCACACGGCCCACGAACTGCTGCAGGGTCTGACAGAGCAGACCGACTGCTGGCTTGCGCCGCTGAGTCTCCAACCGGGCATGGTCGTGTGTGACAACGACCGTAACCTGGTGGCGGCTCTGCAGCTCGGCAGCCTCACGCACGTGCCATGCCTGGCCCACGTCTTTAATTTGGTGGTTCAGCACTTTCTGAAAAGCTACCCACACTTGTCAGACCTGCTCGGAAAGGTGCGCCGGCTCTGCGCACATTTACGCAAGTCCCACACGGACACTGCCACCCTGCGCACCCTGCAACATCGGTTTAATCTGCCAGTGCACCGACTGCTGTGCGACGTGCCCACACGGTGGAACTCTACGCTCCACATGTTGGCCAGGCTCTATGAGCAGCATAGAGCTATAGTGGAATACCAACTCCAACATGGGCGGCGCAGTGGGAGTCAGCCTCCTCAATTCTTTACAGAAGAGTGGGCCTGGTTGGCAGACATCTGCCAGGTCCTTGGAATCTTTGAGGAGTCTACCCAGATGGTGAGCGGCGATGCTGCAATCATTAGCGTCACCATTCCTCTGCTATGCCTCTTGAGAAGTTCCCTGCAAAGCATAAAGGCAGACACTTTGCGCTCGGAAACAGAGGCGGGGGAAGACAGTATGTCGCTGGATAGTCAGAGCACCCTCCTGTCTATATCTCAGCGCGTTAAGGAGGAGGAGGAGGAGCATGAGGAGAATGAGGAGGAGGGGGAAGAGACAGCTTGGCCCACTGCTGAGGGTACCCATGCTGCTTGCCTGTCATCCTTTCTGCGTGTATGGCCTGAGGAGGAGGAGGACGAGGATCCTGAAAGTGATCTTCCTAGTGAGGACAGCCATGTGTTGCGTACAGGTACCCTGGCACACATGGCTGACTTCATGTTAGGATGCCTTTCTTGTGACCCTCGCGTTACACGCATTCTGGCCACTACAGATTACTGGGTGTACACACTGCTTGACCCACGGTATAAGGAGAACCTTTCCACTCTCATACCCGAAGAGGAAAGGGGTTCGAGAATGATGCTATACCACAGGACCCTGGCGGACAAACTGATGGTAAAATTCCCATCCGACAGCGCTAGTGGCCGAAGGCGCAGTTCCGAGGGCCAGGTAGCAGGGGAGGCGCAGAGATCAGGCAGCATGTACAGCACAGGCAGGGGAACCCTCTCTAAGGCCTTTGACAGCTTTCTGGCTCCCCAGCAAGACTGTGTCACCGCTCCTCAGTCAAGGCTGAGTCGGCGGGAGCACTGTAAATGGATGGTGAGGGAGTACGTAGCCGATCGCACGACCGTCCTCCGTGACGCCTCTGCCCCCTACAACTACTGGGTGTCGAAGCTGGACACGTGGCCTGAACTCGCGCTGTATGCCCTGGAGGTGCTTGCTTGTCCTGCGGCTAGCGTCTTGTCAGAGAGGGTGTTTAGTGCGGCTGGGGGAATCATCACAGATAAGCGTACCCGCCTGTCAACCGACAGTGCCGACAGGCTTACACTCATCAAGATGAACAAAGCCTGTATTTCCCCAGACTTCTCTTCTCCACCAGCAGACAGCAGCGATACCTAAGCAATACGTAGGCTGCACCCGCGGATGGAAGCATTGTTCTCTATCACCATCAAAAACATGGACCTTTTTGCTTCATCAATCTGTGTATAATATTCATCCTCCTCCTCCTGCTCCTCCTCCTGAAACCTGACGTAATCACGCCGAACGGGCAATTTTTCTTAGGCCCACAAGGCTCAGTCATATAATTTTTGTAAACAATTTTTATACGTTTCAATGCTCATTAAAGCGTTGAAACTTTCACCTGAACCAATTTTTATTTTAACTGGGCTGCCTCCAGGCCTAGTTACAAATTAAGCCACATTAACCAAAGCGATTAATGGGTTTCACCTGCCCTCTTGGTTGGGCATGGGCAATTTTTCTGACGTACATTAGTACTGTTGGTACACCAATTTTTTGGGGCCCTCGCCTACAGTGTAATCCAATTAATTTTTTGCCCACCTGCATTAAAGCTGACGTTACATCAGCTGTGCTGGGCACTGCAATGGGATATATTTATGTACCGCCGGTGGGTTCCAGGGAGCCACCCATGCTGTGGGTCCACAGGGAGTTGTAACTGCATGTGTCCACTTCTAAAGAACCCCAGTCTGACTGGGCCATGCAGTGTGGGCCGAAGCCCACCTGCATTAAACATGACATTACCTCAGCTGTGATGGGCAATGCAATGGGATATATTTATGTACCGCCGGTGGCTTCCTGGCACCCACCCATGCTGTGGGTCCACACGGACTTCACAATAGGGAGTTGTACCTGCCTGTGTCTATGAATTAAAAACCCCGGTCAAGTTGGGGCATACAGTGTGGGCCGAAGCCCACCTGCATTTACTCTGACGTTAGCTCCGCTGTCCAGGGCACTGCAATGGGATACATTTATGTACAGCCGGTGGGTTCCAGGGAGCCACCCATGCTGTGGGTGCACACGGAATTCCCATTGCGGAGTTGTACCTGCCTGTGACTATTTATAAAAAACCGCGGTCCGACTGGGGCATGCAGACACCTTGACAGAATGAATAGTGTGTGGCACATAGGTTCCCCATTGCTATGCCCACGTGTGCAGCTCCTGATGGCGGTGGCACAGGATTATATTTCTCATTGCTTCTGTACAGCATTGTGGGCTATCACCCCGCCCCTTTTAAAGAGGGTCGCTGCCTAGCCGTGCCAACCCTCTGCAGTGTGTGCCTGCGGTTCCTCCTCATGGCAGACGCACTTATAAATAGACATGAGGGTGGTGTGGCATGAGTGCAGCTGAAGGCTGCGCAGGGACACTTTGGTGTGCGCTGTGGACACTGCGTCGTGCGGGGGGGGGGGGGTTGGGCAGCATGTAACCCAGGAGAAGTGGCAGCGGAGTGTCATGCAGGCAGTGATTGTGCTTTGTTGGAGGTAGTGTGGTGCTTAGCTAAGGTATGCATTGCTAATGAGGGCTTTTCAGAAGTAAAAGTTGTTGGGGGGGGGGGGCCCACTCTTGCCGCTATTGTGGCTTAATAGTGGGACCTGGGAACTTGAGATGCAGCCCAACATGTAGCCCCTCGCCTGCCCTATCCGTTGCTCTGTCGTTCCCATCACTTTCTTGAATTGCCCAGATTTTCACAAATGGAAACCTTAGCGAGCATCGGCGAAATACAAAAATGCTCGGGTCGCCCATTGACTTCAATGGGGTTCGTTACTCGAAACGAACCCTCGAGCATCGCGAAAATTTCGTCCTGAGTAACGAGCACCCGAGCACTTTGGTGCTCGCTCATCTCTACTCAGGATCTGAATAAGGTAATGCAATCTATTAACAATGTTCACCTTTCTATGTATATTAATTCAGGGGGGACACATTAGTGTAGTTTTTAGAAGTCAATTAAACCATCCTAACAGCTAGTTAATAATAACAATAATCTTTATGCGGCGCTAACATATTCCGCAGAACTTTCCAAGTCAGAGGGTACATGGACAGACAAAATCAGGCATTACACACTAACAAACTAATCATTAATTCAAATGAAGATTAAGGGCCCTGCATGCAAGAGTTTACAATGAATGAGGGGAAAAGGGTGATGGAAAAAATAAAAATGCTGGTTCTGCGCAATGGTCCTGCCATTTTTTTAGCACATATAAAGCTACGTGAGCCAGTATTTGGGCATCCATAAATATGAAGTGCATTTGGGTGCATGGAGTATTGGGGATACTATGGGATTAAGCGTCTATGTTTGAGGAATAATGCAGAAGGAGGTAAATACAGAGGAGTTATATTACGGAATATGATAGGCCTCTCTAAAGAAATGTGTTTTTAAGTATGTTTAATAATGTAGATATTGGGAATTTACTTGATTGTCTGGGCTAGTGCATTCCAGAGAACGGGCTTGAGAAAAGTCTTGGAGATGAGAGTGAGAGTTTAAATATTTTTGTAACCAAGCTGTAAGAACTTTCATAGACATCAATGGAAAATTACCCAAAACTTAGGTGCTGGCTAAAAGCTTCTAAATATCATAGCTACCTGGCTTTTAGGGCTTGTCCAGTCTGTAATCAACTCCATACAGGGTTGACCTTACATTGGACGGTGCCCTTTGTGTTACGTTCTATTGACGTTCCCAACCACTATATGTGGTTGCTATACACTGTTGCCATACAGCGTACAAATAACCTTATCAAACAGTATTTAAAGAGACTCTACCATCTGATCTGAGATTGGGCCTGAGTGGTACAGTTGCCATGGCCAACATAGGATACTTACTGAGCATTGTGAATAACTCCATAGGCCCAGCAACTTTACCACCCAAGGTGCAGTTGTGTTTCTCCATGCTTGATGAGAGGATATGCCTGAAGAAATACTTTAAAAGCTAGGCTTGCACGGTGCAATTTGATACAGTTTTTGATGGGGTTCAGTTTACTAAAAACTAGAGTAGATCGAGGGAAAACATGTAAAGCAAGTCCTAAAGTGGTTAAATTAATTGATTTATGCTGGAGTAATAGTTGGCTAACGTATTCATTTTATCAAAAATTTATGTTAAAGGGGTATTCCCAAAATCAACTTCTATTCGTATTTCTTCAATAACCTTGCATAAATTGAACACTTGTGTATATTGTTTCTAAACATCATACATTTTCAGCATCCAGCTTCCTGTTCCTCTTTTGAGAAGCTATCCTATAGGGATTTCACTTCTCTTGAGTCAGTTGAATATCTGAAACCACATTATTTCATGGCTTACAAGCTCACAGACCTCTTCTCTCACGAGTGCTGAAAGCTAACTGCCACCTTATTTCCATTTTAACTCACCCGTGTATAGGACTATCAGAAAAATGTACACTGTTGGTTTCCCACTGATCGCTATTACTCACCTATGACTTTGCCCCCTCTCCCCCCCCAGTGGTATCATTGTAAATGTCAAACCGCATACAACATCTAGTTACATTTTAATTATACTAGTTTTGTTAGGGTTGCAGGAGACAGCCACAGGCCATGTAAAATGATCCTTTGACGCATCTGTAGATTTCCTGGATCAAAATAGACGAAAGGGAAAAAGAAGACTCGATTGATAATTTACATTTTAACTTGTACAGATATGTTGCTTTAGTCTTGTTGCTTAACAGAAGGAAGTATTTGCTGGGGGACAAGTTTTCCTCTTGGCACAGACACTTCAATGGGATCACATAAATTAGGTGCAACTTTGCACATGTACCTGATGCAGTTATATTGAAAAGCAAAATGACGTATTTAAAGGGATATTCCCATTCTAGTCAATCATGCCAAAAATGAGAATATCCCGCTTTATGCCGCAGCCAGGGTTATGGAAACAGTTGAGTTACTTTTTTTTCTTAACTCTCATAGAAGTGAATTGGAGTTATGGAAGGTACATTTTTTGCAGCTCCCAAGTAGGCAGTAACTCTGGCAATAGCCAGCTGGGTGGTGGCCAAAGCATATGCATTAGAGACTACAGATACGAGACCATTATAAATTGTGAGCAGGATCTTAGGTGTGGGTCTAATGCACAGGAGAAGCTGCAGACTGCGCCATGTGAAGCAGCATGCAAGTTCATGGAGTGGTGAAGACTTGTTGGTGGTTGACAAGGAAGCACCCCCAGGAGATTCAGTGGTTATCACCTAGTGCATTACTAGATTACTGCCATGCAATACTGCCATGCTGCCTACATACAGCCTTAACCTAGCCTATGCTAAAACTGCAACATCTATAGGCAGTATGGGGAGAATTTGTAAAGACAAAACGGCTCCTATTGACTTCAATGAGAGCCATACCTGCAGTTACAAGCACTGGCCACTACACAGGAGGTCGGCACTGAGACTTCCACTCCAAATACACAGCGGTTCGAGCGGAAGCCAACCTTAGTATAGTGGCTGGCACTTGTAATTGCAGGTATAGCTCTCATTTAAATCAATGGGAGCCGTGCCTGCAGTTACAAGCACCAGCCACTTCACAGAGATCGTCGCGGAGGCTTCCACTCCAACCTCGGTGTTATTGCAGCACTGACAACATACGCCCACTCAGCTGGTCGGTCAGGTTCCTGAGTGATGGACCTCAGCCGATCAACTATTGATGACCTATTCTGATGATTGGTCATCAATAGTATTTCACTAGAAAACCCCTTTAAGGGTGCGTTTACACGAGCGCATAAACGGCGCGTTTTTGCGTTCAATCGTATAAACGTGACCATCTGAGGCATTGGTTTCCAATGTATTCGTTCGCACGGGCGATTTTACGGCACGTAAAAACGGCAACCCGAAAAAAAACGGAACATATGCGACCAAAATACGCGCCAACGCATATTCGATGGCCGAAAAGACCGTTTGAAAAGTAGGAACAAACGATAATACGCTTTCTAGCTCTGGTCGTGATCGGCGAAAAACGTTCTTTCCGGCGATTATACACTGCGCACGTGCGAACGTAAATACGCCTATGCTCGTGTGAACGCACCCTAAGACTGGCATTTTTAATTGCAGGTCTTAATAAATGCAACCCCATGAGTCACTGCTGAAATAGCACTATGTGTGCAACCACCTGTCAGGACGCTATAAAGTTTGTAGCTGATTGCAGGGAAGACACAGCAGACATTTTGGAGATTATTTAGGATCATCTCATTTTGGAGGCTCATCCAAGTTGAAATGGAGATTTCAATTCTTAGTTGAGCAGAGGTCAGCACCCAGGGACACCAGGGGAAGAACCCTGAACCGCCGACTCCTCCTTCTAGGAACATCATCCGCCATCTCACATGACTGCCAAATCTGCGCAATAGCAAACAATGCAAAAGAACATCCTCGTCATCAGAAGACACGTCTCCAACCTCCGCAACTCTCTCACAAACCCAGAAAATACCAGAAGCACCGAAGGAGAGCATCACGCTACACATGTTGAATATTTATGGGCGTTTACATTGGGCTGGGTCAAGGATGACAGCTTGAAGTAGTGATAGCATGTTTTTATGCAAGAGCAAATGCGCAACTATATACCCCGTTTCCCTACCCCGAAAATAAGACCTAGCATGATTTTTCAGGTTGCAGCATAATTTTGTAGGATTTTTGAGAAAGCTTGAAATATAAGCCCTACTCAAATATAAGCCTTAGTTACAGTTAATTAAAAAAGTCAATTTAAATAGTGTTCAGACAGCTATACATGTAAAAAAGTAAAATCTTTTGGAGCAAAAATTAATATAAGATCCTGCCTTATTTTCTGGAAAACAGCATATATACTCCATTACGCATACAACTAAGACTCATTCACTGCGCAAATACGAGGAGCGAGCATATTTGTACTTACACTCATCTGCCGGAGCCCTAAGTCACACTCCCTGTCGAACGTACCGTGTTTCCCCAAAAATAAGACAGTGTCTTATATTAATTTTTGTTCAAAAAGGTTTAACTTTTTTACATGTATAGCTGCCCTGACACTATTTAAATTGACTTTTTTAATTACCTGTTAGCAGGGCTTAATTTTGGAGTAGGGCTTACATTTCAAGCATCCTCAAAAAGCCTGAAAAATCATTATACATCCTCAAAAATTCTGAAAAATCATGCTATGTCTTATTTTCAGGGAAACAGGGTAGAACAAAAATAGTCTGAAATACATAATAAATGTGTTTTTTTTCTCTATATATTCCAGCTTTTTGGTGCAAACGTAGCACGAATTCATTCCACTTAGCCAAGTAAATCTCCCCCGCTGTGTTCTCCAGCCCTACTGATTCTCCCGCTGTAGTTCCACCCTTATCAATATGGAATTATGGAGGACTTCTTTTATTTCCAGTGTCTTATTTTCTCCTTCTAACAATCATACAGCCCCATACTGATTCACCTAATGGATGCAGCAGGCATCGCTTTTGGTTCAGCTCTACACAAGCTAAAAAAACTCTTCATACATTTTACTCAACCAACTATTTGAGAGGGGATTCGAGTTTACTGAGCTGTGAAATAGCTTTGTAAGGCTGAATAATCTAAGCCCAAGGAAGAGGGGACTTTCTTTCCAGATGATTTCAAACAATCACGGTGTACACAAAGAAGAATATCCTAAATTGTACCTGCATCTGAAAACCTAAAACAACACCAAACAAAAAACAATACATTGACTTGTAATTCTGCATGGATTTCACTGCTAGCTTCCCATGTCCTGTCCTAACTTGCTACTCTCATCATCAAAAGAATTACTTTGACACCTGAGATATTATTTCTGTCCACAAAACACAAACAGACTCTTGTTTTCCTTATCCTACGGTTTACAGGTTTCCCAATGATATACTATTGCTATATAATTAGTGGGACTTTTTTTTTCTACAAACCCGAACCAGTGTTGTTGAGCTTCACAAGCCAAAATAAGCATGAAGCTTCTAACAATGGTTGTACTGTCACAAGCAGCATATAACTGGAGGGGGATCCAGTATGTAGGTGTATATACAATGAATATACAGTTGATGCACATGCTCTGACATGGCAGTAGATACACTTATCACACAGGACAGGAATTTGGCACCCGCTATGTCAGTTTGGAGCAGAAAATTCTATGATGAATATGTATTTGCATTCTGTTTCATGCGTGCAATTTAATTATGGATTTAGTAGGATTTAATGATGCATATGATAAGAAAATTAATTTACAATTAACTTAAGGGGAATATTTATGTCACTGTTGACAGCTCTGATGAAATGATCCCTCTGAGCGGTACAAGTGTGCAAGTGTTCTGGATGAGGAAAGGTGAGTAAGCCGCTGGCAGGCGCTTCTGCCAGCAGCTTATCCACCCAAAAAACAAAAGGATTGGGCATGTTGAAATCCAACTGCCCAATCGTTGTCCACCCCAATTATTTGATATTTCCATTGCTATTTTCATTGTTAGTATGGGGCCTATTTTGGGGATTTTCATCTCCACTTTTCAAAAGCCATAGCTTTATTATTTTTCCGTGGCCATAGCTGTTTGAAGGCTTGTCTTTTGTGTGGCAAACTGTAGTTTTTATTGCTACCATGTTTGGGTACATATAATGATATGATACATATAATTAATGCTAATGGATTGCAAGATTTCTGAACTGCAATGCCTTATCATTTGCAATAGCGAATATAGGCAATGGCAAGCGTCTTGTTTCCATGTCAACCCATTGGCCTTGTGCGGTGCAATCGCTGAAGGATTATGACAGCACAGAGGGAGTGAGCTCCCTCTGTGAACCCTTTATATGTTGCAATCTACTAAGGCCTCATGTCCACGGCATAAATCGATATTTCAAAATCTGAGCAAGTCTCCCGCATGTGCGAGAGGGAATCATTGGGCACCCACAGGTGATCAAATACCTGCAGATGTCATTTCCCCCCGGTGTGCAGACCGCTCGTGGGCAAGAAAAGAACCACAGCATGCTCCATTTTTGTGCGGTTTTCCTGCACGGACGGCTCCTGTGGCTTCCCTTGAAGCCAATAGAAGCTGTCCCTTTCCGCGACATAGACGCAGCTGTCACTGCGTCCGTGCTGTGGACCGCGGGAAAGCAGGAGTTAAAAAAAAAAAGAAAGAAGATCTGTGATGCATGGAGGAGAGCCCCGCAGCATCCAGACAGGTGAGTATTGTGTATTTTCTGGCCTCATGTCTGCAAGCAGGATTCTGCACGGGGAAACCATGCGGGCTCGTGGACATGAGGCCTAAGGACCCAGTGCTTGAGCTCCTATTCGCAAACCGAGATATTTCTTTACAAGGGGGAAAATAAAACGGCATCGGGGGTAGCAAGCTAGCCTTGAACAATGAGATATTGTGAGTGTATTCTGTAACCTGTATTTCTAATGGACTGTATTGCTAGTATTGGAATGTTAACCCCTGAGCAAAAACTGTATATTATATTCCGTAATCTGTATTTATGTGAAATAGTACTAATATTAAGTGAGTGTTATTGACAGTGTTCACAAGGTTTTAGTGTTACTACAGATTGCTCACAAGGTCTTACTGTTTCTACATTTTAATTAGCAGTAGATAGAACTTAGGTATTTGAAGATAAAAGTTCAATCATTAATAAAAATCTAATGTTTATTTTTACATCTGCATTCCTAAATAAAAGTTGTAGACTTTGGTTACTCCCTCTGCAGCATTGTATCCTGAGTCTTGCATCACTACACCTCCACCTGCGATAGGTGCACAGGGCAAGCAGTTCATGTCTAAACCGTGCAGTGATTGTTAAATGTATCAAATGAGAGCATGCCCAGTTAGTGATTGTGATACGGGATCTTGTCTTGGTGTTATATCTTCCACATTTTCTAAGAAGAAAGGTGGTGGAGATTGTAAAAGGGTTTGCTCAGGATAAGAAAAACATGAGTTGTGTCTGGTATTGCAGTTCATCTCCATTGAATGGGGCTGAGTTACAATACCAAACACAACCTGAGGACAGATGTGATGCTGTTTCTCCAAGAAAGCAGCTGTAATAAATGAGTTGCAAGGACTTTGTAAATATGGTGTTCAGCCTAATTGCCACATTTTTCCAGGTATTTGTGCCAGAAATTGCTGAAAAGACACAAAAGCTCTTGTCATTTCTTTACTAGCACCGTTTGCTACTAACATCCATAATGAACTAACTATGGGTGTAACAAGTAAGAGGTGGTGTAAGACGCTTTAGATAGCACAGGGTCAGCTCTTTTGTAACCTGGGGGTAGCTCTTTTCAGGGTGTTTGACTGTGGGTTACGATTGGGACATTGTAGAGTTCACTATAACTGCATTTAGTTTGGCACAGGGTAAAAAAGAATTGTGTGTGTGCCTGTAATGGTGTCAGGAATGTTATATTTTTCCCTTTGGGAGGGCATCTAGAAGGTGAGTGAGTGAGGAGACTTATAAGGCCATTCTTGCTCCTCTGGGTCACATGCAGTTAAGGGAGATTGAACAATACATCTACAGCAGCACCTATTGGAAGGCTGCATTCCTGCAAGTCAATGTTAGACTCTTTATACAAGCCTTGTAACAATGACTGGGAATTGAAAGCCAAGCCAGAATCCATACACAGACAGCTGTTTCAGGGTATTTGCCCCTGATTAGTGTGCAGTAGGTTTCTGGCTTGGCTAGCGAGAGGCCTTTGTAACGGTGTGTTACATACACCTTGAAGAATTTTTTATTGTAGAATCAATCTAAGTCTGATGTTTGTCTTTAGTGCCTATCAATAAAAGTTATATTTTAGGAAGGCCTCTCATTCTTTTCAGTGATTAATATTTTTCAGGAGATACCTGCTAATTCATTTTAATCACCTATAGGAAGGTGCTGTGATATATGTGCAGGAAACAGTGATCAATCTGCCGTACCAGACGCTGATAAATATCATGTGTCAAGATTCAAGTATTTTCAATCCAAAGGTAATTAAAAATAAATTGCTGTATGTCCAGCAGTGTCCTCCAGCTACTAACTTCAGAGCTGTTAGTGCCTCTAGGGTCACTTGCACCTGGCTACCATGCTGTTGGCATCTGTGTATGCTATTGTGCATCACAAAAAGCTGTAACTGCATAAATATGAAATGCTTAAGTAATTTTAAAGCAGTAATACATCAATTTCTCTACATACATCTGGGGTCTCATGTTGGGGACCATAAAATATATGGGGACATTTACCAAAAGCTCTACACCAGAATACTGGCATACAAAAGTCGGAAATTTTGTGCAAGCGCCTCTTGTGAAATTTTGTCTTTTCTTCTGTCAGCGCCAGTCACGCCAATTTTTTGGGGGGCCTTGTTAGGACGGGCGTGTCCACAACAGACCATCAGATTTATGTATAATTCATGCTAGAAACTGGCATAAAATGTGCCAGAAATATACGCACTGTCCCTTTAAATAACACAGTCCATGAATTTGGGTCTCAAAAATTTAGCAAAATTCACTCTCCTGAGTATAACCTCTATCTTCTGCAGTAGGCCTGCTGACTAAGTAGAGTTTAACTCTTTACGTGGTTTGCACACCTAATGTTTTGTACTGAGGCCGGCCTCACTTACAGTTCTGTAGGGCAGGAATCACCATTGCTACTGATCCCAGCTTGTCTGAGGCAACTCTACAGTGCTGTCCGCAGTTCTTATCACAATCCAGTTGCTGCTTCCAGGTAGAAGTCATAGGATGGCTGCACTCTCCCTCTTGTCTCCAAGAAATGGCACAGCAGGCAATCCTGTTGCACCTTTTCGTCAGAGCAGGCTCTGCTTCTTTGTCTAGCACTGGTCCTGCTCCACTTCACAGCTCAGACACAACTCACCATGCAGCTCAAATGATGTCTTTTTCTATATTAGGGCACCCCCATTCTAGAAAATTCCCAGATAGCATGTTCAGTTATGCTGCACAAAAATTTTGCACAAATTTTGGAACACGTGCTAATTCTAGTATAATTTATAGCACATATTCAGTCCATTTCCATAGCAATATTTTAAATCTTTAGGAGGGCTGTCTCCACTAAGTTCAATGTTGAAATATCTAAAGCCGAAAAAAAGAATGCAATTTTGCTTTTCCCATGCAGTGTAATGAGTGTGAGCACAAATGAAATTGTAGCAACAAATCCTAGATCAAAGATGGCAAACCTGTGGCCTGTATGCCACTCTGGACAAGTTATGGAACCTGCAACATATGATTATGACATATTAACTCTCTGCCTATGGCTCACCTGCTTACTTTTCCTCCATTGCAATTACTGTTCCTCCCTCTTCCATTCGTCTAGAAATGCAATCACGCTCTGTGTAAGAAATATATGACCCTACACAACAAGGTAGTAATAACTCACCGCTGCCCATTAATTCTGTGCAGTAGTTTATAGTTGATTGAAAAAAGAGAAGTAGTGCCCACTGTAAAGAGACCTACTGAGGAATCAAAGCCATGATCTCTGTAGCTAGTACCAGGGCATTTCTAGTTGCCTTTTGCCCGATAGAGTATTGCCAGATACAGTATTATTCTCTATATTTCCACTTAATATAGCTCATGTTTTTTCTGCTACTGTCTGTCACTGCTATTGTGGGCTATATAGCTCTTAAGGGGGTCCACGATTGTTAATGTAGGCCTGTAAGGGTGGCTTTACACGGGGCAACTATCATCCGAATAGTCGCTTGACATAAGCTACAGTTGTAAACAGGCAATCGTTTGTCTTTCAATGACTAGCCCATAACATTGCAGGAAGGTATGTTTTTCATTTGTGCTGCTTGTCTTGATCGGCCGGGTGATAAAATCGTCCCGATTTTCACAAAATTAAATCGGGTAAATCCAAACCAATTTTTGGTGAAAATTGCAAGAAAATAGAATTTCCTAGAATGCCTACTGCAGAGGTCAGCATGCAGCTGATCAGCAGCCTGAGCACCTTGCTTATATCACCAAATGTGTCCTCTATCTTACATACGGGCAGCAGTTTCATTGGACGCCTGCATCACATGACCTAGCCATATACAGTCAAACCTCTAGTTTTGTTGGTAATCTGTCCGAAAGCAATCGACTAAACTTGAAACCAATGAAACTCGAGGCAATTATTTCCATAGGAATCAATGTAAATCCAATTAATTTGTTCTAGACATTCCAAAAAACACACCAAACCACATTTAATAGAGAATAAATATGGTTTGTAATACCAAAAACAATAATACATGAATATAAAAGACTACTGTAAAGAATAAATGAACATTTAACAGGTTATTGAACATGTTACTGTGTTTTATTTGTGCTGTTACATAGGACTGCAGGTCACATCTACTACATCATCTGACCTTAGCGTTATCACTGTGTTCTCTGTGGTATCACATAGGACTGCAGGTGGTATCTTTATCTGTCCTCAGCGTTATCACTGTGTGTTATCTGTGGTGTTACTTAGGACTGCATGTGACATCTGCTGTGCTACAGTACATCATCTGTGCTTAGCGTTATCATTGTGTTCTCTGTCCTGTTACATAGGGCTGCAAGTGGCATTATTATCTCTCCTCAGCGTTATCACTGTGTGTTATCTGTGGTGTTACTTAGGACTGCATGTGACATCTGCTGTACTACAGTACATCATCTGTCCTTAGCGTTATCACTGTGTTCTCTGTGCTGTTACATAGGACTGCAGGTGACATCGTTATGTCTTCAGCGTTATCACTGTGTGTTATCTGTGGTGTTACATAGGACTGCAGGTGACATAATTATTTGTCCTCAGCGTTATCACTGTGTTCTCTGTGCTGTTACATAGGACTGCAGGTGACATCATTGTCTGTCCTCAGTGTTCTCACTGTGTGTTATCTGTGGTGTTACTTAGGACTGCAGGTGACATCACTGTGTTATCTGTCCTAAGTTATCACTGTGTTATCTGGGTAAACATGGCCACTTAAATTACACTACAGAACTGTTTTACTAGCGCCCACAGCGACGCTGCAGAAGGGTGGGTAGTGTATCAGCATTAGGAGGAGGAGATGCTGAGCAGGAGATCACATGGGCCGCATCAGCAGAGAGGCCACATGGGCCGGCAGCCACCAATGAAAGAGGTGAAATTCTGGCTTGAAAAATCAGTGAAGCTGGAAACCGGCTAAACTAGAAGACAACGAAACTAGAGGTTTGACTCTATAACATAGGCACAGTGTAATCAGCGGTCATTTAAAAGTTGAGCACAGGACAGAGAAGCTGCATCATGTTTATGTTTATATAAAACTTGCTCTGTTGTTAGGGCCAGATATTCTACTGAGGATATGTTACTTACATTACTTTGCATATATTTATGTAAACGTGGTCTGTCGCTGAGGGTTCGTTCACACAAGCGCTTCGGGCGCACAGTATAGGCATGCACAGAAAGTGCTTCTATAGGAACCAATGGTTTCCTACAGAAGCGTTCACATTGAAGAATGTTAGACGCGCTAAATTCGCGTACTTAACAAGGATAGGACATGCGACTGCAATGTTGCATCAAAACTCTGTGGTGCATGAAAAGATAGAGCCTGACCTATCTTTGGTGCGTGCTTTTCCATAGACTCCTATGGAAGCTGGAAAGCATGCAGCCTGCACCTCCGATCGTGGGAATAGGTTTAATTCAAGTAGCTGGAAGAAACCCGTTCACACGATCTTTAGTGCAGTATAGTCGCAATCTTTGCAGGCGGCTATACTGCATGCCCACAGCGCTTGTGTGAACGAGCCCTAATAGGGACAGAAATTCTACAGAGGATATATTGTTGTCTGTTGTGAATGCTTGTATACCGGGGTTATATTGGAAAGAACAGAGAAAGATACTGCATCATGTTTATATACCTATATAACACAAAGTCTGTTGTTAATAGGGACAGATATTATATTGCTGCTGGGTGTGAAGGCTTGTATAGCAGCAGAGAACTTAAACAGAGTTCTATTGGAAAAAGCAAAGAAAGAAGCTGCATCACATTTATGTCTATACAAAACATGGTTTGTACATTGGTATATTTCTGCTGCTTTCATCATATACAGCAGCAAAGTAGACAAACTACACTTTGACAAGGGGAATATTGCAGTTATCTGGCTGTGGCCTCAGTCCTCATTCAAAGTCACCAGTCCACCACTACGAATTATGTGCAGACCTTACGCAAGTGACAGTGGGGTTTAGAAAATTCAATTATGCTGCGCCAAACAGGGACAGTTCACAAAGATGCAAGCTATACTCTGTGGCCGTTTGTCAATATTCAAAGTGGCTAATTCCTTAGAAGTGGTTCTGCCTGTGTTACATCTGCAGCAGGCAGAACAGGTTGTAGAGAAGATGACACAGCATGCCTCAAGTACCGCCACTCCTCTTCCTCCCTGTTGCAAGCACACAGCAGTCTGCAACAGTCGGCTAAGAACATCCCCCTTCTACTTCCCCATGTGTCAAATCCCCCGAACCTTCGAAACAGGCCAGATGGATAAGTCTGAGGAGCTGTTTGATCACTCAGTGTCATTGATGTCCAAACAACCAGAGAGAGAAGACATTAAATGCACTGATGAGTAAAGGGGTACCCTTGGCAGAGTCCTCCACCCCAGGATTGGGTTTGGCTGATGGATGTTGTAGTCTCTGAGAGGTCAGAGGCCTAAATGGATCTCAGGATACAAAGTCCTACACAGGTCCCCTGGCATTAAGGCCATCCTCCAAATTCATAAACAATTTCTCAGCTGTCTTATCACCTGCTACAGGTAACCAGTTCTCCTTCAGGTTTTCATTCCCCTGAGAAGCACCAGAACACATATCCATAGTGGATACGTAGGGATACTCTATGGCGCTCAGAAGATAGTCCCCGTCTTGCTAACTACTCGGCCTTAGGCTCTTCACAATATGTGGACTCCCACACTTACTCTGAACTGGCTCACTACACACATTCCTAGGGTGGGAATGACCCTAACATTTTTTACTACAATCTGGTTACCATGGTAATGGGGTCTCTTGCCACATTGCACCAGGCACTTGTTGCCCCACCAAATGCCCAGAGGGTACAATCTTAAACAGAATGTTTCCATTAAACAGAATCTTAAAAGGGATAATAATACATACAATACTAACAGTACTTAAATAATATCATGTGGCTATGCACCCCCTTCTTACAGATGCTCAACCGTTTTTTTCCTCTGAAGAGGAAGATGAGGGTGGGTCAGTGGATGTGGTCAGCCCTTCTCAGGCAATGTACTAAGAGGAATATCGAAACAGAGGTGCCAGCTCCCGATGCTCACTGTGACATAGAGTCTACTCAGGAGGAGAAGGAAGAGGAGGTGCTTGACCCAAGATGGACAAAGAGGGAGAGTCATGATAGCAGCTTGCAGGGGGAGGAAGAAGAGGCAGACGTTGCAGAACAGTACCATGCTAAGACAGGGAATCGGGTGTTGCAGACAAACATAAGGGTTGTACAGTCACCATCAGGTATTATTAGTTGCACCAATATCAGGTCCACAGCTAGGTCTGCTCACAATATTTGTGCAGCCTGGACTTACTTTCTTCTTTGAAACTGCATGTAATGGAAGAAATCCGTTCACACGATCTTTAGTGCAGTATAGTCGCGATCTTTGCATGCGGCTATACTGCATGCCCACAGCGCTTGTGTGAACGAGCCCTAATAGGGACAGAAATTCTACAGAGGATATATTGTTGTCTGTTGTGAATGCTTGTATACCGGGGTTATATTGGAAAGAACAGAGAAAGATGCTGCATCATGTTTATATACCTATATAACACAAAGTCTGTTGTTAATAGGGACAGATATTATATTGCTGCTGGGTGTGAAGGCTTGTATAGCAGCAGAGAACTTAAACAGAGTTCTATTGGAAAAAGCAAAGAAAGAAGCTGCATCACATTTATGTCTATACAAAACATGGTTTGTACATTGGTATATTTCTGCTGCTTTCATCATATATAGCAGCAAAGTAGACAAACTATACTTTGACATGGGGAATATTGCAGTTATCTGGCTGTGGCCTCAGTCCTCGTTCAAAGTCACCAGTCCACCACTACGAATTATGTGCAGACCTTACGCAAGTAACAGTGGGGTTTAGAAAATTCAATTATGCTGCGCAAAACAGGGACAGTTCACAAAGATACAAGCTATACTCTGTGGCCGTTTGTCAATATTCAAAGTGGCTAATTCCTTAGAAGTGGTTCTGCTGTGTTACATCTGCAGCAGGCAGAACAGGTTGTAGAGAAGATGACACAGCATGCCTCAAGTACCGCCACTCCTCTTCCTCCCTGTTGCAAGCACACAGCAGTCTGCAACAGTCGGCTAAGAACATCCCCCTTCTACTTCCCCATGTGTCAAATCCCCCGCACCTTCGAAACAGGCCAGATGGATAAGTCTGAGGAACTGTTTGATCACTCAGTGTCATTGATGTCCAAACAACCAGAGAGTGAAGACATTAAATGCACTGATGAGTAAAGGGGTACCCTTGGCAGAGTCCTCCGCCCCAGGATTGGGTTTGCCTGATGGATGTTGTAGTCTCTGAGAGGTCAGGGGCCTAAATGGATCTCAGGATACAAAGTCCTCCACAGGTCCCCTGGCATTAACGCCATCCTCCAAATTCATAAACGATTTCTCAGCTGTCTTATCACCTGCAACAGGTAACCAGTTCTCCTTCAGGTATTCATTCCCCTGAGAAGCACCAGAACACATATCCATAGTGAACTTCAATGGAACTTTAATGTGGTACTTGTTTTCTTTCTCTGGGCGCAGGGATACTCTATGGCGCTCAGAAGATAGTCCCCGTCTTGCTAACTACTCGGCCTTAGGCTCTTCACAATATGTGGACTCCCACACTTACTCTGAACTGGCTCACTACACACATTCCTAGGGGTGGGAATGACCCTAACATTTTTTACTACAATCTGGTTACCATGGTAATGGGGTCTCTTGCCACATTGCACCAGGCACTTGTTGCCCCACCAAATGCCCAGAGGGTACAATCTTAAACAGAATGTTTCCATTAAACAGAATCTTAAAAGGGATAATAATACATACAATACTAACAGTACTTAAATAATATCATGTGGCTATGCACCCCCTTCTTACAGATGCTCAACCGTTTTTTTCCTCTGAAGAGGAAGATGAGGGTGGGTCAGTGGATGTGGTCAGCCCTTCGCAGGCAATGTACTAAGAGGAATATCGAAACAGAGGTGCCAGCTCCCGATGCTCACTGTGACATAGAGTCTACTCAGGAGGAGAAGGAAGAGGAGGTGCTTGACCCAAGATGGACAAAGAGGGAGAGTCATGATAGCAGCTTGCAGGGGGAGGAAGAAGAGGCAGACGTTGCAGAACAGTACCATGCTGAGACAGGGAATCGGGTGTTGCAGACAAACATAAGGGTTGTACAGTCACCATCAGGTATTATTAGTTGCACCAATATCAGGTCCACAGCTAGGTCTGCTCACAATATTTGTGCAGCCTGGACTTACTTTCTTCTTTAAAACTGCATGTAATGACACAAGTGTGGTCATCTGTAAGATATGTAGTAAGAGTTTAAAATGCAGCAAGCATGTAAACAACCTCAATTGAGGGCACAGAAAAGCAGTTTTGTGTAGGTCAGTAGCATGCCTTCTTCAGGCTTCTCCTCCGCAATTAACGATCGGGCTGCAGGCTTCAGAGCCAGCAGTGGGAAATGGAGAGCATAAGTTGAACCGCCACCATCACCACCACCTTTACTGACATTGACCTCTACCCCATATTCCCCAAATTCCAGTGTGTCCCAGGTCAGCAGCCAGCCCTCCCTCCCCCAGCTATGGGAACATTAAAAAAAAAAATCCTCCCCAAACATTTAGCACAGAGCCGGAACACAAGCATTGCTTACAATGGAAATGCTTGCCTTCAGGCAGTACCTGAGTAATAAAGCAATTATCATCTGCCTACAAATAGGTGGTTATCTATTGTTTTGGGTTGCCTCATTTGTAAATTAGGCTGTGGTCTTATACAGAGGATTTTTCTATAACCTCATGACCGGCAGCCATAAGTTTTGCTCTGCTTTTAATCATTATATAATAAAATAATTATTTTTAGATTCTATTCTGTGATTTAAGGCCCATTTAGACGCAACGATTATCGCTCAAAATTCGACCAAAAGCCGTCTTTTGAGCGATAATCGTTGTGTGTAACAGCACTGACATCGTGCAGTTTTCATTACCCCGTCGCTCATCAAGAAACAAGAGAAGGGGACTGGGGACCGAGCCCTGGGGGACCATAACAGCAAGAGGAAGTGGAGGGGAGGTAGAGCCAGCAAAGGAGATGCTGAATGAGCAGTCAGAGAGGTAGGAGGAGAATCAGGAAAGAGCAGTTTTCTTTAGGACAACAGAGCAAAGCATAGCAAGGAGGAGTTTGTGGTCAATAGTGTCCAACACAGCAGAGAGGATTAGTAGGGAGTAGTCGCCCTTTGACTTTGCTGTCATGAGGTCAGAAACATTTGTGAGGGCGGTCCAATGTAGGGGCCGGAAGCCGAACTGGTGGGGTTTGAATAGAGAGTTATCAAAGAGAAATGTGTGAGGCGGGAATAGACCAGGCGTTCTAGTAATTTGGAGATGAAGGGGAGGTTTGAGACGGGTCGGTAGTTGCTAGCGTTGGTTGAGTCAAGGGACTTTTTTTTAGCAGAGGGGATATGATGGAGTGTTTAAATGAGTAGGGGAAAATGGCAGAGGTCAGGGAGAGGTTGAAGATGGTGGTGAGGTGGGTAATGACAGGGGAAAGGGACCCGAGGAAGTGGGAGAGAAGAGGGCTGCTAGCGCAGGTGGTGGGGTGAGCAGCGGAAACCAGTATGGTCTATATCACTATATACAGGGAGATGTATAATTATACCAGCTGTGCATATATGATTATATACAGGAGATACCCAGGTTATACCAGCATGCTCCATATTACTATATACAGGGCGATGTATAATTTATACCAGTTATACATATAAAATTATAATTATATACAGGAGATATCCAGGTTATAACAGTATGGTCCATATTGCTATATACTGGAGATGTGTAACTTACACCAATTAAAAAACACATAAAAACTGCATATGGTAGTCAAAACTTCGTGCGTTTTTAAGAAACTGCATACATATAGCTATATACAGGAGATGTATAACTTATACCAGCTATATATATATAATTATATACAGAAGATCCCCAAGTTACACCAGCATGGTCCATATGTACCAGCTGTACCTAGATAATTATATACAGAAGATACCCAGGTTACATCTCCCTGTAAATAGTAATATAGACCATGCTGGTATAACCTGGTTATGTCCTGTATCTAATTATATATGTACAGCTGGTATAAGTTATATAGTATAACTTATACCAGCTACACATATATGATTATATGTAGTGCATACCTTGGTTTCACCGCATGGTATACTCCCCTTCTCTGCTTTCAAACACTGCTGGCACAACCAATCACGCTGCCATCTAAGGTCATTGCAGAGAAGCACCAGGTTCCTTCATGGGGTTGTGCATTTTGGGGCAGGTGCTCTACTTGATAGCTAGGTTCAGCCACTTTCCCTGTATGTTTCCTTGGTGTGTCTCTTATCTTTGTGGTGTCGGTGTAGTCCTAGTCGGACGTGACCATGACATCACCGCTGCGCTTACTGACTGACTTCCACAATTATGAGTTGACATCTCAACAGCCTTTTAAACAAAGACCATAAGAGGACCACGGAGCTAAAAGCAAATCAATTTTTAGTTATTACATATGCGTTTTTTGTTTTTTTTTAAACAGTCGTAGAACTAAAGCACCCCTTAAAAAAATAAATACTTAATTTTTAGTATTCTCCTGTCCTTACATAATATGAGAAGCAAATGTTTATTTTTGACACGTGGACAATAACTACGTAGATACTAGTGGTTTACGCTCAGTCTCACCTGATCCATTGTCTTAAACTCAGCAGCTGTCAAGCTTCTAATTCAATTACAAGATGCTAATTTGAAACCAAGAGTCTGAAATTAAAATATGTGAAAAAAAAATATTGTGAAAACAACAAGCGAATTCTGCAACCACATATAGTGTCGTAATTCTGCTCTCCTGGGGGAAAAGTTGGCTTCTTCAGCTCAACAACTGTAGTACTGTATTCCAACAACAAGTCTTTGTAACATGCCAGACGTTTAGTGCACAGACAGGGTCCTGTGTGTAGGGCAAAGGCCCTTAATGTTGTTGACATCGAACATGGTCAGAGTAATTGCCGGGTCATAACAGAACGTATTCTTTCTTTGTGCATGTCTGTTACAAACCAACCACAGCCAGGTGTGCGTGGGGGTGAGAACATTGGGTGGGACTATTACTAGGCAGCAGAATGCCACATAGTAAGGGGGGAATGTGTTGATCACCAGCAATGACGCACAAACAAATCTAATCCCACTCCGAAGAATTCCAAATCTCACATAATAATTTCACAAGTCGTTTACTTGCTTATTGTACTTAATATTTCAAATAAGGTTATTTCTTTTTTTTTTTTCATTTTAAATTTACCCGTTTAATGTATTGTGTAGTGGGCTTTACAGTATGTTATAGTTTAGTGGCATCGGAAGCTTTTATTTTGTTATCACAGCTCTATACGACCTCCAATTTGTATGGATCGTAATATGGCACTCATAGGTATATGGGCTATTTTTTACCTCTATATGCCTCTTGCTTTCTGTAAAATTTCATATAAATCAGCAGTTTTGGCCTTAGTTTTATGCTATGTGCAGCACATCCTACTGATGCTCCCCGTATGGTGTACAATATAGTGGTGTACAAACAGCACTGCTAAACTGTTTCATTAAGGCCGGATTCACACAAATGTATTTGTGCACACAAAATTTGCATGTGCAATACACAGAAAATGGAATCCATTGTTTTCAATGGGTTTGTTCACATGCGTGAATCTCGTTCGTGGAAAAAGATGCAGCATGTTCTATTTTCTTGCTCATTTGCACAGGGAAAGATAACATTTTCAAGTCATGAAAGTAATTGGCCATTTCAATAGCTGAGAGTATGGTTGTGTATGTTTTTGCAAGCACAATTGTACATGATTTGCACACGCAAAAAGTACAGTACAAAAAGCAGTTGCGCGTGCAAATACACAACACCCATTCTGCAAAACTGCTGCACAAATTAAAAAAACACTCGTGTGAAGTCAATCTAAAGGGACACTCCGGCGAAAACACTTTTTTTTTTTATCCCTGCACCCTTTCCCTGAATGCCTGTCACGTTCTGGACACCTACGATGTATATTGCAATCACTTCCATGCAGAGCAGCCTCTTGTCTGATGCTAATCTGGCACCATGTTGATCTTGAGATTTCACCTTGCTTTCACTATCACATGCTACAGCTTGTACCATATCTGCCAACTGGGTGGACACTGTTTTTATCATTACCTTCTATATTCACCTATTTAAGCTACAGACCATAATTATACAGTCAAGAGGATGATCTGTCATCTCCACCATTATAACTGTGTGACAGGAGCCTCTAATCATCACCAGTAAATGTGATAGGAGTTTCTGTGTCTCTGTGAAAGTATTGAATTATATTTTACACAGTACTGTCATGTGTATAATATATTGTGGCATGTACATAGCAAGAAGAACGTGTGCAAAAGAGACATAGTGATTTTTTTTACTAATGGTATCACACGCTGAGCTTTGTGATAATTAACCTTTTGTAATCACACACTGTAGACTTTGAATTATTAACATTGTTGGGGGTTGCCATACTACATAGGATCTTGCATTAGGACAATAAAGTAGAGCTGCTAGAAACACACAGGCGGTGACTTCTTTGGTCCACTGCCCATAATATGGCTTCACTGACTGATAGGGCTATGGTATCCCTTGAGTATCACCTAAATTAGGTGATTACTCCAACAGTCTCCTTCTAAGGAGCTTGTGTGGTAGGGCCTATAACACAGGAATTTTACTGATGGAAAAACTAACCTGAGAGCACATAAACCCCCAAAATTCTCAGGTAGTCAGAATGAGATCACATGACCCACCTGAATAGAAGGACTCCAGGAAGTTTCAGATAGAAAAGAATAACTAACACAGGTAATACTAGCTGACATATATAATGAATGAAAAAAATTACACCGCCCTGACCCTTTAATACACCACCCAATCAATAAATTAACCTGCATCCTGCGCAGGCACTAAGTGTAAGAAAAAGGCAGATATGTCAACTCACCTGGTTTTACAGGGGGTCAACTTATTGTTAGCCTTTGTTACCCAATCAGTTATCACCCTGTTGTTGTGGAGGAAGACTACAAATAGGGCACAGAGATATAGGAAGGGCCAGAGTTGGGATGGCAGCGAAGGGCTTACTGAACGGGCAGGCCTCTGTATGGTGGCCTACCTGAGCCCCGAGTACATCCAGGGAAGTGGCTGGAGTGGACTGACTAGATAAGGCTTTTCACCGACCTTATATTTCATTATCAATGGTGTAACTATTGGATGAGTGCGTTGCGACCACATGATAACGAAGGCATTTTGCCTGATAACCAGAATTTGATTTCCAGCGACTTTCTTCAATCAGCTAGCGACTGTTAAGGATGTAGCACAATACAGAGTCTTTCAGGACGTAGATCACCAAGTGTCTTTTAAGTAGCGTAGTAGGACAGCAGAGTCTCTATGGCAGGCGAAAGCCACAACCAACTGCTTCCAACTTTTGTTTTGGTATAGCCATAGAGCAACATCGGTTGGGAAGATCCCCATCCATCAAGATCAGCGCCACCAGCCTGAGCAGGGAATGTGCCCTTTTTTAACCTCCTTCCTCTTCTTGCGTTGGCGGAAAGATCTTATCCCTTCATTCAAAATTTTTAATTAAACAAAATCACTTCATACACTTATAAGAAGTAAATGGCTTGAAACTGTTAAAGAAAAATGGAAATGAACAGAGGTTTTCCTCTACAGACGTAGCAAAAAAACCTAAAAATCTGCCATTATCTATCGGATTAATCTGACAAATAGTGATGCTTATACTCTTGTTCAGCTGTCGGTACTTCTGCATTTTGCAAACAACATCGTGATGCTGGATGGTCTTCAAGACCCAGTGCAACAGTGTCAGGAGTGAGGAGGGTAAGTACTGAAAGGGGTTTTCCGGTGAAAATACTACTGATGACCTATCCTCAGAATAGGTCATCAATAGTTGATCGTTTGGATCCGTCGCTTGGAAACCCAACCAATCAGCTGAGAGGGCACATGCTGTTAGTGCTGCAAATAGACTGAGGTCAGAGCGGAAGTCTCTGCACCAGCCTCTGTGTATTGGCTGACGCTTGTAACTGCAAGCATGACTCTCATTGAAATCAGCGCAGACTTCCGCTCTTTCCGCTACGACCTCTGTGTATTTGTGGTTCTGAGAGCATGCGAGCCTCACAGAGCTGACACACCGACTCTGCACTGCGCATGCCGGCACATCCACAGAGCAAAGACGTTGGACAGGTAAACCGCAGGCCACTGCAGAGATATTAGAGACATATGAGAGAGCCAGAGATATAAGAGACATAGATATGAGAGATAGAGAGCTAGTGTTAGGTTGTGCTGCTGGGGTTTGTTGTTCTACAGGGTTCCAGGAGCACACCTGCACAGTTGAGAGTTAATTGAGCGGGCTGGGTGTGGCTGCTCAGGTCAGCTAAACTTCTGGCTCTGGGGGTAGACATATACCTAGCACCTCTGAAGACGAAGCTGTCTTGTCTGCTGTGTGTGAGTCGTTTCAGGTCAGCTTACAGCTTGCTTTGTGTGTAGTGTCTGGTCAGCTTGCAGCTTGCTGGATGTTTGGTGTCCTGTGCTGTCTGTTTAGTGCCTTGCGAGAGTAGGGACTACAAACACGAGGAGCCTTGTCGCAGCCTTGCATGTTAAGTTATTGGCCAATGTACGAACTAATCCCTCGCTTTTACATTCAGCTTTACCATCTGCTGTAGCATGCGAGGTTGTGTGGTAAGTGAGTTAGTGCATTTAATGTGTCAGTTCCACCTGGCTGCAAGTATCACCCTTTGAAGGAGAACAGGCCTGAGGTTCCAGCGTGGGGCTGCCTTCATAGAGGCAAATGCTCCTCTTGTTAGGAAAGGTCTCATCATCTTTCCTGCAGCACAGGGTCAGTTTCCCCTAACCCGTGTTTTCGGGTCATGTTCGTGTCGGCACTGTGCTTAGTTGCCCACGCAAACGTAACAGATAGTACAGATAGTAGATAGATAGACAGATACCCCGGGGTCCAGACCACTTCTCTGGGTAAGGAGAGCAGCGGCAGGGCATGCAGACGCAACCGCCATACAGCAGGAGGCAGGAGCAACAGGATGGCATCATCATCCTGCTCCACTCTGCTTCAGCTTCCTCTCCGGCTGGTCGCACTGCGTGATTGGTGCAGTGCGGCCGACTGTGCAACCAGCCGTTAATGCACTGAATGTACATTTGTATATGGCAGAGAGCAGCCTCTGGGACCTCTCAGTGCAGAGGCCTGGTCGCCATTCGACCCCTGAAGATAAGCCTGTGTCCTGTATGCCAGGCACACAAAAAGCACAATTTTAGTGTGCGTGCCAAAATTGCAACTACTCAGGCATTTATGCCGAGCCCCACCACATGCAGCTTGTCACATGTAGTATAAGGCCGTGGTCAGATAAGCGTTTTTTTCCCGCATGAATAGGTGCGCAAAAAAGCGTCTCTATTAGAACCAATGCTTTCCAATGAAAGCATTCACATGTCTGATTTTTACAGGCGCAAAAAAATCGCACCTGCAAAAGATAAGACATGCGAGTGCAAATGCACCCATTCACGCGTTTTTTTCTCCTCGGGATGTGCATTTTTTTTCGTGCGGCTATTCATGCGCGAAAGAAACGCTCGTCTGACCGAGCTCTAATGTGTACAAGAAACTGTTGTACATTATACTAGAAACCTACACTGCGGTGCCGCCAGATGAGGCAAATATATTAAGAGACTTATGCCTCTTAACCCCTTCATGACATGGCCTATTTTGGGCTTAAGGACGCAACAATTTTTGGTGGATTTTCTTCTCCGTTTATCAAAAGTCATAACTCTTTAATTTTTCCGTCGACACGGCCGTATGAGGGCTTGTTTTTCGCGTGGCGAACTGTAGTTTTTATCGGCGCCACTTTTGGGTGCATTGACTATATTGTAAAACTTTTTTTTTTTTTTATGATAGCAGGGAGAGAAAACGCATCAATTCTGCCATAGATTTTTAAATTTTTTTTTTACAGCGTTGATCATGCAGCATAAATAAGACATTCTATTTTTTCTGCGGACCGGTACGGTTACAACGATACCAAAATTCTTACATTTTTTTTAGGTTTTCCCACTTTTCTGCAATTAAAACCCTTTTTTTGGAAATCTTTTTTCTATTCTAAATCGCTGCATTATTTTTTGATGTACGGAGCTCTGTGAGGGCTTACTTTTTGCAAGACAAGCTGTAGTTTTTACTGGTACCATTTTGGGGTACATACGGATTTTTTGATCACTTTGATTGCGTTTTTAGTGAGGCAAAATGCTAAAAATTAGCATTTTGCCTCAGTTTTTTAGCTTTTTTTTTTTTTGTTTGCGTTTCTTTCCGTGCACAGTCAAAAGCATATGCAACTTATTGTACGCGTCGTTACGGACGCGACAATACCAAATATGTGGGGGGGGTTACCTTTTTTATGCTAATCTGAGAAAAAGCATAAAAAAATGTTTTTTTTACTCTTTTTTTACATTTTTTTTATTCATTTTTTTAATCTTTGTTTTTTTACAACATTTGTGTCCCCCTGGGGGACTTTAACCACTGCCCCGATGATCGCTGTCATAAGGCATGGCAGAGCTACGGCTCTGCCATGCCTTATCGCTTATACAGCGATCATAGGCATAGGCAATACAGAACGCCAGTGTCTGGCGTCCTGTTGCCATGGTGACAGGCCGGGCTCTCGCGATGTTATCGCGAGAGCCGGCCAGAGACACAGAGGGAGTCCGCTCCTTCTGTAAACTCTTTCCCTTTGATCGCGGCAGGGAAGGGGTTGCAGCGGGATGCCGGCTGTGACTGACAGTCGGCTCCCGCTGCGGGATAGCGCGGGATCATATGTGATCCCACGCTATCTCCAGGACGTAAGTTTATGTCCTGTTGCGGGAAGTACCCTGCTGCCGGGACGTAAACTTACGCCCTGCAGCGGGAAGGTGTTAATACATTTGTCACTTGTAGCAGGGAGTACAGTGTATTTAGACCAAAGTATCAAATGCCGGTCTAACTAAATATGTAGCAGCGTGTTTTAACAGAGTTCAGTTTGGGATCAATTCCTACAGAACAATCTAGTGAATTTACAGCCAACAGTATAAGGGGGGACACCCACTGGCGGTTTTTTCTCCACTGCTGACAGCAGGAGAGGTGAGTAACTTTTTTATTATTCTTTTAATCACTTTTTGATGATTATCGGGGAAGGGCTTATATTTCAAGCCCTTCTCCAATAATCATTCTGCAGGGCTTGTCAGAAACCCCTGCTTTCAATGGGATCGGCAGCGGTGCTGATCCCATTGAAAGCACTGGGATAGCATGCCGCGGACTTCTGCCACAGCTGTGACAGCTGTCACAGCTGTGACAGAGGATTCCTTCATCCCAGTGGTCCCCGCGGGGATGAAGGAAACTCCTGCCACAGCTGTGACAGCTGTCACAGCTGTGACATTCTCCATATCTTTTCAATGGGGGCTAGCGCTGCTGCCGCTGGCCCCATTGAAAGGACTGGCGATGTCGCAGCGATATCCCAGCGATTTTCTCGCACTGCTCTGCTATAGTTTTCACTTAGTCTCGCAGCGCAGTGGAGAAAAAAACGCCAGTGGGTGGGAGCTATAAAAAAGCCATAAAAGCCCAGTATACAGCTTTGAGAGTGTTATACAGGGCTTTTATAGCTCTTAGATAGTGTTATACACCAGTGTTTTGGACTTGTGTTGAGTGAACTGAACCAGTAGAACCCTGCTTCAGGTAGAACTTTGCTAGAAGCTCCATTCAGGCTTGTGCTGAACTGCACTTTTAGCAAAGTTTGACTCGAAAGAGGGTTCTACTGGTTCAGTTCACTCAACATTAATAAATGTTAACGTATAACTTTTTTGTGGTTTCCTGTTTTGAAAACTATAGCAACCTATGTTTTTCTAAATAGTAGAAAAAAAATCTCCAAGTATAAACCTGCCAGACAGTTGGCGTATGTCTGTTTGGCACATAGCCTATGGGTACTAAAAAATTTTTTCTCTTTTTTTTTCCTGACATATACTGCCAACTGTATGGACAAACATGGTGTGAATAGAGTCTTAGACTTCAATAATCACAATTAGGCCCTTTATGTTTTTTGTACTTAGCTCCACACATGATAAATCTGGATAAATGTATGGAAGACATTGGTTTAAAAGAAAAGCTAAACTGAGAACACGGTCCAAAAATGTAATAAACCAGGAAATAACTTTATGCTTCACTTCTTAAAGGAAAAATGTAGCTAAAATGTAGTTTTGTTTTATGAAAGAGTTGCCTGTAATATTCAAGAATATATACCAATAATGTGCTAACCATGTCATATATCCTGGTACTGGACTGCAAAATCCTCTTGTTAGAGACACATGCAGTGGCTGATGTGCAATAATAATAATCTTTATTTGTATAGCGCCAACTTATTCCGGAAAGGGGGACACAGATGGTGCATCTCAGTAACATTGTGACCTCTATTATTAACACATCCTTTATAAATGAAAGAAATTATTTACAAACAGAATAGTCTCCAGATGATGTCAGAAGTATGGTCATCCATCTGACATTATCTGCCCAAGTAATAGTAGGCCATTAAAGGGGTTGTCCAGTTGAAAGCTACTGATGGCTTATTCACAGGATAGGTCATCAATATTGATTGGAGAGGACCCCATTTGATGAGTTGTTTGCATTCATGCGCTGAGCTGATTTCTGCAGGATGCAGACAGCTCCAGTTTTACTGCAGTGGCACGTTATGGTATTGCAGGCAAAGTTGTTGTTAAAGTGAATGGGAAATTTGTAATACCAACCCTGACAGCTACAGGGAGAACAGAGCTGTCGGCTTCCTGCAGAAATCAGGTCAGTGTACAAGTACACAGGCCCAGCAAAAGGTTGATCAGCGTGATCCCAGCCAGCCCATCACTGATCTACTATTGATTGCAGGGGCGTATCTAAGGGCTCTGGGGCCCAGGAGCAAAAGTTCAGCTCGGGCCCCCCCCCCAACCCGGGCTTCCACCCCACACTCCCCCGTACCCATACCTAGATCGCGCTGCATACATGATCTGCCCCTTGGCGTAATCTTTCCAAACATGACGCATTTCCGGAACATGAAAATTTGTTTGTCGCCCCGCAGGCCACTCTCACACACACTGCTTTTTACCGCTATTAGCGCGGTGTCCAGAGCGCCGTGCTCACCGCGGTACAACACTCCCATAGATTTTAATGAGCTTACTCAAATCTGCGCTCGAACATGGTGTTTCTAACGCTGTGATTTTCGAGAGCTGTCTGTTCTATTTTTGCATTTTCGTGGTTTTTAACACACCTCCTTACCCATCACAATGATGGGGTGCATGAAAAAGCGCTGTCAAACGCTGTAATCTGTGTTCAAAAAGGCAGCTCGCAATTCTGGTAAAAATGCCACGATTTTAAGCTGCGATTTCTGAACACATGTGTGAGAGCGGCCTTAGAGGGGTCATGTTTTTGTTGCACTTTAGAACCACAATAAAGAAAAACACATAAAAAACCTGCTTGCGGTATTTAAAGACCACGTAAGTTATTAAGGAGCTGCAGACATAATTAAAAACTGCATGTTATTTAGATGCGTTTTATATTTGTGTGTAAAGTGTGCAAAATAAATACAGTAAATCCAGGGAGATGTATAACTTTTACCAGAGAGAGCTAGAGAGATAGATAGGAGATAGATAGATAGATAGATAGATAGATAGATAGATAGATAGATAGATAGATAGATAGATAGATAGATAGATAGATAGATAGATAGATATGAGATAGATAGGAGATAGATAAATAGATAGATGGATAGTATATAGATAGATAGTAGATAGATAGATAGATAGTATGTAGATAGATAGATAGATATATAGTATATAGATAGATAGATATGAGATAGATAGATAGTATATAGATAGATAGATAGTATATAGATAGATAGTTAGATAGTATATAGATAGATATGGGATAGATAGACAGTAGATAGATAGTATATAGATAGATAGATAGTAGATAGATAGATAGATAGATAGATAGATATGGGATAGATAGTTAGATAGAAGGAATATAGATAGATAGTTATGAGATAGATAGTATATAGATAGATAGATATGGGATAGATAGATACTAGATAGATAGTATATAGATAGATAGTAGATAGATAGATGGATGGATAGATAGATAGTATATAGATAGATAGATAGTATATAGATAGATAGATATGGGATAGATAGTTAGATAGATAATATATAGATAGATAGTATATAGATAGATATGAGATAGATAGATAGATAGATATGAGATAGATAGATAGTATATAGATATATAGATAGATAAATAGTATATAGATAGATAGATGTGGGAAGGATAGATAGATAGATATGAGATAGATAGATATTATATAGAAAGAGATAGATAGTATATAGATAGATAGATAGTAGATAGATAGTATATAGATAGATAGATGATAGATAGATAGATAGATAGATATGAGATAGATAGTTAGATAGTACATAGATAGATAGTATATAGATTGATATGAGATATATAAATAGTATATAGATAGATAGTATATAGATAGATATGAGATAGATAAATAGATAGATAGATAGATAGATAGATGAAGGAGGGAGACAGACAGACAGATACACACACATATATACACTTACACCAGGGCTTGGTCCACTTCTCCTCCATGTGACAGCAGCAGCAGCAGGAGAGGCAAACTCAGAGGCTTCCGTGCAGCAGGAAGCAGTGGGCAGCACATGATCACTGTGCCCTGCCGTCCCATGTGACTTCCTCCCTCCTCCCCTGCTGACCCATGTGAGTTCCTCCCTCCTCTTCCCTGCTCTTCCTCTCAGACTGGCCTTTCTGGCTGCCGCATGATGGGAATCTTGCTGCAGACAGAACGGCCAGCCATTAATGCACTAAATGTGCATGTGGGTATGGCGGAGGGCGACCTCGGGGCCCCCTGAGCGCAGGGGCCTGGTTTCCATGGCAACCCCAGCAACCCCTGACGCTACGCCTATGATTGATTGCCCATCAATATATATAAGCCATCAATAGTTTACAACTGGACCACCCCTTACAATGACTGTGGCCTAATAGAAACTAAGGATCAAGTGAAACTGTTCATATTAGGAAGTAATGACAAGATGAGTACAGGAGCCAAAATAAAGGTAAATGCTAAGAAGAATTAGGATATCAAACTGCAACATCTCTGCTTTGTGGAAGTGAATGCTAAAAAATGATCTGGAAGTCCGCTATAAAAAATATGCACCTAGGAGTTCAATTGGGACCTTAAAGGACAAAATAATTTTGAAACCGTTAAGACCACAGGATGTATGAATGCAACCAATGAGAGTTTAAGCTATTTTTGTCAATTTGCTTGTAATAGCACCAACATATTCCACGGCTCTTTACGAGAATAGATAGGAGATAGATAAATAGATAGATAGATATGAGATAGATAGATAGTATATAGATAGATAGATAGTATGTAGATAGATAGATAGATATGAGATATATAGATAGTATATAGATAGATAGATATGAGATAGATAGATAGTATATAGATAGATAGTATATAGATAGATAGTTAGATAGTATATAGATAGATATGGGATAGATAGACAGTAGATAGATAGTATATAGATAGATAGATAGTATATAGATAGATAGTAGATAGATAGTAGATAGATAGATATGAGATAGATAGTATATAGATAGATAGATATGAGATAGATAGTATATGGATAGATAGTATATAGATAGATAGTTAGATAGTATATAGATAGATATGGGATAGATAGACAGTAGATAGATAGATAGATAGATAGATAGATAGATAGATAGATAGATAGATAGATAGATAGATAGTATATAGATAGATAGTAGATAGATAGATATGGGATAGATAGATAGAATATAGATAGATATGAGATAGATAGATAGTATATAGATAAATATATAGTATGTAGATAGATAGATAGATAGATAGATAGATATGAGATAGATAGATAGTATATAGATAGATAGATAGATATGAGATAGATAGATAGTATATAGATAGATAGATAATATATCGATAGATAGATAGTATATCGATAGATATGGGATAGATAGACAGTAGATAGATAGTATATAGATAGATAGATAGATAGATAGATAGATAGATAGATATGGGATACATAGTTAGATAGATAGTATATAGATAGATTGATATGAGATAGATAGATAGATAGATAGATACTAGATAGATAGTATATAGATAGATAGTATATAGATAGTAGATAGATAGATAGTATATAGATAGATAGATATGGGATAGATAGATAGATAGATAGATAGATAATATATAGATAGATAGTATATAGATAGATATGAGATAGATAGATAGATAGATATGAGATAGATAGATAGTATATAGATAGATAGTATGTAGATAGATAGATAGTATGTAGATAGATAGATAGATAGATAGATATGAGATATATAGATAGTATATAGATAGATAGATATGAGATAGATAGATAGATAGTATATAGATAGATAGTATATAGATAGATAGTTAGATAGTATATAGATAGATATGGGATAGATAGACAGTAGATAGATAGTATATAGATAGATAGATAGATAGATAGATAGTATATAGATAGATAGTAGATAGATAGATATGAGATAGATAGATAGATAGATAGATAGATAGATAGATAGATAGATAGTATATAGATAGATAGATAGATAGATAGATAGATAGATATGAGAGATAGTATATGGATAGATAGATAGTATATAGATAGATAGTATATAGATAGATATGGGATAGATAGACAGTAGATAGATAGATAGATAGTATATAGATAGATAGTATATAGATAGATAGTAGATAGATAGATAGATATGGGATAGATAGATAGATAGATAGATAGATAGATAGATAGATAGATAGATAGATAGATAGATAGAATATAGATAGATATGAGATAGATAGATAGATAGTATATAGATAGATAGATAGTATGTAGATAGATAGATAGATATGAGATAGATAGATAGTATATAGATAGATAGATAGATAGATATGAAATAGATAGATAGTATATAGATAGATAGATAGTATATAGATAGATAGATAGTATATAGATAGATATGGGATAGATAGACAGTAGATAGATAGTATATAGATAGATAGATAGATAGATAGATAGATAGATAGATAGATAGATATGGGATACATAGTTAGGCCTTAGTCACACGGGCGTTTTTTCACGCGATTTGCGCATCGCATGACGGATGCGCATGCGCAAATCGCGTGACCGGCGCCGAAAAATCGGCCCAAAAATCGCCCGAAAATCTGCTCCTAGCCGCGTTTCATTAGAAACGGGCCGGAGCTGTCCAGCGCATTGCATTCAATGGAGCCGGCAATACAGCGGCTCCATTGAATGCAAGCGCTGCGGGCGAGTGTGGGATGAATTGTCGGCAAGGGGTTAAATATATAACCCCTTACCTGCAATGCATCCTTAAATGTGAAAAAATAAAAAAAAAGGATGTACTCACCAGCTCCCGGCAGCTGGAGATCCCGGCGGTCGGCCTGCAGTGGGTGTGAAGGAGGTGTGACTCAGGCTTGCCCCTGATTGGCTCAGCGCTGAGCCAATCAGAAGCAAGTCTCAGTCACACCCATTCATGAATTCATGAATGGGTGTGACTGAAATCAGCCTCTGATTGGCTCAGGCTGAGCCAATCAGGGGCAAGCCTGAGTCACACCTCCTTCACACCCACTGCAGGCCGACCGCCGGGATCTCCAGCTGCCGGGAGCTGGTGAGTACATCCTTTTTTTTAATTTTTTCACATTTAAGGATGCATTGCAGGTAAGGGGTTATATATTTAACCCCTTGCCGACAATTCATCCCGCGCACGCCGGCAGCCCATTGCTTTCAATGGAGTCGGCTGTATTGCCGCTCCATTGAATTTAATGGGCAAACATTGTTCTTCTCTGCCACAGCTGTTCCAGCTGGGGCAGAGAAGAATGATTTGTCTTCTGTATGTTCTCAATGGGGTCGGCGCTGCTGCCGCCGGCCCCATTGAGCGCATATAGAGAAGAGAACAGGAATCGCAGATCGCAGATAGGTGCGATCTGCGATTTCTGTTCTCTAATTTATCGGACGAGCGCATAAAAAGCGCTCATGTGTCCGATACCATTGCAAAGCAATGGTTTTAAAAAGTCGCCGGACGCATGCGCATGCGCAAATCGCGGCAATAAACGCCCGTGTGACTAAGCCCTTAGATAGATAGATATGGGATAGATAGATACTAGATAGATAGTATATAGATAGATAGTATATAGATAGTAGATAGATAGATAGTATATAGATAGATAGATATGGGATAGATAGATAGATAATATATAGATAGTATATAGATAGATATGAGATAGATAGATAGATAGATAGATAGATAGATATGAGATAGATAGATAATATATAGATAGATAGTATATAGATAGATATGAGATAGATAGATAGATAGATAGATAGATAGATATGAGATAGATAGTATATAGATATATAGATAGATAAATAGTATATAGATAGATAGATGTGGGATGAATAGATAGATAGATAGTATATAGATTGATATGAGATAGATAGTATATCAATAGGTATGAGATAGATAGTGATAGGGGCCAAAAGGGACTGAAGGAGTTAATATATGTTGCTTAGCAAATCCATTTGAAGATAAAGTATGAAATGTGCAATATTCCATTCTGCTCTGAAGAACTCATGACAAACCTGTGGTTTCCTGTTTTAAGCTCTGCCGACTGACCTAGTGGAATCAGGAAGTTCACCAGAGCAGATGTTCCTTAATTTAGCAAGAGATGGCTTGACCACAAGAGAGTTATCAGCAATTTCTTAAAGATGTACTTGTCTAAGTCATATATCACAAGTCTAAGTTAAATGTTAAGTCATAAGTTTATTGTCAAATGTGAAGTCACGAGTTTTTCCCTGTTTAGCCACAAGTCCCATCCTGCGAGAGGGGCTGGCTATAAAAGCCAAGACATGCAAATAATAAACTCAGAGTTCATTGCTTTAACCATATACTGTGTGTATAGGTCTATGCATGGTCTCTCAAGGGAGCGCTCCTACTTAGGTCAATTTGGAAACGGACAACATCACTGACTAGTCTGTTTGTGCAGGCTAACCCTCGACAGTTTTTGGCGCCCAACTAGGGGGCGGGGCTTACCTTTACGGGACATCGCAACCAGTAGACTGAAACAAACTCCTGGCCCGTTGACGTGGATACTGGATCCTGAGACCCCAGACTGAAAACACCGGTGTAAAGGTAAGAGCTTGTCTTACTATTATATAGTCTGGATTCTTTAGATCTGTGTGTCTCTAACGGACTAGAGGTTAGTTGTTGCCTGTTTCCTATATTTTCTGCCCCGTCCATATTTTAGAGTGAATAAGTTCATTTAACTGTCCTAGACGGAAGAACTCACTCATTGGGACTTAAAGAGTCATGTTGTCTGTATTGGAGATTGAAATAATTGTTATTGTTATAGTCTCATTTCTGGCAGTCATATTGTTACTCTGGATCTGTTATAATATTACTAAAAGTTCCCTAAGAGGCGAAGTCTGTTCTCCCCTGAATCCTAGTGTTTGAAGTTGACCACGTTTTAGTTCTGTAAATCTATTCCGGGACAGGGAACTGTGTGTTCCCAGATAATCTCAGTGATTATCTTAGTTTACTGTGTGAAATATACGTCCTGTATACTTAGTGAAGAATAGTTGGAAGTGGTCAAACATGGGGTCTGAACAATCTAAGATATATCAGACTCCTATTGAAATAATTAAAGATAGAGAAGGGGAGGACATTTGCAGACAAGCCTATAAAGTTTACAAACGTATAGGCCTCAAGAAGGCGGGAACATTCAATTATGAATTTTGGTCACAATATGAGGATAAGCATAGAAAGGAAATAAGAAATAAGGGTTTGGAAAAGGGCATGAAGGCCATCCTGGACTGCTCTAAAACAGCAGAAGACGAGCATTGGGACTCCGAGTCCCGAGACGAGGGCATTTTAGTTTACGTTCCCATGGAAACCCCTACGGTTCCATTAGCCCCTCCTGTCGTCCCGGCCGCTCCACCAATGTCTCCAAATAATCCCTTTAATTCTCTGTATCCCAATTTGCCGCCCCTGCCTCCTACGTATCCACAGGCTACTGCCCAGATGGATACACCTCCCTACAGCCCTCAATCAGGATCCCCGGGCCCTGAAGTAAATAGAGGTCCGGCTTGGGATTGTCCACGTTGTGGTCAACAGAATGCCTGTCTTAGAGAACTCTGTACGGTATGTGGGACTCCACGTCCCAGGGACCAGTGTAGACAACCGGTTCCCTTGTTCCCCGTTACAACCTCCACTACCCATTATAGAGAACCAAACAGACCGAGTCCACCATTGGGCACGGTCAGACAAGAGGACACCGACAGACCATCGTCTTCTAATGACAGACCCACGGACGCACATAGACCAACTCCCGGGTCTACAGTCACTACATGGCGACCCTGGAGCGCCACAGACCAGATGGCATTGTGTCAGCAACTGCCCGATCCCCAGACAGAGCCAGCAGCTTTCCATAGAAAGTTGGAAGTCATACAGAAAAACTACTCTGCCACTTGGACAGACATGGAATGTCTTATGAATGTAAAATGTCCTCTGGGCCTTTACAATAGTATTGCTCAATTTTGTGGTCTTGAAGATCGCCCAGATGACCCCCAGACATTACTTAGTGGTACTCAATATGTGGACAAGGTTAAGGCCTGGTTTAAGGATAAAGCCCAAGAGAGACGTACAGCCCTAACCCAGTGTAGACAGAACAAGGGCGAGTCTATTGAATGTTACTTTGGCCGTTTAGAGGAAGTAGGCAGAGATCTGGGTTTATATGATTGTCCAAAAGCCATACGTAATGCTGCTTTTTGTGAAGCCTTTATGCAAGGAATAGATAAGCGCCTGTCCGACCGCGTTAAAGCATGTACCCCCGATTGGCGACAGGCCAAACCGCGTGATCTATATAAGAAAGCTGTAGGATTTGTCATGGACACAGAAGACCACGCAAAGGGTGTTATGGTTAAACATTACACCATGGAGGGGGACACAGCCCGACTTACAGACCCCAGGCGGGAGACCCGTAAGTGTTATAACTGCGGGAAGACTGGACACTTGGCCTGTAATTGTAGGGCCCCTAAACGCCCTAGACAGAACATGTCAGACGAAAGGGGGCAACAGGGAAGTACGGCCAATACCACATCATCCCGCCCACAGGGAAATAACGGGTATACCAATTACCAATGAAGGTCTGGCACTCCTTCCCCCGTGTCCCTTATAGTTACTGACACACGTGGGCCACAAATTTTTCAGCCTCTAAAAATCCAGGGGAAGGAGGTGCCCTTTTTAATTGACACAGGGGCCACTAAATCATGTGTCAGTACCTCACAAGTCAATGACCTTAGTATTCCTCTCTCAGACTCCATAGCCATAGCCGTTGGAGTGTCCGGTGAACCAACACCCATGCGTGAGACCGAGCCCATAGAAGTCTCCTTTCAAGGGTCACGAGTCCTCACTCGCTTCCTGGTGTCACCCGCTGGGGATTGCATCATGGGAACCGATGTGATGGGACCCCTGGGGTGCTGCATTCAGCTCCATCCTTCCGGTGAGGCTCATGTCAGTACCTCTGCGGCCGACCACCAGGTACTCTGTCTCATGGCAGCAGACTTGGTCACTCCGCCTCCTTCTTGTACTGTATATGTGTTGACCCCAGAAGATACACAGGTTCTCTCAGCAGTGCCAGAGACCCTATGGGCAAAAGGGAAGACAAACTTGGGCCATCTCCACGTACCCCCAGTCATGGTATATCTCAAAGATGGGGAAAAAGCCCCCATGATCTGCCAGTATCCCCTAGCCATGGCACAGGAAGACGCAATAGCCTCCACTATTACAGAGTTATGTGCCTTGAATGCTTTAAAACCTTGCATCTCACCCGCTAACACGCCACTCTTCCCGGTTAAAAAGAAAGGCAAGAAAGGCGAACCTGATACCTACCGGATGGTTCACGATCTAAGAGAAATCAATAAGGTGACCATCCTAGAGACACCTTTGGTGCCCAACCCCTACACTCTGTTGTCCACCATACCCTCCGGAACCTGTTGGTACACCCTGATCGATCTTACCAATGCCTTCTTTTCTGTCCCGCTACACCCCGATTGCCAGTACCTGTTTGCCTTCACGTTCCGAGGAAAACAGTACTGCTGGACTGTTCTACCACAAGGGGCACAAAACAGCCCAAATCAATTCACCCGATGTATGATGCTTGTACTTGATGCATGGACGGTCCCACCGGGTGTGGCCCTGCTTCAGTATGTTGATGATCTCCTACTCTGTGCACCGGACAGACCTGCCTGCGTTGCGGCCTCACTCAGCCTCCTTTGTTTTCTTGCAGACAGCGGGTGTAAAGCCAGTAAAGACAAATTACAGTTTTGCAAATCTCATGTTGTGTTTCTTGGTCACTGCCTAGGTCCTGGTACAAAACACCTCACGCCAGAACGTACCAAGGTGGTGGAGGACATGCCACTCCCCGCCTCCCATGCTCAGTTGCGGACATTTCTGGGGTTAGTTTCATATTGTCGGCCGTGGATTCGCTCTGCCTCCATGACCATGCAGCCTCTGTACGACTGCCTGAGTTCTAAGCCATTTGCTTTGACCCCGGAAGCCGAGTCAGCTTTCCATCAGCTGAAAATACAGATTACCAGTGCTCCAGCACTGGGTCTGCCAGACTATGATAAACCCTTCCAGATGTTCGTGACTGAGATGGCGGGACATGCTACTGCCGTCCTCACACAAGAGCATGGTGACAAAAAGCGCCCTGTAGCATACTACAGTGCACATCTTGACGCAGTAGCCAGGGGTTCACCCTCCTGTGTAAGAGCAGTTCTGGCCGTACAAGCACTACTTGAGAAAGCTTCTGAGGTGGTCCTAGACTACCCTCTTGTGGTCCTCACGCCCCATGACGTACATGGAATTCTGACACAGGTGAGCCGTAGACATCTGTCTCTTGCTAGACAGGTCAAAATGGAACTTGCAGTACACTCTTCATCCAATGTCTCATTTCAACATTGCACAACTTTGAATCCGGCCACCTTACTGCCATTAGGTGACACTGATTCAAATGGGGGAGTAAGTACAGGGGACCAGCTTTTCGCGAATTCCCTGACTGATGAGGAGGAGGCCTTTGACGCAGAACACCAGCACGACTGTGCAGCACTCATGGAGCAGGAGACAGCTGGGTTCGCACATGTCACTGATAAACCTCTCCTAAACCCCCACCTTGAAATGTTTGTGGATGGATCACGATACCAGAATGAGATGGGCAGATTTGTGACAGGGTTTGCTGTAGTATCAATGAATGAAGTACTGATAGGCCGCACCTTGCCCCCACATATGTCAGCACAGGAAGCGGAGCTGTGCTCTCTGACCGAGGCCTGCAAGTTAGCCCGGGGAGTCACTGCTAATATCTATACGGACTCCAGGTACGCGTTTGGCGTTGCGCATGACTATGGGCCGATTTGGCGCGCGCGGAGCTTCCTAACAGCTCAAGGCAGACCGATAAAGAATGGTGAGGCAGTAAGTAGTTTAATGTCAGCTATCATGCTCCCGAAGCAGGTAGCCACAATAAAGGTAAAGGCACACACCCAAGGGGACTCCTTGGAAAGCAGAGGCAACGAGAAGGCAGACGGAGCAGTTAAGGCTGCAGCCCTGCTGGACTGGAGGACACCCGTGTGCAGAGTTCAGACCAGGTCCTGCCCAGCGGTGGAGGATCCTGATCCCCCTGCCAAGGACCAGACTCCCTCTGTCCCACCACAGAAGGAGGTGGACCTACTCCCCTCAGGGCAAGAGAAGGAGCGCTGGGCAAGTGCAGGGGCAGTAAAAGGAAATGAAGGTTGGATGATGGGTTCCCGTATGTGTTTACCTGCGGCTGCCTATCCTAGTATGGCCCTTTTGGCTCATGGAAAGGTGCACGCTTCTCGTAATGCCATGGTAGCCCTGGTGGAGAAAATGTGGTGCGCTCCGGGATTTGACAGGATGGCAAAGGCATATGTCAAGGCTTGTGAAATCTGTGCACTACACAACTCCGGTCAAGTAGTAAAGACCCCTCGGAAGTGCACTCCGCGACCTTTGTACCCCTTCCAGAGACTACAGATAGATTACATCCAGCTGCCCAGGTCAGGAAGGTATGAGTATGTCCTGGTATGCGTTGACCTCTTTTCTGGGTGGGCTGAGGCCTACGCGGTCCCGAAGGCCACTGCCCAGGCCACTGCAAAAAAACTTGTGTCAGAGTTAGTGTGCAGATTTGGGGTACCAGAGACCATTGAGAGCGACCGTGGTACTCACTTCACTGGTGAGGTAATGAAGGAAGTCATGTCCGCCTTAGGAGTAGAGCAGGCGTTCCACACCCCCTATCATCCGCAGAGCTCCGGAAAAGTGGAAAGACTCAATGGCACCCTCAAACTTAAGATACAGAAAGCCATGGTTGAAACAGGAAAACCTTGGCCCGAGTGCCTACCTTTGGCCCTCTACTCAGTACGGACCACGCCAAATAGGAAAACAGGACTGTCTCCTTATGAGATTCTCTTTGGCTCCGTGCCCAGGCTAGGACTGTATCACCCACAAGCTCTATCCCTGGGTCATGATAAAGTTACTTCCTTTGTGCAGGACTTATGCCAAAAGCTAAAAATAACACACGACCTAGTTTTCTCTTCTATTCCAGACCCTAATAGTTTGGAAGGATCCCACTCTCTGCAACCTGGAGATTGGGTGGTGGTAAAAAGACACGTCAGAAAGACTTTGGAACCTCGCTTTGACGGACCATACCAAGTACTGTTAACCACTCCCACCTCGGTCAAGCTAGAAGGCAAACCCACTTGGATCCATGCCTCACACTGCAAGAAAGTTCCAACGCCTCAGCACCACGAGGGGGGTGGAGAATAAGCCCAACCCAGGGTGGGGGAGGGGGATGGCAACCTGGACACCAGCACTGATAGTCTGGATAGGTGTATTATTTACCCTTTGTTTTCTTGGACTACTCTCTTTTCGGGACAATTCCTCATTAACTGTCGATGTAAGAAGAAGATGGACTGTTTGGGCGGAAGGACACCCCAACATGTGGGAATACTTTGCAAAAGACGTACTGAATATCTCCCACATGTGCATGCCCAACCTTCGGAGTGGGGAAGATATTTTACGGACTTGCTTACTGTCTATCCCCACTCCAATAAAGACACTTTGCGATATATATTCAATAGTGCATAACGATAGTGATGTGGAGGAGAGCAATGTTGTCCAGGAAAATACCTTTCTTAATGTATATGAATATTGTCCCCATTGTGATGCGGTCGAACATACACTTTGGTCAAATATGACTCATTTCCGGGTCAGGAATGTCGCTCCGGCTGAGGTATGCTATAACTTCACGTGTAATAAAGAACATATGGGAGGTTGTGCGCAGAGAACCAGGGTGACTAGTGATTCCCAGAGACTCTGTAATCGCACAGTCGAGCAATGTAGAAAGGTACATACTCCTATGCTTTGCAACCACACAGTCCGAAGCCCCAGCCATTTTAGGCATGTTAAATTACCATTAGGCTGGGTCCTGTCCTGCGGTAACCTGACTTACACATATATTCCAGCTAACCTGACCGAAGGTCCCTGCTCCCTAGCTAGATTAAGTATACTAATGTACCAAAAACCTAGCAGCCCACAACTCACCAACAGACAAAAGAGGGAGGTAGAAGGACTGGATAGCAACTGTGAAGGACCACCCACTCTACTTAGCTACTCAGAACATACGGCGGTTCCTTCCAGTCTTGTCACTAGGTAGTGTAGGGTCAGGGTGAGGCGACCTGGACGTGTTCACCTTTAGGACTATCTCCAGGAGGGACATTGGTGTGGGTGAAGATTAGGGAGTCCCACGCCGTGCGTACCGGTGCACGCTACTAGTATTGTAACATCATACTAGAGCGAGAAGAGAGACCCCTGGGATCTACACGTGTACATTGACGTCATAGGATAGCCAAGGGGGGTACCTGACGAGTTTAAAAAACATAGAGACCAAGTTAAAACTAGATTCGAGTCCATTTTCCTGGTCATTATGGTAAATAAACGTTGATTGGATTAATTATGTTTATTATAATTAGCAGCGGTTTATAAATTATACTAGAGACGCCTTATAGGGACTAGTCGACCAATAGGACCTACCTCGACTATGACTTTTTCAAAATAGAACTGGACCCTGCGTGTGACTTCCTGATGTCCAAAATGGGGGAATGATAGGGGCCAAAAGGGACTGAAGGAGTTAATATATGTTGCTTAGCAAATCCATTTGAAGATAAAGTATGAAATGTGCAATATTCCATTCTGCTCTGAAGAACTCATGACAAACCTGTGGTTTCCTGTTTTAAGCTCTGCCAACTGACCTAGTGAAATCAGGAAGTTCACCAGAGCAGATGTTCCTTAATTTAGCAAGAGATGGCTTGACCACAAGAGAGTTATCAGCAATTTCTTAAAGATGTGCTTGTCTAAGTCATATATCACAAGTCTAAGTTAAATGTTAAGTCATAAGTTTATTGTCAAATGTGAAGTCACGAGTTTTTCCCTGTTTAGCCACAAGTCCCATCCTGCGAGAGGGGCTGGCTATAAAAGCCAAGACATGCAAATAATAAACTCAGAGTTTATTGCTTTAACCATATACTGTGTGCATAGGTCTATGCATGGTCTCTCAAGGGAGCGCTCCTACTTAGGTCAATTTGGAAACGGACAACATCACTGACCAGTCTGTTTGTGCAGGCTAACCCTCGACAATAGATAGTATATAGAAAGATAGATAGATAGATAGTATATAGATAGATAGATAGTATATAGATAGATAGTAGATAGATAGATAGTAGATAGATAGATAGATAGATATGAGATAGATAGTTAGATAGTACATAGATAGATAGTATATAGATTGATATGAGATATATAGATAGTATATAGATAGATAGTATATAGATAGATATGAGATAGATAAATAGATAGATAGATGAAGGAGGGAGACAGACAGATAGATACATACACATATATACACTTACGCCAGGGCTTGGTCCACTTCTCCTCCATGTGACAGCAGCAGCAGGAGAGGCAAACTCAGAGGCTCAAACTCAAGAACAAAATAATTTTGAAACCGTTAAGACCACAGGATGTATGAATGTAACCAATGAGAGTTTAAGCTATTTTTGTTAATTTGCTTGTAATAGCACCAACATATTCCACAGCTCTGTACGAGAAAGTTCATTATCCACTTCAGTCATAGTCAATTTAACCTATCAATATATTTTTTGAAGTGTGGGAAGAAACTAGAACCCCACAGGAAACCAAAACCCAAGGAGAACATGCACATTACAAGGCATAATAGATTTCTGATTTGAGCAATAGGGCTTTCTTATTCATGTATCATTAAGGGATACATCGACCACAAGCATTGGTGTCTGCCACCAAGAGACATATACTAAGCAGGAAGTGTCAGGCTCCGCCTACATGCCTACAACCCCACCCCCATTCTCAAGAATTGAACTGCCTAGTTATGAAGCATAGTTGATTATGAAACACTTTCACCTACTTTGGTACACATTGGTGACAACAGGAGCCTTGGAGGGGCAACAGCAAGACAACACCCAAAAACAGAATGGTTTTGTATGTAGTGGCTACAGTCAATCCCTCTTCCCTTATCCTTCTCGACTGATTACTCTTTAGTTTTTAGTGTAATTGTCACTACTGGTAGCATGAGGCGGTACCTGCAGCCAAATCAGGTTGCACAGATAGCATTTCTCCACCAAGAGGGGACTTGTTATTTGTATAGCACCAACTTATTCCACAGCACTCTCAGGTAATTTGTTAATTACCCCCCAGCAAGCTGGGTACTCATTTTACCGACTGGAAGCATGGAAGGCCGAACCAAGCTGGGATTGAACTCGCAACCTTCAGGTCGTGAGCGAGAGCTTAGGACTGTATACTGCTGCCTTAACACTCTGCACCACACGAGGCCCCAAAGGTGACCACATCCTTACGTGCCATCACAGGAAGGCTTGCTGTGTTTACCAGCACAGTCTCAAAAGTATGGAGCAGATACCAAGAGACAGGTCGTTACAAGACAAGAGCGGGACAGGGCTGCAGAAGGGCACAACTCAGCATCAGGACCAATATCTGCTCCTTTGTGTGAGGAGGAACAGGAGGAACACTGCCAGATCACTACAGAATGACTTTCAGTGGGCTACTAGTCTAAATTTGTTTTACCAAAATGTCAGAATCCGACTTCATAAGTGTAACATGAGGGCCTGACATTTTGCATCAGGACTAGAGATGAGCGAACACCAAAATGTTCGGGTGTTCGTTATTCGGAACGAACTTCCCGTGATGCTCGAGGGTTCGTTTCGAACAACGAACCCCATTGAAGTCAATGGGCGACCAGAACATTTTTGTATTTCGCCGATGCTCGCTAAGGTTTTCATGTGTGAAAATCTGGGCAATTCAGGAAAGTGATGGGAATGACACAGTGACGGATAGGGCAGGCGAGGGGCTACGTGTTGGGCTGCATCTCAAGTTCACAAGTCCCACTATTAAGCCACAATACCGGCAAGAGTGGGCCCCCCCCCCCTCCCAACAACTTTTACTTCTGAAAAGCCCTCATTAGCATGGCATACCTTTGCTAAGCACCACACTACCTCCAACAAAGCACAATCACTGCCTGCATGACACTCCACTGACACTTCTCCTGGGTTACATGCTGCCCAACCGCCCCCCCTCCCCCCCCACAGCGCACACCAAAGTGTCCCTGGGCAGCCTTCAGCTGCCCTCATGCCACACCACGCTCATGTCTATTTAGAATTGCGTCTGCCATGACGAGGGACCGCAGGCACACACTGCAGAGGTTGGCACGGCTAGGCAGCGACCCTCTTTAAAAGTGGCGGAGCGATAGCCCACAATGCTGTACAGAAGCAATGAGAAATAGAATCCTGTGCCACCGCCATCAGGAGCTGCACACGTGGGCATAGCAATGGGGAACCTATGTGCCACACACTATTCATTCTGTCAAGGTGTCTGCATGCCCCAGTCAGACCGGGCTTTTTAATTCATAGACACAGGCAGGTACAACTCCCTATTGTGAAGTCCCTGTTGACCCACAGCATGGGTGGCTCCCTGGAACCCACCGGCGGTACACAGAAATATCCCATTGCATTGCCCAACACAGCTGAGGTAGTAATGTCGTGCTTAATGCAGGTGGGCTTCGGCCCACACTGCATGCCCCAGTCTGACTGGGGTTCTTTATAAGTGTACAGATGTAGTAAAAACTCCGTGTGCACCTACAGCATGGGTGGGTGCCAGGAAGCCACCGGCGGTACATAGAAATATCCCATTGCATTGCCCAACACAGCTGAGGTAGTAATGTTGTGCTTAAAGGGGTTGTCTCGCGGCAGCAAGTGGGGTTATACACTTCTGTATGGCCATATTAATGCACTTTGTAATGTACATTGTGCATTAATTATGAGCCATACAGAAGTTATTCACTTACCTGCTCCGTTGCTAGCGTCCCCGTTGCCATGGTTCCGTCTAATTTCGGTGTCTTCTTGCCTTTTTAGACGCGCTTGCGCAGATCCGTCTTCTCCCTTCTTCTCCCTTCGGCTCCGCTCGGCAGCATCGGCATTTTGGCTCCGCCCCCTTGTACGCATCATCGCGTAGCTCCGCCCCATGACGTGTGCCGGTTCCAGCCTCCTGATTGGCTGGAATCGGCACATGACGGGGGCGGAGCTACGCGATGACACGAAAAGGGGGCGGAGCCAAAACGCCGATGCTTCCAAGACCAGCCGAAGGGAGAAGATGCATCTGCGCAAGCGCGTCTAAAAAAGCAAGAAGACACCGAAGTTAGACGGAACCATGGCAACGGGGACGCTAGCAACGGAGCAGGTAAGTGAATAACTTCTGTATGGCTCATATTTAATGCACGATGTATATTACAAAGTGCATTAATATGGCCATACAGAAGTGTATAGACCCACTTGCTGCCGCGAGACCACCCCTTTAACCCTTTCCAATCCAATTTGTATATGGTTTTCCTAGGGGGCTTACTCTTTTTCTGCTGTTATACAACGGCGCTATATGCTGGCTAAAGCCAGTACTGCATGAGCTGACACGTAGGATAGGCTCCGACAGCAGAGAGGCTGGCAATATACAGTAAGAGAACCCCGACGGACGTCTACCAACAACGGAGCTGTACAGCCTTAAACCCTAATGTCTTCACAGGTCACACAGTGGACTGGAAAGGGTTAATGCAGGTGGGTTTCGGCCCACACTGCATGCCCCAGTCAGACTGGGGTTCTTTACAAGTGGACACATGTAGGTTAAACTCCCTGTGGACCCACTGCCTGGGTGGGTGCCAGGAAGCCACCGGCGGTACATAGAAATATCCCATTGCATTGCCCAACACAGCTGAGGTAGTAATGTCGTGCGTAATACAGGTGGGCTTCGGCCCACACTGCATGCCCCAGTCAGACGGGTTCTTTAGAAGTGTACAGATGTATTAAAAACTCAGTGTGCACCTACAGCATGGGTGGCTCCCTGGAACCCACCGGCGGTACACAAAAATATCCCATTGCATTGCCCAACACAGCTGAGGTAACGTCAGCTGTAATGCAGGTGGCCTAAAAATTAATTTGATTACACTGTAGGCGAGGGCCCACAAAAATTGCTGTATCAACAGTACTAATGTACATCCCAAAAATTGGCCATGGCCAGCCAAGAGGGCAGGTGAAACCCATTAATCGCTTTGGTTAATGTGGCTTAAGTGGTAACTAGGCCTGGAGGCAGCCCAGTGTAACGAAAAATTGGTTCAAGTTAAAGTTCCAATGCTTTTAAGCGCATTGAAACTTATAAAAATTGTTCTGAAAAATTATTTGAGTGAGCCTTGTGGCCCTAAGAAAAATTGCCCGTTCAGCGTGATTACGTGAGGTTTCAGGAGGAGGAGCAGGAGGAGGAGGAGGAGGAATATTAGACACAGATTGATGAAGCAGAAATGTCCCCGTTTTGGATGGTGAGAGAGAACGTAGCTTCCATCCGCGGGTGCAGCCTACGTATTGCTTACGTATCGCTGCTTTCCGCTGGTGGAGAACAGAAGTCTGGGGAAATCCAGCCTTTGTTCATCTTGATGAGTGTTAGCCTGTCGGCACTGTCGGTTGACAAGCGGCTACGCTTATCTGTGATGATTCCCCCAGCCGCACTAAACACCCTCTCCGACAACACGCTAGCCGCAGGACAAGCAAGCACCTCCAGGGCATACAGCGCTAGTTCAGGCCACATGTCCAGCTTCGACACCCAGTAGTTGTAGGGGGCAGAGGCGTCACCAAGGATGGTCGTGCGATCGGCTACGTACTCCCTCACCATCCTTTTACAGTGCTCCCGCCGACTCAGCCGTGACTGGGGAGCGGTGACACAGTCTTGGTGGGGAGCCATAAAGCTGGCCAGGCCCTTAAAGACTGTTGCACTGCCTGGGATGTACATGCTGCTCGATCTACGCACATCCCCTGCTACCTTGCCCTCGGTACTGCGCCTTCTGCCACTAGCGCTGTCGGCTGGGAATTTTACCATCAGCTTGTCCGCAAGGGTCCTGTGGTATAGCAACACTCTCGAACCCCTTTCCTCTTCGGGAATCAGAGTGGGCAGGTTCTCCTTATACCGTGGATCGAGCAGTGTGTACACCCAGTAATCCGTAGTGGCCAGAATGCGTGCAACGCGAGGGTCACGAGAAAGGCATCCTAACATGAAGTCAGCCATGTGTGCCAGGGTACCTGTACGCAACACATGGCTGTCTTCACTAGGAAGATCACTTTCAGGATCCTCCTCCTCCTCCTCCTCCTCCTCCTCAGGCCATACACGCTGAAAGGATGACAGGCAATCAGCCGGTGTACCGTCAGCAGCGGCCCAAGCTGTCTCTTCCCCCTCCTCCTCATCCTCCTCATGCTCCTCCTCCTCCTCCTGTACGCGCTGAGAAATAGACAGGAGGGTGCCCTGACTATCCAGCGGCATACTGTCTTCCCCCGCCCCCGTTTCCGAGCGCAAAGCAGCTGCCTTTATGGTTTGCAGGGAATTTCTCAAGATGCATAGCAGAGGAATGGTGACGCTAATGATTGTAGCATCGCCGCTCACCACCTGGGTAGACTCCTCAAAATTACCAAGGACATGGCAGATGTCTGCCAACCAGGCCCACTCTTCTGAAAGGAATTGAGGAGGCTGACTCCCACTGCGCCGCCCATGTTGGAGTTGGTATTCGACTATAGCTCTACGTTGTTCATAGAGCCTGGCCAACATGTGGAGCGTAGAGTTCCACCGTGTGGGCACGTCGCACAGCAGTCGGTGCACTGGCAGCTTAAAGTGATGTTGCAGGGTGCGCAGGGTGGCAGCGTCCGTGTGGGACTTGCGGAAATGTGCGCAGAGCCGGCGCGCCTTTACGAGCAGGTCTGACAAGCGTGGGTAGCTTTTCAGAAAGCGCTGAACCACCAAATTAAAGACGTGGGCCAGGCATGGCACGTGCGTGAGGCTGCCGAGCTGCAGAGCCGCCACCAGGTTACGGCCGTTGTCACACACGACCATGCCCGGTTGGAGGCTCAGCGGCGCAAGCCAGCGGTCGGTCTGCTGTGTCAGACCCTGCAGCAGTTCGTGGGCCGTGTGCCTCTTATCGCCTAAGCTGAGTAGTTTCAGCACGGCCTGCTGACGCTTGCCCACCGCTGTGCTGCCACACCGCGCGACACCGACTGCTGGCGACATGCTGCTGCTAACACATCTTGATTGCGAGACAGAGGAGGAGGAGGAGGAGGAGGAGGGTGCTTTAGTGGAGGAAGCATACACCTCCGCAGATACCACCACCGAGCTGGGGCCCGCAATTCTGGGGGTGGGTAGGACGTGAGCGGTCCCGGGCTCTGACTCTGTCCCAGCCTCCACTAAATTCACCCAATGTGCCGTCAGGGAGATGTAGTGGCCCTGCCCGCCTGTGCTTGTCCACGTGTCCGTAGTTAAGTGGACCGTGGCAGTAACCGCGTTGGTGAGGGCGCGCACAATGTTGCGGGAGACGTGGTCGTGCAGGGCTGGGACGGCACATCGGGAAAAGTAGTGGCGACTGGGAACTGAGTAGCGCGGGGCCGCCGCCTCCATGATACTTTTGAAGGACTCAGTTTCCACAACCCTATACGGCAGCATCTCAAGGCTGATGAATTTTGCTATGCGGACGGTTAACGTTTGAGCGTGCGGGTGCGTGGCGGCGTACTTGCGCTTGCGCTCGAACACTTGCGCAAGCGACAGCTGAACGGTGCGCTGAACTACACTGCTGGATGGGGCCGAGGACAGCGGAGATGAGGGTGTGGGTGCAGGCCATGAGGCGGTAGTGCCTGTGTCCTGAGAGGGGGGTTGCATCTCAGTGGCAGGTTGGGGCACAGGGGGAGAGGCAGGGGTGCAAACCGGAGGCGGTGAACGGCCTTCGTCCCACCTTGTGGGGTGCTTGGCCATCATATGTCTGCGCATGGTGGTGGTGGTGAGGCTGTTGGTGTTGGCTCCCCGGCTGAGCTTTGCGCAACAAAGGTTGCACACCACTGTTCGTCGGTCGTCAGGCGTCTCTGTGAAAAACTGCCAGACCTTAGAGCACCTCGGCCTCTGCAGGGTGGCATGGCGCGAGGGGGCGCTTTGGGAAACACTTGGTGGATTATTCGGTCTGGCCCTGCCTCTACCCCTGGCCCTGGCCACCGCACTACCTCTTGCAACCTGCCCTGCTGATGCCCTTGACTCCCCCTCTGAAGACCTGTCCTCCTGAGTAAGCGTTGCACACCAGGTGGGGTCAGTCACCTCATCGTCCTGCTGCTCTTCCTCCGAATCCTCTGTGCGCTGCTCCCTTGGACTTACTGCCCTTACTACTACCTCACTGCAAGACAACTGTGTCTGATCGTCATCGTCCTCCTCACCCACAGAAAGTTGTTGAGACAGTTGGCGGAAGTCCCCAGCCTCTTCCCTCGGACCCCGGGAACTTTCGAATGGTTGGGCATCAGTGACGATAAACTCCTCTGGTGGGAGAGGAACCGCTGCTGCCCAATCTAAGCAGGGGCCCGAGAACAGTTCCTGGGAGTGTTCCCGCTCCTGAGCAGGTGTCATTGTAGTGGAGTGAGGAGGCTGGGAGGAAGGAGGAGCAGCAGACAGAGGATTCGGATTTGCAGCAGTGGACGGCGCAGAACTGCGTGTTGACGATAGGTTGCTCGAAGCACTTTCTGCCATCCAGGACAGGACCTGCTCACACTGCTCATTTTCTAATAACCGTCTCCCGCGTGGACCCATTAATTGGGCGATGAATGTGGGGACGCCAGAAACGTGCCTCTCTCCTAATCGCGCAGCAGTCGGCTGCGACACACCGGGATCAGGAGCTCGGCCTGTGCCCACACCCTGACTTGGCCCTCCACGTCCTCGGCCGCGTCCACGTCCTCTAGGCCTACCCCTACCCCTCAGCATGCTGTATTACCAGTGATTTGATTTCACAGGCAGGAAATAAATTGGCGCAAGACTGCAGGCCAAATATAATTTTTTCCCTTTTTGGAAAACGAAAGGCCCCACTGCCTCTAGTGAATGAATAATCTAAGTTTAATAACTGTGCTGTGTCCCTGCTAATGTGTCACAGAACGTGAGGGTAGCAGAGTTATTATAACTCTGGCAGAGCAGGTATTTTTTTTCCCAATTAAGGAAAGCAAATGGCGAAGCCAGCAGTAAAGCGTAGCTGGGTGCGTATGATTTAGCAATGTTTTTCACGCAGCTCACACGTGTCCACCGCCCGTAAGGACGGACAGAGGCTGGACAAATAGATTTGTTTCCACTTGCTTTTCCACCAAAAGGCAGCACTGCGTATATTCAATGAACATGAGAAGTTTAATAACTGTGCTGTGTCCCTGCTAATGTGTCACAGAACGTGAGGGTAGCAGAGTTATTATAACTCTGGCAGAGCAGGTATTTTTTTTCCCAATTAAGGAAAGCAAATGGCGAAGCCAGCAGTAAAGCGTAGCTGGGTGCGTATGATTTAGCAATGTTTTTCACGCAGCTCACACGTGTCCACCGCCCGTAAGGACGGACAGAGGCTGGACAAATAGATTTGTTTTCACTTCTTTTTCCACCAAAAGGCAGCACTGCGTATATTCAATGAACATGAGAAGTTTAATAACTGTGCTGTGTCCCTGCTAATGTGTCACAGAACGTGAGGGTAGCAGAGTTATTATAACTCTGGCAGAGCAGGTATTTTTTTTCCCAATTAAGGAAAGCAAATGGCGAAGCCAGCAGTAAAGCGTAGCTGGGTGCGTATGATTTAGCAATGTTTTTCACGCAGCTCACACGTGTCCACCGCCCGTAAGGACGGACAGAGGCTGGACAAATAGATTTGTTTTCACTTGTTTTTCCACCAAAAGGCAGCACTGCGTATATTCAATGAACATGAGAAGTTTAATAACTGTGCTGTGTCCCTGCTAATGTGTCACAGAACGTGAGGGTAGCAGAGTTATTATAACTCTGGCAGAGCAGGTATTTTTTTTCCCAATTAAGGAAAGCAAATGGCGAAGCCAGCAGTAAAGCGTAGCTGGGTGCGTATGATTTAGCAATGTTTTTCACGCAGCTCACACGTGTCCACCGCCCGTAAGGACGGACAGAGGCTGGACAAATAGATTTGTTTTCACTTGTTTTTCCACCAAAAGGCAGCACTGCGTATATTCAATGAATAATAACTGTGTTGTGGCCCTGCCTATACAATTCTTTCCCTGCAGTATCAATGGAGGGTGGAATGCTCTGCAGAGGCGATTTTGAGAAGCAAAAAAAAATGCAGCACAGCTAACAGCAGCCTGGACAGTACTGCACACGGATAAATATGGCCCTAGAAAGGACCGTTGAGGTTCTTGAAGGCTACACTCACTCCTAACACTCTCCCTGCCTATGCAGCACTTCTGTCCCTAATGCCAGGTGCAACGCTCTGCAGAGCCGATTTTGAGAAAAAAAAAATGCCACTGCTAACAGCAGCCAACACACAGCTATCAGTGGCCCTAATAAGGACCTTTGGGGGGTCTTGAAGCCTACACTAACTACCAATTCTTTCCCTACAGCAGCTCCGGTATAAACAGCACTGTCCCTCATCTAACTCACCAGGCATCTGTGGCGAGCCGCGGGAGGGGCCGACTTTTATATTAGGCGAACACCTGATCTCGCCAGCCACTCACAGCAGGGGGGTGGTATAGGGCTTAAACGTTGCAGGGGGAAGTTGTAATGCCTTCCCTGTCTTTCAATTGGCCAGAAAAGCGCGCTAACGTCTCAGGGAAGGAAGTGAAAGTAACCAGAACACCGCATGGTGTTCGTTACGAATAACGAACATCCCGAACACCCTAATATTCGCACGAATATCAAGCTCGGACGAACGCGTTCGCTCATCTCTAATCAGGACCCATACCTACAACCCAACACCATGCAGTTTGATTGGCATTCGCCAGAGAACAACAGAATTGGCAGGACTGTTAGCACCATATTCTCTTGCAGATGACAGTGGGTGTTTCTCATCTTAAATCAGTCATTCATCAAGATGCAATGTGTGATTTAAGTGATTTAAGAGTTCAACCAATACTTTTAGAGCAAAGCATTCCTTTTTCAGATTTTAGATAGATATATATAGAGAGATTTATAGAGAGAGAGACTTCCGACAAAATTGTGTTGCAGCCAAAAGAACAGCTGTAAATTGCGGAAGAGAAAGGAAAGTTTCATGTGAAATCAACCGGGGACTGAAATAAAGCCTCCCACTAGTCTTCAAAAGTAGATCTTGCTGCATTGGGGATGTATATCATAAGACATAATATATACATCCCTGTCAGTGGTCAGCCCAGTACAATAATATGCCATTTAATATTAAATATGATGTAATGCAATACTCTTATAATTTACCATAGAAAATACACTAGTCAGTGTATTACAAACTACGTAATAGAGGGAGCCTGGGGGAATTACTCTTTTTCCCTGCTGTAGTTTTACTTTATTGAAAACCTGAATCTATGAACATAACCCTATATATGTTATTTTTTTACATTTCCTGTGGGCTGTCTTGTACACTATTTTGTATTTCCCTATTTTACCCAATACTTAAATTCCGATATAATTAACAGGGTGACCAAATAAGTTTTAGTATAATGACTTTATTGAGTATGTTATATCATTAGCATGGATGCTTTTGTTCAGAGTAGGACTGCTTCACAACTACTGATGAGAAAGAAACCTCCTGGAGTAGAGAAAAGTAGTTAAAAAAAAACCACTTTTTAGAATGTTTTCCATTTGTTCTCTGTAAACATATGCATGGGAAACCATTTTTCTTTAAAAAAAAACTCCCGAAAAGTCTTGAAGGGGGCCGAGAAATGATTTCACTCCCAGGACATTGCTGGAACCAGGTGGAAGAGAGTTCATTCCTTCACTGGAACAAAACATCTGCTGAAAAGTTGCTCCGGAGAAAAAAAATGTAAAGAGGAACAGCTTGAGCCTTCAGGTTAAAAGGCCATCCATTTCCCATCAGGGAGTCCCATTCAGCCCCTTACAACTGCTGCATTTGACATCTGAATGGAGGAGCAGAGGCCTAGTATGGTGGGTTACAAAGCATTCCGAATGAGAATGAGGAGAGCAAAATCTGCATCTCTTTACTTCCCCATCTTCTTTCAGTTTTTGCATAGTGTCATTCATTGCAGAGCCTTTTTCTTTCCTTGTTAAATTTAGATGGGGAGAATTGTGAGAAAGTTCACTTAACAGAAGCCTAGATGAATAGCAAATCTGGTTACCAAACTCTGAAACGGAAAAAAACACATTTTGAGGACGTAAATGATTAATTAGACGCATTTTCGGTCAATTGAAAAGATTTTAGAAAGAAAATAGTACTATTGCTATGATGAATACCATGAGGATAAAGTCCTGGTTGTTGCATTACAAACCTTATGAGAATCTTTGTCAGTATGAATGACAAATGCATAGATACTAATGCAGGTTTTGCATGGAGGTGGACCTTATTCTCACCATGCTTAATGCGTTTTCTCAGGATTAACTGCATTTGTAGCAGTTTCCATAAGTGGTCATGATGCAAAAAATAAACTTTTTAATGTGATAGTATTAAAATTAAAGCTGCCCTTATACAATGAAAATGTTCCCCTCGCCACCCATTGACAACATAGTAACCCAAACTAGGCCTGCACATGTCCAGCTCCATGGAGTGGCCAAATGACCTTGACATATGGTCACTGATAGTATAAGATTTTGAGCTATATAACTAAATTGCCCGATATATTTTATGAAGCAGTCATGTAATAATGTAGGGTTTGGTTACTGTCTGTCCCAATACATAAACGGAGCAGATTTTTTCTAATAGGACTAATTATGTCAACCTTGACATCTAACCTTTTGATCCGCCACATCTGTTCT